>NW_020447408.1:2049706-2069052 GCF_003343035.1 Apteryx rowi | reverse complement strand
GGAAGGATGGAAGGATGGAAGGATGACCTGGTCGTTTCAACTTCAGAGAGAAGCATTAGCAGGGCCGGAGCATCCCGGGGTCACGGCTTCCCTCTGCGCACACAACGCTTCGCCCTCTCGGAGCGCTTTCCCGAGGGGACGCGTGTCCACATGCCCCTCCTGCGAGGGGGGTTAGGTGGCTGCCGGCGGAGGGGAGGAAGCGGGAGCAGAGAGGACCGAGCTGCCCAGGAAGAACCAGGCTCCCGCTCTGCTGGAGAGCCCCCGGTGTGCGGGGATTTCGCTTTCGGATGAAATTTTAAAAAAAGTTCTGAAAATTCACCTTTCAGTAAATTGGATTTTTCCCCCTCTATGTCAGTAAATTTAAAATAAAAAACACAATACAAAACAAAAACTTCTTTAGGCTCTTCAGAATAGTTTTTCCTAGTTATCCTAAAAATTTAGATCAGAAAATATGTTGGGTAAAATATTCTATTCCCCACAGCCTGGAGAACCTCATCAAAAATCCATTTGAAGTATTATTTTCAAATCCCTTATGGCAATGGGATATTTTAAGGTCAGTTAAACTTATTATTCACTCAAGATTTTCTTTCAGGTCCCTGCATATTTTAAACAGATTTTTCCTCATCTCCAGCCCAGCTATGCTACAAAAATCCCYTTCCCCTCTTTTTCTGAAAAGAAAAAAAAGTTGTCAGAAGAAAAGCTACTAATCAGAAACAGCTTCTGAAGTTTTATAACCCACTACAGTTTATATCTGTTACCAAAAAACATTGACACTATCTCCAGATCCCTAAATCCCTYGACATTTAAAATGTTGAATGGAGCTGTGCTTGGAATAAAAGAATTAACCTGAATTTGATTTTTTTTTTATTTGCAATTCATTTTCCTTTAAAGATTTTATACATGGATTTCCCCCACTCCCATTGTTCAAAGTAAGACAAACACTGCAATCRGTATTATTCTTGAATTATTTAGGATTTCCAAGTTAATGGAATTGCAATTTCTGTTTCTACAAGGTCATTCACCTTGAAGAAAACTAGGTACTTTTTTTTTTTTTTTAAATACAAAGATCACAAAGAATACAGGTTTTCATTTCTGAAGTGTTACCACTTCTGGGGTGGAAAACAACAGCTCTTTCTAACAGCAYGTGAAAAATGAAAGGGGATCAACTCTTAAAATCCCTGGTACATCCACAGGTGTTAGTGGGATCCGTCCCTGAAGAGACAGTGCAATGACTTTCACTGGAATTTGTCTGGTATACAATAGCAAGTATTTTAGAGAAAATATATCTATTTTTAAGAACATCTACAAGAAACTTCAAAGCAGATTATGAGGTTCTAAGTAACAAAAAAGATGAGTGCTTCCCCTAAAACACCGAGGTCAGTATTCTGCTCAAAAACTTCAAACACCGACTAAATTCAAAATTTCATTTGGAAGACCATCAAGTTTTTTACATTTAAAAAAATACAGACTCCTGCTTCGAAGAAAATTAGACTTTTGACCACAACAAAACAAAGCTTAAAGTGACTTGGAATGAAATTGCAAATTTGGTCTCACCACATCTCATCTGGCAATATAAGTACCAGAAGGAAAAACATCTGTGCTAACACATGCCCCGGGAAAAGCAGGTTTCCCCTCCAGTCCTCAGCACTAAGAACCCACCTGAGCTGCTCTTAAAGACATTGGTTAGGTAACATCGTCTGCAACTTCATTCAGGATGGCATTAAAATACACATCTGGCTTCATGCTTGTGCTCGAATCCCCTGCTAACCTCCAGGGGACTTACATTTGCGTCTTCCCAAGTAAGGAAGCTTTTCTGGAGATCAGATGAATCACCGACACAAACCAGCTCCTCTAGCCAAGTATGAGGGACCATCAGAAGGATGCGAGTTTGGGTCAGATTCATTTAGGGAGTCCACTACATTTCTGCATAATCCAAGTTTCCCACACGTGCAAAGCTGGCTGGCAATCACAGCAGAGCGCAACTCTGCTCAACACTGCAAGTATCTCCTCTTSCAGTCCCGGCCAGCAATCTTGCAAAGTCGGCTTTCTCCCTGTTACTTTGGCACTTCTAGATCTTGGAAGCTTGGCGAGAAAAACCAGCTGCTAACCTCAGGACAGGTTGAAAGCCAAGACTGACCAGGGAACACAGGTTCCTGCCTCCTCCAGCCTGACCCTTGTGCTTACACACCACAGCCACTCTGATCCCACGCAGAGACCAGTTCGGACCCCGATTCTGCAGTAACGTCGCCCCTTCCCACCTCCTGTAATAATTCATTCCACTGTGTCATACCACTTCCTAGTATCCGCTCAGTTTGGAACATGATTCTGCAACGAAGGCATGATATTTGGCCACAGAAATGCACCGTGCATAAAATCAGTACGCCTGGGTCTTGGGGACTACAGAAACGGTGGGCTGGGACTGTCCCCTCAGGGTCTTCTAGTCCTTCCCTGCTCTTAGGGAGGACAATGCAGGCACTGGGGTGATCACCAAAAAAACTATCACAAGGAACTATCCTTAGGAGCATTTCTACAGCAAAGCGCCCTTCATCTCTAAAGCCCTTCAAGTATGTTCTCCCTCCTCCCTTTCCGCCACTTCCCCACATGATTCAGCCACCGCTAGGGAGAAGAGCAGCAACTAGCAGGACCCAGTTTCTAAATTCTCTCCCAGGGAAGATGAGTCCCACAATGCAAATGGTTTCGAACTCCGCTTCTCTATTGAGTAATATAGTTTGATAGGACCCAGATGAGAGCCAGTGCAAATTAGATCTAACTCTGCTCAAGTTCAGTGACGGGAACAGGGTGAGCATGTCATGGAAACCTAGTCTTGCTTTACTGCTGGGAATTTACACTGATTTCACTGGCTTTTGGCAGAATTACTCCATTTAGCCTGATCTCAAACTGGCCCAGCTGGTGAATGYGAGCAAGATGCAGCATGCAGAGTGAGACCAGATTCTGGCCCCAGGACCTTTGCCATTACGGCCAGGATGTTCACAACTCTGACATATTTAGGATTGTGCAAGCCACAAAGTCCCATGTAGGATCTCCAAAGCCCCACTTCCCTGGGACAAAGGGGTCATCCTTACAAATCTTTGTCCGTTTCCTGAAAGATACTCAACTTTTATACCCCAGACAATTTTAGAAATTTCTGAAGGTCACAAACAATATTAAGAGCTCTACTCAAAAACAAAAGAGTAATGTCGCCAAGACAGGAGGCAAATTGAGCAGTGATGAAAAGATTGCAAGTGCCTAAAATCTTGCTCCAGAGAGCAAGGAGTTTAGAAATTATTAAACAATTCTTAGTATTTCTAGCCATCTGGCCTGCATTTCTCCATTTATTCAATCAGACATATGCTGCTTTTATCCCTGCAACTGCCAGCTCTCYGCTGTTCTCTGAAACATGTGCATCCTCCATTCTCTGCTCATTTTCAGCTTAGCACAAAGCACAGGCTGTGAATCCTGCACATAGTACAGACTTGTAACAAGTGAACATGCTCGTTATCGCCACTTCCATCAACAGATTTCTCCCACTTGTGCCTAAAACCGGCATTTGCACAAATAATGCCGCTTTGGCAGACTGCAATGTAATTTTAAAGTGGTGAACCCCACTGGTGCAAAGCAGCATAATTCCACTGAAGCCAGCGTCATCCTATTGATTTATGCCAGCCAGGATCTGGAAGGAGAGACCTACTCCAGTTGTGAAGGCGTGGAAAACCAGAGCCCAAGAAGAAAGTYTGTGTGCCATTCCCTTCTGGGCCACCACAGCACACTTGTGCCAAAGCAAGACAAAAAACCCCTTCCATGCTGCTGTTCAACGATAGCGCATGCAGGCTCCACAGTAGACAGTAACACATGCAGTAATGCATTCAGGCCATCCCTGTCAAAGTGTAGGCCCCACAAATCTTATTCTCTGATCAGCCCATTCTTTGTATCTCTCATTTCCTACTATGATTTCTTCTCTGCAATGAGCAGAATGCCCATCCAGAGGGACCAGAAGCCAGAACTGCAAGTAACAGATACAAAGGGCAACAGATGAAATCTATACTGAAGAACAGAGGCATGCTATGCTCCAACAAATGCAGGTTTCTATCACCTGAGCCAAAAGCATCTTCCTTTTATCCAACTCTCCATTGCTCATGACCTCTAAGGTCTTCAGAAGGCAAGAGAATGAGGAGATCCAACAGCCTGTGGAAAGATGGCCAATGCCGACACACTGACGTTGGACAGCTGAAGAGATGCAAGAGCCATGGAGGTTGTTTCAGAGCTGCGGTCACCCCTGCTTCCTCAGCTAGCAAGAAGATACAGCCCTAAGTTTAAATCAGGCCTAGGTTCAAATCAGGCCTAGCTTCCTAATTTAGACACCCAAGTATGAAAACACGAGCCTTGACTCTTTGGCCACCTGGAGATTACTGCTTTCCTGCAACATGACTCTCTTCCCCTAGCAGCCTGCAGCAAAACACTTCTTTCAGCTTCCCAGCTAGACACTTACCCCCGACACCGGCTATGGCTGCACATTCCACTTTCATGAGGCTTCTCTGAAGACCGCCCTTCAAATAGGAATGGTCCTCTTGGATTCCAGAATAGGGCAAGGAGTGAATTACATTTAATTACACACTGTCCAGGGTCTTAAGTATCAGGCCAAGTGTTACCAGATGTGCAGGGATCTCTGTCAAAGCGATCTGCAGGCCTGAATGCCTGTTTGGATATTTAATATGTTGGTATCTAGGGTGTGAGGGTCAGAGCTGGGATTTTCTATGCAGATGTTACAAATCTTTTCTACTCTTACCGTCACCATTTAATAACACTATAAATCATCAGACACTTCTCAGGTGACCATGTAATTGCCCATTTGTGTATCTGAGCAAGTTTATCTGGACTCTCACTCTTTGCTGCCATATGAAACTGCCAGCAAAGAAGACCTGCTGAGAGAAAAATCCAGCTACAGGACTTTGCATGCCCCATATTTCATTCAACAAGTTATCTTTTGGCATATGTGCTTCAGATGCATTGCGGCAGTGCAAGAAAAAGACAAGTAACTGATACAGAAGATTAAAAAAAGGTTGGATCAGTCTGTTCCTAATGTGAGCCTTGTTGCTCACAGTCCTTTGATTGCACCAGAAATAAAAGATGGAAATTCACTAGAGGCAAAGGAATTAATTAAAAGGAGAATAAAGGAGCAAGGGTCTGYTGGAGTCCTGGCATCAATTCTGAGACTAGTTTTGAAGTGGCAACAGTTTTACTTGTTCTTTAAAGTTGTTCTATGTCCTGCACGGTGACTGAGGAACTAATGCGTATCATGTGCTTMTGCTAATGGTCTACCAAGAACAAGGCAGCTCACCCAGTGCAAGAAAGGCCTGCCTACCTCATGGGGACACTGGAGCWCCTCTCCATCATTCCATCCTCTTGTGGAAGCTGTGTGTCTCTACAAGAAGGTCAGGACTYACAGTAACCAGGTCTCTTTATGACCTTACACGCTACCATGATACACTGATCTGCTCCAAACTGCTCTCTTCTGGTCCACAGAGACCTTCAAAGCATGGTKCAGCCACCATTTCTCACCAGGTTTCCCACACTCATTTCAGGTTTGTAAACTGTCCTGGCATGGTTTCAGAACTCTGCAAAAAAATCATTGCCAAGGTTTTTCTGTAGGCGAGAAGAATGTTAACCACCTTCAACCAAATCACACCTCAAATCCCAACGTTTATGGGAACGTCTTTAAATATAGCTATGCMCATACATATGCATTGTGGTTCTTTATAGTTTTCTTCTGATTTCTGAGCCTTCAGTTTTCTCATATTCAGGAGATACTTCTTTTAAGCAAGAGCTAAGATTCTCTGTGTCCCATGACTCCAGGAGCTACAGCTTTAAGAAAAACACCAAGTATCTTGAGATTCATAATAAAATAGGAAGAGTTCCCAACACTGCATTCCACACAGATTGTACTTTAAATATTTATGTTTGACTGCCATAGTAAGAGCAGCATCTGTAACTTAAAGCCTCCCAGCTGAACTCTAGAGGCTTTTACAACCAGATTTCTTTCTAAGTCACATTTCCAAAGGGCGTTTGTTACCTCTCTTTCATCAATGACTTTGGCTCCAACCTCATCTAAATAGAAGTATGGGGTTTGGGGACCGCTTTCAGGTAAGTGCTGCATACATTGCACACACGACCTATAGTATAATTCATTGGCCTATAATGTCACGCAACTAGAAACCAGGTAATAACAGCTGTACTTCCTAACGTTCACGGGCAGGTAGTGGAACCTTGATGCAAACTTACTGATGCCAGGTTCCCACAGCCAGACACAGAGCACAAGTCAGGTGGTCACCAATCCTTGATGTTACCGGCATATAAATAAGGCCTAAGTTTTCCTTTAATTAATATTTCTCTAGAAAACAGAATCTTGCATCATCAGAGTATGTTATGCTAAAAATGAATAATTTATTCAAGTTTCATGTTCAGCAACTCAAGTTTTATAAACCTGTTACAAGATAGAGAGCTCATTCTGAACCTTGGTAAGTCCTGTGAGCACAGCAGGCCCTTACATGCTTCCTGATATGCTCTAAAGTAGAGGAATATGAATTTTTAATATACATAAGATCAGAACTGAACAAGGCTATCCCTTGTACCTATCTTTTAACAAGGTTAGAATCAAAGAAACACTTTCAGCAATGAAGAGGTAGAGGGATTACGCTCCAACACCAAGTTTCTCTCCTATCCGTGTGCTCGGTAATTAACTGGAACACTAAGCTCGGAGATTCTGTCCAATTACGACGACCCTCTGGGACGCTGAATGTTTTCAAAAGGGCTCAGCAGCTCCATCTTTCTCTCAGGCTGACGAATTCTGACACTGTCTTTTTTCCCTCCTATTAAAATCATTATTGTGGTCACTGCACCAGAATTGTCTGGTTTTCAGTGAAAATAAATCCAAAGCAATTCCACTGCAATCAGTAATATTATTTTGGAGGGACTGCTGTGAAAACGAGGGCAGAATCCATGAGTGTAGACACAGCGATCGTGTGCAAGTCAGCTGAGCCTGGCTGAAGCCAACGAACCTGGACTGATCTGCACAAGCAGTGGAGTCAATGCAACTGCCTTAACTGGAAGTTAAACTAAAGCAAAGGCCACCATGGGAAAGTCACTGAGTGCAATAGGTTTGCAGCAGATCCTGATGCTGCCATGATCTGCAAGAGCCAGGGCACTGGCTTTTTGCTACGTAACAGTCAAAATGGGGACTAGGACTGGGAACTGAGTGTGTTTGGGAATGCGATAAATAGCTTCATCAGAATTACAGTGGTCTAAGGACTGAAGGGAGGCAAGGCTCTGGAGGAGAGGTGTGCTGAAAAGTTTTTCCAGCTCTATCAGCAGTCCAGGAAAGCCAATAATCCATCACTACCAGCTCCACCTGGCTTCCACAAAGCCAGGAGAAGCAAGTGACTCAGAGCCATCAGCTGTGGTTGATGAACACGGACTGTATTAATACCAAGCAGCACTTTATGTTAGAGGAGAAGAAGCAATTGGCCCCTCTGTAACAGCGTGCTGAGGAGCAGGGCTTGCTCCACTGGCACCAGTGGAACGTTTCTAACACTCAGAATGTCATGGAAAGAGCAGGAGGTGGGAATACCACCCCGTGACAAAATTGCCTGTCCCCCCTGCCCCCATGTCACATAAAATAAGCCTAGACCCACGCTTCTAAAAACACGCAGATACAAACAGGGCACTGCCATCCTTTCAGCAAACCTCCCTCTTCATAGAAAGCATAACTGCAGCTGCAAGAGCAACCTGGACTCAACCTAGACCCCATGAAATCCTGGCAAGGGAGCCAAGGCTTGTTAGCAACACACTGGGAACCAGATCTTCCTCTCCCTTTTACTTTGTTCATCAGTCCAGGGTTTGACAGCGGTGTAAGTGAAGGTCGAACATGGCCCGCTCTACTAGACTTCGATGCAATCTTAGAGGAGCACAGCATGGTGCTCCTGACTACTTTGAGTCTTGCACTACTGCATCAGGCTGGGTCTCATTCTGCACACAGCCCTTGCACTGGACTGGGGCGCCGGGATGCTCGTGTCACTGGAGCATCTCTTCCTCCCCATGTCCGACGTGTGCTGTTCTCTCCGCAGGGCAGGATCAGGCCCTCGGGGATGCCATTCTCCTTCCTTTTCCTGGGAGCAGCAAACTGCCTGACCCCTGCCTGGTGATGCCTTTGTGCACGAGAGGCACAAGCAGGCAGCTCCGCGTCGCCCTGGTAGGCAGCTCCGCTTCCTCGCGGTAGCTAAGCGGATGCAGGTTGTCACGCTCGGGTCTCTAACACCACGGGGGAATGTTTAAATCTCCTCCTCCCCGCTAAAAAGGCTTTTCATGGAGACAAACGATCCCTTCCTTCAACAAAACCTAAATTCTGAGCCGAAAGTACTTGGCAGCAGCCGCCTGAATTTTTCTCATGGCTTGTGTGGCTTAGGAACATGACTTTCTGAAATATAAAAGCAGCCGGAGGAAGCGGCCGATGCCCTTGTTGAAGAATAATCATCTCCCCCGCTCATGCCAAACGCTCGGAGGCTCTAACGGGGCCACGGAACGGACCCTGCTGAGTTGTCACTCGGAGGGACAGAGCTGGCAGGCCCCGGAAAGCAAGGTTAGAGCAGTCCATGGAAAGCTGTGCACGGCCATCAACAACGCACCAGGCTTCGGAGCGCCACGCTCGCTGCGACGACGGACAGGGCTTTTATCGGCAAGGGACCGAACAGGCTGCCAGCGGCTCCGTCCCAGAGCTCAAGCGCCTTATCGACAAGTGGAAGCGACGAGGGACCGCGCTGACACGCCGGCGAGCTCGGTCAAGCACCCGATCAATGACACTTATCGAGCCTCCATCACTTCAGTCCCTTCAGCGGCTGCTCCGGCCCCCTCCTCGTTCCTGGTAATTGGAGGATTTCTCTCGCTTCCACCGTTATTGACATTTCCTCCTGTCAGGGTGTCAAAGGCAAGTTGTCACTTGGAATTACGGGGGAACTTAAAGGCACAGGCGAGATCTGTAACAACCGCCCGGCACTAGGTGCCAAAGACGACAGCTGTGAAAGGTGGTGACAATTTTCGAGGTACAGCCAGCAGCGGGAAGAGCACAGCAGCAGCAGCAGGAGCRKCAGGAGCGCGCTGCGGCAGAGCGACCCGCGCGCTGCCCCGCTCCCGGGGCTTTTGGCCCAGCCCCAGCTGATGCATTTACCAATCTGGCTGCGTATGGCCCAAAAGCTTGCAGGAGCGTGGGATGAGCCCACCCCCGTCATCAGCACCAACACGCACAGCCTCAAGGAAGTAAGAGTCTCGCGAGGGCTACCCACGTGGCAAACTCCCTTCAGGACCTTGTCACCTAGATGCGGGAAACCACTCAGTATCGCCGGCAGGGCCAGGAGCATCGGAACCGCAGTCCCGTCTCCACAAGGATGTGCAGCTGGTGGTTAGAGCAAGGAGACAGGACTCGGCACTCTCAGGTCCCATCCCGGTCACCGACTCGCTATGCTACGGTCTGCTCGGGGGGGGGGGGGTGACTTTAACCCACAGGAGCGAGTCCCGTCCTCAGCCGGGTGCTGGGACGAGGAGGGAGAGGGTCAGAAGGAATCCCAGCTGGGCAGCGGCCACAACCAGCCGGCCAAGCCCGGAGCTCAGGTCCCTCCAGGGCTGGAGTTTGGGATGCGCCGGGCTCAAGAGCAGCTGCAAAGTTCAGGCGCGCGGGAGGGCTCAGCGCCCACGCCAGCCGCCACCACCGCCGCTCCCGGCCACGACGGGGAAGCAGGGCAGGAGAGGGAACCACGRTTCGGCCTCCGGGGACCCTATCTGTCACATTTCTCGTGCATTCCCATCAATCACCTTCGGCTCCTTTTTGGCACAGTACAGCGCCCGCCTAAAGCAGCTGCTAACTCACCAGCTGAACCACCAAAGGGGTGCAAACGGTGGCAGGTTAAGAGGCTGCTAATTCGTCATTACGACTGCAAAGACACCTTCTGTGCAGCCATGTGTGCGCGGAGGCAGGCGGGTGTGCGCACGGGCCAGCGGGCGCACATGCAGCGTTTAGGGGCTAAGTAGTAAATCAATAGCAAAACGGTCAGTCTTTCCATCAAGGACGCTTAACAAGGTCGCATTCTTATTCTCTCCAGACTAATGAGTGGAGATTACTAATAAGACCTCAGTGACAAGTGACTATATTAATGTAATTCTTTCCTGCTTGTAATCAATTTTCTGTGTTAAAATTCACAGCTATTTTTGACGCCTGAGATCACTTGTCCCACCCACCAGCCACTGCAGAGCTGCTGGTTCAAACACAGAATTTTCATCCCCGTTGTGTCCTTGCTGGGGCCGCGATGTTTTCTCTGCGGAGCACATTCAGTTACACAGCTCACCAGGGAGTAGGAAATCACTCCCAGGAACAGCTCGTCAACCCCGACAGCGTATCCCATGCTCAAAGYGCTGCTTTTCCCCTCTCTGCTACGTAGAACGTTTCTGTGCTGACACTTTAATAGCCCAAATATCAAAAGTTTTGTGCAACTGCTTATGAAAAGCTAATCTCAAACATTTCACTCTCAGTTCCAAACTGTGAACGGTCCTGGCCAGAACACTCTGCACAGCACTTATTCGGGTGATTTATTTCACTAACAGACCCAAGCAGCATGTCCCAAAACAGAGATACGCTTTTTGATCTGTAGCTCAATAGCACCTCACATGTGGCAAAACCTGGATTTCCCGCGTGCCACTCCAGTGCATACAAAATGACCGTTATAATCTGCAAATACCAGCAGGATATGGGGTTGGACGTTTACGATCCCATACGTTGGGCATCGCTTGCACATTCAAATTCAGTTAGTCTGGCATACGGCTTATGCGCCTTGGTTATGCTGCAGCACAAATGGCACGTTTGACTGGAATATTCACCATTTGCATTTCAAACGACTCTTCAGATCAAGAGCGACTTATTTAAGAGATGCATGAATAATTTGGAAGATGTTTAGACTTCTGTGATCTGCAGGCTGTCTGTGCGCTGAGGGAGAAGGAGGCGAAATTAAATCACTTGCTGTGAATTTTTCACCCAGGTCATTCACATCAGCACAAAACATGCGTAAAACCTGAGCAACCGTGAGCACATTGTGCCTGGAGCACAGACACTGGGATCTCGGTAAGGTAACTCCAGCTGGGAAGCCAAATCCCCTGGATTTTATAGAGCAGACCAGTGTCACCCAGCCCAGGGCCTGTGACCCACACAYGCTTTGAGGCAAAACACGCAACGCCCAGGAGGGGAGGCAGAGCCCCGCTGACTAATGCAGCGCTGCGGGGTCGAACCTGCACTGCACTGCACTGGAGACTCAGCACATCTGCAGAAAGCTGCAGTGCATTTTTCCACGCAATCGCAGGGCATCGTTTCTTCACTGCACAGCCGAGCCGGCCCAGCCTGTTCAGAGGTGACACRGCTTGGGCAAGCCCGTGATGGGACCGCCTGCCAAGGAGATCGCAGTCTGATCCTGCAGACCCCGACTCAGGAAAGCCATGCAAGGAGTCCTCTGCACCCCACGCAAGCAGCCAGGGAGCGAAAACCGCACATCGCGTCATCTGTTTCCATGTCCACTCCGTAAGTGCTCTTGAAAGGAAAGGCTGACTTTAAAACGTTGCCTTGGCCGCRCTAGCACGGCTCTGCATCCATCCCCTAACCCTAAACTGGACCAGACCTTAGATTCGTAAGTCTGCTTCCCGACTTTGTCTCCCATTTCTCCTGTCTCCCAGCTGCAGGCCAAACTTTCAACAACGTGRTTTTTCAAAGATCTGCGGAAAGCCACTCAAAGTATCCCTTTCCTCCTCACTTGATAAAATTATAAACAAATGCGGTGGGAAGAAAAGAGGGGGCTCTGAGACCACCACCACCACCACCAGCTTCTCTTCTGTGCACACCCAAGTAGATGCACTGATTTATTTTTTATTTTTTTTTAAGCCTTCTGAAGCACTGCAAGAAGGCCACAGCCAGCGAGAGATACCAGCCAGAGGGGGGCCGAAATGGCTGGGGTCTCACCCCTCGGCGCCGCAGGGCACGGCTTGCCGGCAGGACCATCCGGGCACGCGCGAGTTCATCAGCGCACGCCTGGTAGATCCAGAACCTCTCCCTCTCTCTCCCGCAGCGCACGGTTTGGTCGTTGCCGGAAGGGCTGCGACGCCTCRACGGCGAAGCGGCAAGGGGGCTCTGCTGGGGCAGGAGGCAGCTCAGGAGGAGAGCAGAAGAGCAAGGAGGGCTCCAGGCTGGAGCTCAGGCACCACGCCACCTGCCCGAGCTCCTCCGCCTCCCCGAGCCCTGCAGCCATCCCCAGAGCTCCCGCACGCACGCACGGCGAAAGAGCGGCCAAACTGGCATGAACCGATTCCTGACGAGCCTCCTATCGGAAAGGGATCTCCGCGGCGGCTCCCGCTTCGGGGCGGACCGCAGTCCTGCAGGAAACGGAGAAGCAGCCTGATGCCGACGAGCTTTCCAAGCAGATGGATTTCGAAAGCCCTTTGAAAAGCCATTTAGAGCTAAGCCCTGGTATTAAACCTGGCCTTTCATCAGTCGGGTTTTCAATCTCTACCCAAGCTTGTTTCAGTAGAGTTCTTTTAAAAGGTCAGGAAGAAGCTTTTAAGCATATTTGCCAATTAACTATTATTGTAACTCCCTCCTCAACATGATGCGAGCTGCCCACTTCCGTCTCAGGGGACTGGTAATTACTGGTTTATAAATAATCTTTGAACGGTCCCAAGTAATAGTCTCTTCTCGCATAAAGGCACCTTCTAAATCCACTGGCCTTTCCCACCTCTGTCACCGCCTGCATCTAAAAATAATCTAGGGGAAAAAAAAAAAAAAAACAAATACATAGTACTTTCGAGAAGGAATAGCGGYGGCGCTGAGCACGGCTTGGTCGAGTTTCAGCACGACGCAGCAACTCCACGCGGCGGGACACGCCGCTCCGGCGCTGCCTCCACGGAACTCCGTTCGCAGTTGCCAAGAGAAAGAATAAATCTGCAATACGCTGCCCGCGGATCAACGGAACGGGCCGAGGCTCGAGAACGGCTGGCGTCCCGTCAAAGCTGAACGAGGACGACGGCATCCAAAGCTTCTGCAACTGCCCCCAAACTCCCTCTCCCYGGAGCAGGGAAAAAAAAAAATAATAATAATAATAAAAAATAATAATAAAATGTCTTTTAATTCTGCTTTTAATTCTGCTTTTCAGCGGTAGCTGTCTAGTTATGATCCGATGGCCGAGGTCTGCCTGGCTCTCGCCCCTTCCTCGGGGAGACGCTGCCGGCAGAGGCTTGAAGAGCTTCTCCGCCGGCGCCGCAGGAGCGGCACGGAGGGCTTCCCGCGCCTCGCGGCAGCTCCGCCACGGGCACCGGCCAAGAGTTAATTGGCAAATATGCCCAGTAATAATTCAATTAATAGAAACACTGCGGCTTTCCCCGTTTTTTGCGCAGGTTTCATAATATTTTTACGTTTTTTTAAGTAGTTCTCTGGAGTTGCATGTAGGCACTAAAAAAACCTTTTTGTATTTATATATATAAATTTCTAGCCTCCGAGGCTGCAAAAGAGTAAACTAGGGGATCACAAGGGAAAGGGCACGGATTAAAAAGTACTTTCCGAAGATATTAATTCATACAAAATTCATTTTTTTAAACCAGTCCCACAGTTTCTAGGTGCTCAGCTTTATTTATTTATTTAAGCAGTCTGGGATAGCAACACTGGAATACTTTAAATCCTTTAGAAACTCAGGTTACTTCTGCACACTCCACTGCACAGTGCGCATATAAAACCACCATTTACTTAAGAGAGACAGCAGCAGAAAAAGAGTCCTTCAGTTCGAAAGCTCATGACTCGTTACACTCTGCAAGTCACAGCTTTTAGCAGAAAAATCTCAGCCAACACTAACATGCAGCTTTAATCATTTTAGCCTGACGCTATGTAGCGACACATGGAATAACCAGGCTTAATTTGCCTCGCGGCTGAACCGGCCTCAGACTCGGATTCGCAAGCCTGCTTACATCAGCACCAAGCATTACATTGGCTTCAACAGGTTTCGAATCCAAAGCAAAACTCGGGAGCTGCCCCGGAAAGCGAGCGAGTAGCTTCGGCAGGAAGCCAGCGGACGCGATGCCCGCTGCCCATCGCCGGCCCGGCGCTGGTCGGGACGACCTCCCTAAATAACACCGGCACGGCTTGCCAGCTGAGCCGCCCGCGGGAACATCTGCCTATGAGCGCCTGAAACACTTCGAAATGTTAACTCCTCGCTGCGGCAATAAAAATTATTTTTAATCACAYGCGAAAGCAGTTTGTAAGAGACCAAACTCGGCATGCATTACGGATTGCTTCCCAAGTACAGTCACTGCTAAGCACTGGGGAGCAGTAAAACACGGGCACACCCCATCCTGGAGGAGATCTGTCCTGCTGACACACACCTACTGCTTTTTGCCCCTGCATAAGTGTCTGCAGACCCGGGACTAATCCAAAGTAGTAGGCATTAAATAAAGGTTTTAAAAAAATCTTCACAGTTACAAAACTGCAGCTTTCTCTCACATTTCCTGTTTTTTCTTTGTATTTTAAGATTGATCTTGATTGTTTATGGGGATGAGGTGGGAGAAGCTGATACAAAGACGTCCTGTTTTTGTAGCAAAAGAAAAAAAAAAAAAAGAAAAAGATCACAAAATAATAAACCCAAGAAKCACGTTCCAGGATTGAGTTTCTGCGAACGCACCGAGAATAGCAAGGGCCGCTCTCAAACACCGAGCGCTGAGATGCGAGTCCATTAGGYGAACAGATTAGCCGGTGTCAATGAATAAAGATAACGTCCTCGAGCAGCTCTTAGTGCATCGCCATCCGACTCCTTGCAAGATTCCTTTGTCTCTTCCCACATATGTGTTTCTTAAACGTGCCCGTGCAAAGCTTTCCCTGGAAAGGGATACAAGCTCYATGCCAAAATGCAGCCTGGTGATTCCGGAGTAGCTGAAATGTCTGACTTTATTTAACAGCTTGTGCTATAGAGTGTCTTGATCTGTCGGTACAATCACAACACACACACAACCCCCTTAAGGCATCTACTTAGCTCTACTTTTCAGCTGCCAATAACATTYGCAGCAAAAGTCAAAAGAGCAACGCCGGAACCACATCCTCTCCCTGCTGCTCAAAGACTTGGGGGGTTCGGAGACGAGAAAGTCTGGCGCAGGAAACCCCGAATCCCTTTCGTGGACACTGCTAGCTTCCACGAACGGGGGTGCAGGGGGGAAATCGCGGGAAGCAGCATCCCAAGTGCCCACCTCATCCGGGCACACACACACACACGCTCCAGGTCTGGGCTGCCCGCGCATCGCTGGTTAACGCGTGCACAGGCGCACAAACCACATGAAGAGTTCCTGCCCCCCCCCCAACCCTCAGCATGCAAACCTGAACGCCGCGTGTTGGATCAAAAGGGAAAACAACAACAAAAAGCTAAATCCGGCCTCAAAGAAAGTCAGAGCTCTGAAACGATTCTGCAGCACTGGGATGCTCCAGAGACCATGTCTACCTGCAACACACCGCCGCAGCCCGCTRCGGAGATCAGACCTCGCCGTCCGCAAGCGAGTCTTCGCCAGCTGTCGCTAGCACTCAGACACTCACCGCTGGATGGATTCACTACTTTTGCCCCAAATTGCAAGAAAGTAAGGAATTCTTTACAATTCCTGTGAAATACAGGCACACAGTTTCCACGCAGCACAACGCCAGCAGCTGCTTTCGTGTAGTTTGTGAGACTCGGAGACGTGAACGGTCATTCGGAGTCTCGGCCCAGCCCTGTTTCTGTGCAACTCTTTCTTTAGATATCACAAAAAAGTGGGAAGAGAAGATGGGAAAGAAAGGGACTTTGAGACCATAAATCATATGGGGAAGTACAAGACAGAGCAAAACTGTTGGACTGAGCTGATGCCGCTGCAAAGTTCTGGCAGATGGAGACAAGGAGACTGTTCTTTGCATGAGCTACAGCAGAATCGCAACGCTTTCAACATGAACTTCCCCAAACTCCCTGATGTGCAAAGCGGTACCACCAACGAGCATTCCCTGAACTGCCTCATACCCCAAACCTGCTGCTACCCGCTGTTYCCCCATGTCCTTTCCCCAGCATTAAAACCGCCAAGGATGCACTGAATTACGGTGCAAGAAGAGGGAGCGATCTGGAACTCAGTTGCAGGCACAGCAACACGAGGCAGCCGAACGGAAAAACGAGCCTCCGCTCTCGAAACCGAAAAGGAAACAAGCCGTCAAAGGCAAAGTTTTCAAATACTCCCCCCCCCCCCAAACTTCGCCACCGGCAGAGGGCAACTTCTGCTAGGGATGCCGCTTGAGCATAAACTCGCACAGAAATTGTACAAAAACACAAGTATTCTCAGAGTATTTCTAGCCAATTTCTTTACATGCAACTTGTGGCTTTGATTCCGAGCTCATTCACATTGCAAATCCACCGGGCTGCGAGGAGAGCGCTGCTCCACAGACGCAAGGGAGCTGCACCAGCTTACACCCCACAAGGATCCGGCCCACGACGAGCGCAGCTCTTCTGAATTCAGACAAACAGGAGCAGGATTGGCCCCACGCCATCATGCTAAGCATCTCTTAAAATATTTGTAATGTATTTCCAAATATCACTTGGAAGCGTCTCAGATTCGAGGAGCTATTTACATTCGCCCTCTTCTGCATTCCCCAAAAGCAGACAGACAACAGCTAAACACACAAGAGTTCCTAGAATCCCAAATAGGACACTCGCGTTCCCAAAAGCCACACATCCATAGAAAAGTCACGATAAACTAACAACAAACAAATTTTTTTTTTTAAACTTAGGTTTAAGCAGTGGTGAGAGCCAAAAAATTAAAATAGTGTTTTGCTTGAGGATAAAATTTCACTTCATGCTTGGATTATCCATTAAGTAATTTACGTTACAAGCCAGAAAAGGTGTTTAACCTTCTTATAATTAGCTGAACCTATAGTAACTCAAGGAATTTCGTGAGATGCTTGCCACTTTTTACTGAATGCTCTCTTTTCACTAGCGAAAACCACCACTCCAAAAAGGGGACTTTATGCTATTTCAAATTTAAATAAAATGAAACACTCCAGTAAGATTAAATGTTTTCAGTCAGTTACTTCTATTTTAAAGTAAACTACTCCATATGTACAATCAGATGCTCCTTTGCTGAGACTGAACTACAAAGTAAAAAAGAATTCCCCAAGAAATATTGCCGCAGGTTTTTTTGTTTTGTTTTTTTAAACTTTTACTTAAGACAAGCAATGACCTACAGGTGCCTTCAGGCCAAATATCTTGGCATGAGACGCAGCTGGTGTAATTTTGGTTTCCTAGCAAGTTCAAATATTTTAAAAATGTTTACACCACTTTGAGATATTCATTGGAAAAAAATGAACTTCTGTCCAACCTCTATTTTCCTCCACCCAAACACACCCCAGCTTTGAACATTTAGCTCTGTCTGGCTTTCCTGGGGAAAAAAAAAAACAAAAAAACAAAAACCTCTGAGTGCAGCAAGGTTTTGTAAGAAGACAAAACAGGAGAGGCAAAGAGAAGAGGAATCAAAAACGGTTGTGCCTGTGATTGAAAACACGCTTGTTCTACACAGAGTCAAAATAAAGCATCTATTAAAAATTTCTGCACTAGAAAGGATACAACTTCTTCACAGTATACTGTATTCTTCCCTGTAACGCATTTGACTGCGCTGAAAACATCCCCTATTCTATTTCTCCAATTTTACTGTACTCAGAATCATTCAAAAACATCTAGCTGCTGCCAGGCCAAACTCCCTGCAAGCACTTACAGCACGAACAACTCGGTGCACAGGGATCAAAAACGAAGATTTATTTATTCATCACTCACGGCAGTACATACTGCAAACGTCTCGCTGGGCCACAGCTAACAATGTGAAAGCGTTCATTCCTCCCCACTTTAATTACGTGCTCGCAGTCATTAAACTCCCCTTCTGCCGAGCGAGATCTATCTTGTAATTTTCACCCCCAAAGATTAGTTATCGTCGTTATTGTTTCTAGAGCACCGTGGATACACACGGAACGTCAAAATGAGCTAATAAATCACAGCAATATTAATACAATCATAAAAGTAAGCGTGCCACTTACTGTGTTTGAAGGTGTGTTAAGTCAACAACTTTACAATCCAGATGTGGTATTACAGAGCTGAAACTCTGAGGGTAAAATTACCCCTAAAATTACACTTTCCATTAAACATACCAATTTTCACAGGTTATTATTTTGGTGAGATTTGCTAAGTTGAACCTCTCCCAAAACACAAAGAAATATGAAGACTATGTAAGAAATAAGTTATTCCATAATGGTTTAAAGAGAATACGATAGAGAGGCAGGAAGGACAGAGTGAGCTACTCGTTTTATTATTTTCAGATGTTTCGGAGGAACACCGCAGTGCTTTTATAATTCTACACATTTGGATTCTCTTCAAAATAATGGACTAGATTCTTTCACTGGCTTCAAGGGACTTAGCCCGCTGCGTAGATTTGGCCCGGCCACTTCTGACTTGGCCACGATATGGAAGTTTAATAGACAACACATGCACAGTAGCCGCTCTTCCGAATGTTTTATCGCCTGAAGAGTTCAACTCCATTGAAACCCTCAAAACTAAACAACTCCCTTGAATCAATATGGTTCTGCCCTTTGACACAACGGGCCGACCGAAACGTACGGAGGAATTCAAATGATACTGCTTTACCCTTCCCCTTCCTTTGCCGCTTCGCTGTTTCAACACACAGCCGGGAGCAGCCAGGATCAAGCCAGGTCCTACAAGCCGAGGTCCTCGCTCGCTTTATTTTTTTAAGCCGCTTAAATAAAAAAATTCCTAGAGGAAGTCGGGGGAAAGACTGCAGGACAACCGAGAATAAAATGTTAAAGGTTAAAACCACAAAGCCTGGCTAATTAAGAAAGCAAATTTCTGTTCCCGGTTTCCACTCCCCGGACGGCCCCGTCTCTCTCCGCCACCTGTGCCGCAGGCAGCGAGGGGCGCGGGGGGACGCGCGCAGCGCTGCCGCCGCCGCGGGACGGATTCCCACGCTCCCGCTGCTCCCGCGGTCGGCAGCGAGTGGCTGAAATCCGCTTCTCCGAGAGAAAAAAAAAAGAAAAAAGAAAAAACCAACCCGCGACGCCAGGTGCCCTCCCCACGCAGCTCGGGCGGCTGGTGCTGACACTCACCTACAAACTTAACCCGGCTCCCTTCCCATCGCCACCTGGCGCTTCTGCCCGTCTGTCTGTCTGTCTCTTTCCCGGCGCGCTCACTTATTGTTCCCGCACCTCGAAACAGCAGTTTATCTTC
>NW_020447408.1:2045786-2048936 GCF_003343035.1 Apteryx rowi | reverse complement strand
CCGGGGGGGGTACGGTGCCGCCCACCCACCCGTGGGCGCGGGGCGCGCGTGGGGCGGCGGCGGCGTGGGGGGGGGGCCCACGGCACGGCGGTGAAGCACATTCTCGCATCCCTTTTTTTCCCTTTCTTCTTTTTTTTTTTCCCCCGCTGTTAATTTATGGGGCTCTAATTATTGTTTTAAATCACTTGCATCATGCAAAGGGCCTCGCAACAAAGGCTGCAGTTTTGCAGCTGAGTTTTGAATCAAAGGGAGCCTCCATGCTGTAAATAAACAATAATTATTGTGATGATAGCCAAATGCCACGCAATTAGCAATCAACACCCGGAGAGGCAGTGCTAATTAGGCTGCGTGGGCTCCTGCTGTAAGGGTGGGAACGCAACCCGGGGCATGCACGTACGCTTATTGTTTGGGACGGGAAAAATAATTCCGTGCTTCCCTCTCCTTCCCTGCACCTTGCAGAACAAGTCAAAGAGCAGCAATTTCGCTGTTGCACCTTAACACACGGGTGTGAAATGGACCGTGGGGTGGGACGGGGTGGGGAACCCCCCTGCAGCCGGGGAACCCCCTCCCCAGGCCCTCCCTGCTTGCCCCGTGCTCCGGCAGTGCCCGGGCAAACCGTCAGGCACAGGGAGCCCCAGCTCCGGCTCCGGAGGGCCAGCGCCTCCGGCCCCTGCCGCCACCGCCAGGCTTCTCGGCTGACACGCGCCCGGGTTTGCCTTGCGCACGCCTCCAGCAGGCTGCTGCTCATTTCCAATCTTGTGCTAAAGCCATCTTTTTTGTAACTGAAATCATCGCTGTCTTAATTAACCTATTAATATAATTAGCTCTTTTTTTAAATAGATCCCCTGGGTCTTCCAAAAGACGGAGAGTATCACAGGGGGAGGAAGATCTGTGGCCTAAGCTCAGAGGGAGCGTGGATCCAGGCAAATATTGCTGCGTTGAGCCGTGGCTCCGGCTCCAGCGCTGTTCCCAGCGAGGCGGGGATCTCCCGGGTCGGGCATCGCGAGGAGGTGCGAGGTGTCGCTCCCTGCGCGGCGCCTSGAGCTCGGGCGGGCGCTCGCAGAGCCCTAGCAAGGAGCAGGCAGACGCCTCGTTCGGGCAGCGCGAGGGTGCCAAGGCACTGCTCAAGCTGCGGGGTGGGCATGGACAGGCCGTGCCCGTGCCGCCGCGCCGGGCCGTCAGGCTGGGCCAGCTCCCCGAGCAGAGCCGTCAAGGCGGCAGTGCCACTGCATGGCTGCGCTGCTGTGCGGTGACGAGGCTGCCCGGCTGCCCGAGGGCACGGCGGCCAGGCTGCACAGCCGCACAACGTGGCTGCACGGCTGCACGGCGGCTTGGCAGCCTGGGTACACAACAGCACAGCTCCACGGCAGCACAGCTGCACCGCAGCATGGTTGCACAGTTGTACAGCAGCACAGTTACACGGCAGCACGGTTGCACAGCAGTCCGGTCACACAACAGCACAGCTCCACGGCAGCACAGCTGCACCGCAGCATGGTTACACGACAGCACAGCAGCACGGTTGCACAGCTGCACAGCAGCATGGTTGCACAGTTGTACAGCAGCACAGTTACACAACATCACAGCTGCACAGCAGCATGGTTGCACAGCAGTCCGGTCACACAACAGCACAGCTCCACGGCAGCACAGCAGCACAGTTGCACAGCAGCACAGTTGCACAGCAGCACAGTTACACAGTTACATGGTTGCACCGCTGCACGGCAGCCCAGTTGCACAGCTGCACGGCAGCACAGCAGCACGGTGACCTGGTTGCACAGCTGCACAGCAGCACGGTTACACAACAGCACAGCTGCATGGTGGCCCGGTTGCACAGCTGCATGGTCACACAGCAGCACAGCTGCATGGTGCCCCAGTTGCACAACTGCACAGCTGCACGGTTGCACGGTTGCACAGCAGCACGGTTACATGACAGCACAGCTGCATGGTGGCCTGGTTGCACAGCTGCAGGGCAGCACAGCTGCACGGTGGCCCAGTTGCACAGCAGCACGTTTACACGACAGCACAGCTGCACGGTGGCCCGGTTGCACAGCAGCAGGGTCACACAGCAGCACAGCTGCACGGCAGCCCGGTTGCACGCCGCCGGGCTGCACAGCTGCACGAGGAGGGGACGTTGTGCCCTCTCGTGGCTGTGCTGGGGCTGCATGTCCCATCTTACACGGCAGCTTTTCAACAAGAGGAAATAAATGTTTGAGTGCGACTGGATAAACTTTCCAATTTACAACACGACGGTTCCCCAGGGAAAAATGGGGAGGAAAGATTGTGATGAGGAAGTGAATCTGTTATCAGGAGCAGTTTGATAAATAAAAAGGCATCCAAAATCTGCAGCGCGGCACTTGCCAGCTCTTGCTGAGTTGACGTAAGCGTTTAGCAATAGGAACTGTTTCACTCCGGGCTAGAGATGGTGGGAATTTTTCCAACTCTATGTTTGGGTTGGGGGGTGGTTGTTGTTGTTCAAAAATGCCAATTTGTCAAAATGGGAACATTTGTCAAGAAACTATCCATTTTGATGAGCTGCTGTCAAAACTCAGCCAGGGAGGTTTTGCAAGGCAGGGACACGCGGTGCACCCACCGTCCTCATCCGCACGGCACTCGGCTGCTCCCCGGCTCCCAGGAGCCTGCAAGCATCCGACCTCGGAAAGCAGCTCGCAGCTGCTGGAGCGTCACGTCCGACCAGGGCAAGCAGGCGTCCGAGGGATCCCGGGTTTAGGGGGAGCGCTGCGGGAGGGGGACGGGTTTCCTCGCTTGCTGGCAGCTAAGGACGGAAAACACGCAGGTGCAATTTTTTAGCAAAATTGGACAGAACATTTTGTTTGACTGAAATCAAAACAGTTGGGTTTCGGTTTTCAGCTCTTCCAGATTTCCTTCCGATCCATCGTTTCAGACAAAGTCATTTGAAATTCAGTACAGAAAGCCTTTCAAGGGCAAAGCACAATATTTTGACTCGGGGCTGTGCTTCCAGGGCCCGGAGCAGGCAGCTCAGCCGGGAGGCGCCAAGGGAGCGAGCACCTCCGCCAGGCCCGGCTTCTTCCCAAGGGGGATGTCGAGCAAGGGCTTCGCTTCTGGATCGCAGTTTAAGCCCTGGCTGCAGGACATCCCCAAATCCCCCAGGGCCACGGGAGAAGCCCTGAGATC
>NW_020447408.1:2043122-2045646 GCF_003343035.1 Apteryx rowi | reverse complement strand
TCCCCGGGCACTGGAGCCGCTGCTGGTCCCGGGAAGGGGGATCCTCCACGCATCCGCGCCCCGAGTGATGCCGTGCACGTGCCGTTTGCTCCACCTGCTGTATTACCCTTACCCGGATCATCCGATGGGGCCGGGGTGGCTTCAACCCAGGAGACGATGGTCTCCGCTGCAGGACGAGAAGGGTCAGGGCAGAGCTAAGCAGGAGCCCGGCGCCGCTCGGCGCGGGAAAAGCACCGCTCCGGAGGGCAGGCGTCAGCGGGGAGGGAGCCGGCTGCCGCGGAGCCCCGGCCCCAAAACCCGGCTCGAGCGCCGCAAAGCAGCCCCCTCCCCGGGGAGCCCCCCTGCCCTCCGCAGCAATTAGGAAGGGCTGCAACGGGGGACGGGGGATTTCCTAAGGTTGGTTATTACAAAGAAAGAAAGAAAGCGGCTCAAGGGATCGGCAGGGATGAGAGATGCTTTGGAAACGTGGGCGATCATTTAGCAAGTCCCCTCCGCGGCGCAGTTCGCCGGGCCGGTAGAGGCGAGCGACGTCTCGGCGAGCGCACAGCTTGATTCGAAATGGCTGCTTCGGCGCAGCCAATTACTCCGGGCCATTCCGGCCCGATTAGGGCGGCTGTTTCCCTGATTACGGCGGTGGGTTTTACAAACGCAGCCCAGCTCTGCGGGTTCGGAGAGCGCAACGTCGAGGGCTGCTGGGGAGCCTGGCTCAGCAGCATCCGCAAGCCTTTTCCCGGGAAACCCAGCCAGCGTTGAGCTTTACTCACTGGATATTGGGGAAAAAAAACCAGCCAGCCTCAAAGTAATGGCGCAGGGGGGTTGCACTGCTCCTCCCTGCTGGAAGAGGCAGGTTTCAGCAGAGGGAGAAGCTCGGATGGGAACGCCGGGGTTTGCCAAGCTCCGGGCTGGCTGCGGCCAGGATCGTCTGCCTTCGGCACCGGGGATCCCACCGAGCTAAACGAGGAGCAGGCTGCCCCCGCTCGCTCCTCGCCATTGCCTCCGACGGCAGGGCCGGCAAGGGGCAGCGCTGCCCTACGGATGCTCCAGGGTTTCAGCCCAGGCTCAGGCCCACAGCCGCCAACGCCGGGACCATGGAGAGACAGAAAATTCGGGCTCCTGGCTCAGTCCACGGTCCGACGGGCTGATCTGGGCTCGGAAGGCAGGAAGGACCCCGGTGCACGTCCAGAGCCAGGACCGGAGCCGGGACTCCAGCTCCAGCCCCTCCTGGCCGCTTGGGACCCGTCGGGCAGCGGCCAAACCTTCGCCGCAGCCCGTGCAGGGCTCGCCTGGGAACGCTGGMGCGCGGCCACCGCCGGGTGTAGCACAGCCCCGGTTATTGAAACGTGTGACAGCAGCTCGAGATGGAAAGCGAAGTTGTACGTTCTCCATCTGAAAGTCGGGGAGGAATTTTAAGCAGGGGGAATGCAATTCCCAGCCTGGAGGAGAGCCAGCAGCACCGGGGCGAGATTTTTCTTAATATGGTTTTGCAAAACTCGAGCAGAGAAGATTGCCTGTAGCTATAGCGATACCAGCGCGCAAGAGCCGGTGCTGCTGCGGGAGGAGGTGAGGGATTTTTCACCAGGAAAAACCCACAAACATCAACGAGTGCCCGGTTCCCGGCGCTGGTAATCGCCGGACGCGGGTTTGGGCTGGTTTTGCGGCCATCCCGACCCAGCACCGACGGGAGAGCTCCGTGCTGAGCGGGTCCCGGCAACGTGCTCCGTCCTTGCAGCATCCCTGCAAAATTCCCGCCGTCCTGCAGGAAGGGGCTTGCTGCCAGGGCTGCGGGACAGTGCATCCCGCCGCCGGCCGCCCCGGTCGCCTCCCCGCCGCCCTCGCCAGCCCGACGAAGGCTCCCGCGCAGCTGCACAGGCGCCGCTGGCTCCGGGCCAGCCCGAGTTACAAAAGGAGCCTTCCCCACGTTTCTGCTTTTGATTTAAATGATCCCAGTAAGGAGATAAAGCAGCCCAAAGCCACTGGCTTTCTTAAAGATGCAATTTGAAAAAATAATGCAGATGAAACGTGCGATTTTTATTAGAATAGGCAGAGCTGTGCAGAATCAGACGCAGCCCGGCGCTAACCAAGCCCCCGTCCCCGGGACACCGGCTGCTTCCACCTCCCGCCTCGGCCCTGCTTTCCTTCCCATTTTCCCATGCAAAAAGCCAACTTGGTGCTGACTGCAGTTATTTTGTTATTGGTGCCCTCCTGGGCAAAAACGTGGGCCGGTGCCACGGGGGATCGCTGCCGAAAGCTGCCCAGGTGATCCCGGGGAGCTCCCGCATGCCGGCGGCCTCTGCGAGCCGGGCAGGAGGGCTGGAGCCCAGGAAAGCCTGCCTTCCCGGGGAGCAGAGCTGGGAATCGCCTCCCGAATGCTTGCAATGCCGCCCGCGGGTGCGGAGAGCCGCCGCGGCCGGCAGCGAGCCCCGGGCTGCGCTGAGCTGCGGCCGCGCGCTCCCTCCCGTCCGCCCCGAGCAAGCGAAACTGCTACAAGTTTCCTCTTTTTTTTTTTTTTTGCAAAAAATAAATA
>NW_020447408.1:2029258-2042941 GCF_003343035.1 Apteryx rowi | reverse complement strand
GCTTGCATTTGGCTCCGATTCAGCCAAATACGCAATGGCCGAACAGGGAGGAAGGTGGGAGATCAAAAATCGCAACATCTGGAGCGGAGCCGAGCCGTAATGCGACGCGGGGCAGAGTTTGAAAGCAAACGTCTTGGCTGCGCGGAGGAGGAAAAGGGAGTTCAAAGGGCTCCCCGCGGCCGGCCGCCGCGGAGGCAGGCTCCCAGCGCCGCTTCCTAATGGATTCGCTTGGGCTTTGGAAGCACAAAAAAATGCGGTGTTAAAGGGGGAGGAAAAAGTAACCACCAGATTAAACATCAGCCCCAGCCGCCTTCGCCCTGGCCCACAAGAAACCCGGCTCCCTCCGCTCTGGGCAACAGATTCCAGAGCTTTATTAGGAAAAAGCCCCAATTTCAGCCTTTCCGCTTGCGAGCCGGCTGCTGAGCAGCCGTGCCGATGAGGCGGCGGAGAGCGCGACTTGGCACTGCTTTGGGGCAGAATCCCAACTTTTGGCCACCTCCATCTAGGGAACAGACTGGGATGTGCCCCGTCCTTCCCGGCCCTCGGGGACGGTCCCAGGGCATCGCGCCGCCCGCTTTCCCGAGGATCCACGCCAGCAGGATTTGAAGCCATAGCTAAGGGTAATGCGGCTCTTTGCCTGCTTTCATTGCCTAGCCCAGCCTTAACTGCGCAAAATCCCTGCGACAGCAAAATATTTCTGCCGTTAAGAACAACTAATGAACATGTAACGAATCGGGTAATGAACATAATTAGCTAATACGCTCGTTCCCCCGAATAGTCGTGTGCATCGCGCGCTCCTGAATCGCGGCTGCAGAAATCAGAGCCGGAGCGGCGCGCAGGTAGCGGCACGCTGGCACCGGCACCGACACCGTCCCGCATCCGTCCCCGCGCGTCGCGGTCACCTTCGGGGAATTTAGAGCGGCCAGAAGCACCCCGGCCCCTGGCGCGGCCCCGCGGCAGCTGTTCCCATGCCCAGCGAACCCCCGGTGCTGGGGAGCTGCCCGCCGGCTCCGGCAGCCCCCTCCAGCTGGGAATGGAGGTGCCGGGCGGGAAAAGACCCCCCCCCCCGGGCCATCCAAGCGCTGGACCGCTGGATGTGTTGGCATCAGCATGCGCCTGCTTCCAGCCCAATTCCCCCACAGCCGCAGCCAAGCTCCGGCGGCCTCATTGCTTGCACTTGGAGCCCTGCAGCTGCCAGGCTGCTCTGCCAGAGCCGGAGCCGGAGCCGGAGCCGGTCCTGCGCTGGTGCTCACCTCGCCTGGACGTCGTCGAACCGGGCTGGGCCTCCGCGGCCGTAACAAATGCACCATGGCAAAACCAGCCCCGCGCGACACCCGCTGCCCCCGCGCCGTCGGAGGGGAGCGCGCGGCCTCGTCCGACCCTCCCTGGGATGGGAGCCGCTGTTCTCCCTGCCAGGAGCAGCTTCCAGCGGAAAAGCTCCGCTCGGAGCCAGGTGGGGCAGGTCCCGGGCTGCTCGCAGTCCCGTTCTGCAGCCAAGCCGCTGCTCTGCCCTGGCCGACCGTGCGCAGAGCAACGACTGAACTCCGTTTTCATCCGTTAGCACGTTCCCCAACACCGAGTTCGCTTCTTAAAGAATGAAAACCCCACGTTGCATCGGAAATGTTGCAGCTGCTGAAATCAGCACGCAGGTGCCGGGGCCTGAGAAAAGCGGCACGACGGTGATTCCCGCCGTGCATTCCCTGCCGCCCGGCACTCCTAGGCAGGCGCCGCTGCTCCGCTCGGGAAAACCCCAGCGCCCCGCTGTGCAGGAACGCGCAGGCTGCCCGGAGGAGGCCGCGAAGCACCGCCGTCGCCGCCGCCGCGCAGGGCCATCGCCGTCCCGCTGGCAGGCTGGCGTGCTGGGAGCGTGGTCAGAGCATGATTAACGGGAGCAAAGGCGGCGCGGGGGGCTCGGCACGGCGCCGGGAGGGAGCTGCCACGTGGATGCACGCGTGGGCGACGGGAGGGGACGCGGCTCCTGCGGGGCATCGGCCTCGCTCGGAGCACGCGGGGCGCTGGTGGCGAGCACACGCGCACACGCTGCCGGGAAAAAGCAGCGGAAAGAGTTTGGGCTTCGCCTCTCCCTGGAACCCATCTGGCCTTAATTTCTCCGGGGGGTTTCGCTCCAAATTCTTCAAATTCCCAGGCAAATGCTTTGCAGTCCTCGGCTCGGCTCGCCGCGCTCGGCTCCCAGCATCCGGCCGCCCGGCTCGGGAGGCTCCGCGTGACCGGAGCAGAACAGCAGACAAACAGGAATCTGCAAATTCACCGGCGAACAGCCCGCGGCCCCGTCCGCCTGGGCACCGCGGCCGGCGGCGAGGGAGGAGCACGGCCGCGCGGGGAGCAGGAGCCCGCGTCGGCGGAGCCGGCTCGCTCCCGACAGCTCTGGCCCTGCCGAGGCGAGAGGGTCCCCGCTCCGGCCCGGTTTTGCAAACCGCAGGGACGAGCGGTGCCGAGCAGCCCGGCGGCACAGGCCGGGTTGGCACCGGGCTGCGTGTCCGCCTGGCTCCGCGGGCCGCTCCGAAGGGAGGCGCCGCGAGGCCGGGGCAGGCGCGCAGGAGCGCCGAGGCAGCCGTATCGTCTCCTCATYGCGTGCAGCAGCAAAGCGGCTGTTTTGCCGCGTTTTGCAATCGCAAAGCGGCAGCTCGGGGGTAAGAGCAAAGGCAGACGTGACGCCGCTCGGCCGACGCACGTGCGCCTGGGTCCCGTCCGGCAGCGGGTAAAACCAGTTCTGCCTCGATAAGGCCCAGCACGAGCCCGCAGACAGGTTCAACCGAGAGCCGGGTTTGAAGGTTTAAGGGGTGTCTTGGCTCGACGCTGGCTGTCTGCAAGAGAGCAGATTTCCTCCCCAGAGCACGCATCCAAACCACTGTTTTGATAAGTATCAGGATACTGTACTGGCCTCGGATGGAGAAATTAAACGAATACCTTGCATATTTTGGCGACCGGCGCGCGCGAGGAGCCGTAATTGAGGACAGGATCCGTCTCGCCTCCAGCAGGTATTGGCACATCGCAGCGGCTCGTTCTTCTCCCGAGCCTCACCTGCACCCGGCGCAGACGCCCTTCCCTCCGGCGCTCGGCCCTCGCGGGAGGTCCGTCCCCAAACCCGGCGCTTTCCCCGCGCCGACGCTTTCTGCAAAGGTTCGCGGGGACACACGGCTCCCCGCCAACCCGAGTCCCCGCCAAGGGCTGCAGTCGCGTTTGCGGCACCCGCGGCCGAGAGCCGCTGCGCAGCATCCGCCGGGCAGCATCCACCGGGCAGCATCCGCCGGGCGGCCGCTCACCGGAGGAGCCATCGGGCGGATGTTTGCTCCAGCGACGCTCGCCCGGAGGCTTTGGGGGATGCACTAGCACACCGCGTCAGTGCCCCAAACCACAGCTCGGGCACCCAGGGCAGCGTCGCCCGCCCGAGCCCCGTGAGCCTCGGTTTCCCTGCCGCCGTGGCTTTGCAGCAAACGCACAAATTACTCAAATGAAGCCGGCTGCTTTCGAGCAGGTCATTAATTACAGCAAGCTTTGAAGAGCCGGGCGGACGAGAGGCAGCCAGCCCCGGCGGCCCGGCCCGCCGCCCCGGGAAGCCGGCCGAGATAAGGCGCTTTCTGGCACAGCAACAGAAGAGGTTGTCTCCCTCGCCGCGCCGGGGCGGCGGGACGCGCGTCTGGCCGCGGGAACCCGCTCGCCGCGGGTTTCGTTTTTGCACTTTTATTGCCTCGTGCCCCGTATGCCGTTGGCAGCAGCCGGCGTGTCGGAGCGGAGGCCGAGCACCGTGCACGGTCGGTCCCCACCGGGCTCCGGCGCCTCCTGCCCGATTCCTGCCGTCTCTGTGCCGGGCGCAGGCCGGCAGGAGAAGAGGACAGTCTCCCACATGGCATGTCACGAGCCAGCAGCAAACGGGCTATTTTAATTAAGTACAACCTCAGCTAGGCAGCGATGTCGGGAGCGGTGATGGGAAACACTCTGCTTGGCGCGGCAGACGGGGAGGTGGATTTCGCAGACTGCGTTAGCCGAGGGCTGGCTCCGGAAGTGGCTCCCATGCCGGCACGGCCCCATTCCCGGCCCCGTTCCCGCGGGTGCTTGCACCAGCGCGCGGGCATGCACACGTGGCCCTCAGCGTCCCCGCGGTCCCCGTGCACGTTCGGCCCTCGGGCGCCGTCGGCAGCGGTGTCCCCGCGGTCCCCGCTGCCCCGTGCCGGACACCCGGCAGCACGCGGCTCTGCGAAACCTCCCCTGCGTGTTTCGGAGCCCCAACGCTTTGCCCTCCTGAGCCAGCAGCCCAGATTAATCTGCGATTAACTAGTTTGAGCTCTTGCTTTGAATTTTATCCCTGTGAGATTTTAGAGAGCAAGGAAGTTAATTCGCAGCAGAGCTGTCATGCTGCTGGCAGGCCCGGCCGCGGCAATAAAATACCCTCCCGACCGGAGACGTCAGAGGGGAACAAAGATAGCCCTGATGCAGAAAAGATGCTCGCGTTTAAGCTAATCTCCCAGGAATGTAGCGCAATCATGAAGACACATGTCGACTGCAGCGTCTCTCCCCAGCCCATCGGCCGCTCTTTAAATAGCCGGCACCGTTTCCTCCCTCCCGCCCGCCCGCCGCCTTTCCAGGCTTCGTTTCGCATCTAGTAATGATATAATTTAAAAGCAGCCTATTTCCCCGGCCCGTCTGCAAGGCCCTCGCCGTCCCCGCCAGCCCCGGAGCGGCAGCCCGCGGCCCCGGAGCAAAGGGGGGGTTTGCAGGAATTCTTGGCAGTCCTCCCACAGCTTCCCTGCTCCTGAAATTAAAGGAGAGCACTGCACCAACCCCTCCGTCTAAATTAAAACGAGCTATATTTACTGTTCACGCTAATTGAATTACATTAACTCCGGGCTGGAGGATAAGCAGAGCCGTCCCTTGCAGTTCCTGCTCCTAATATGTTTTGCATTCAGACAAATGCACACCAGCGTGCGTGGCAGCGCGCTCGAAGCGCAGGAATTCGTTCCTGGGCTTTTTTCACCCTGCTTCGACAAGGCTGACCTGGAAACCTGGTTTTTCTACGAGGTTGCTGGTGTTTCGGGGGAAACGGCGGCCGTGCAAGAGCTGGGACTCGCCGGTCCGGTGGTGATGCCGCCTCTCCCGCTCCAGGCTGGAAACYGCCCCGGGAGGATGCGGATGTGGCCGGTGAAGGGGACGCGGCCCACACAGGTGGGCAGCGGTGACGGCACGTAGCTGTCCCTGGCCGAGGAGCACGTGCCACCGGTCCCAGTGCCATCAGGATGCCCTTAAATCAAAAAACTCGGGGCAGGAGGCTCCAATAAGACCAGACGCACGTCCTACGCTGAAGTGCATTAAAGCAGGACGTGGCAGACGTGGGGAAAGCACGGTCAGGGCAGGCCAGTGCCAAACAGCTAATCTATAACAGCGGGAACACGAAATATTAATCACCGGGGCACAAAACAATAGGAAAAACCTGCCTTTYGGGGCAGCCATCAATCCTCGCTCGGCGCAGATTGTCCCGAGCCGCTAATGCCGCRCAGGTCCCGCTCGGATATCTGCCTGCCCGAGCGCTCACGCAAGAAGCATTCGCTTTGAAGTTCGGGGTAGACTGTAAATGACTTTTGTGTGAGATGAAACATGATAAGACACGAAACTAGGAGGCTAAACTGTACTTAATCACGGTGCTTTTACAAGCAACAAATCACTGCCGCGGACAGCGGAGCGTATTGCTTGGAAGCGGCCTCGCCGAGGGAAGCGCTGTGCCGGCACCGGCCCCAAACGCAGGGCCGGGGGCCGCGGTCCCTYGGGAACAGCGCGGCACACGGCACCCGGCGCCTGTCCCGGGGAGCCGGCGGATCGGCCGGCGCGGGAATCGGCACGCACGACCTGCCCGGCCCCGCGCGCTTTACGCCTCCAAACCCCGGGTTACGATTAGGAGCGADGTGCGCTGGGGAGCAGGAGACAAGACCCCAGAGCAAGCGTACAAGTACGACCGATTAACAAATAAACCCTCACTAATTGCCTTAAAAAAGTCGTATCGCAGCAGCCAGGAAAAAAAAAAAAAAAAGAAAAAAAAATCGAAATTTTCCTCGGGCTAAACATTTTTCTGGCGAGCTCGGACTCGCTCTGAATGTTCCCAGTCATTATCTCCTTAATTAACGCACGCCGCAAACCGAAAACAAATTTCAACACCTCGTGCCTTGGAGAGATGCGCCAGGATTAAGCAGACTGCACGAAGCAGGTCACCGATTCCTCCCCACCGGGCGAGCGAGGGCTGCGGGCCAGGAGAGATGAAGTTATTATCAGCGAGCGGAGTGAAATAAGCCTTTAATTTTCTGCAGATGTTGCCGGATCGTCCCGTCCCCCCGACAGGTGTGCTCGCTGGGGAGCGGGGAGGYGGAGGGAGCCGGCCGGGAGGCAGCTCGCCTGATTGCAGCTCTCCGCCACCCGGAGAAATCAGACGTGTGCGTTGTTCGTTTTTTTTTTTTAATTACGATAACTTTATTTTCTGTAATTCACCCCCCAAAAAGTGCTCCAGCCCTTACTGCGTTTCTGCAGTGCCGGACGTGGTTAAAATAAATCCCAGTTAAAACCAGCCCGACGATCCCCGGTGCCCACAGATCCGCTCGCGCGGGATGGAGCCCGCGGCGGTTCCCGAGGGGCGCGGGAACGGCGGCACGCGATGCCGCTTGGCAGCCCGGCACGGCCCGCTGCTGCCTCCCATGGGGGGTCCCGGTGTCCCAGCCCGGTGCCCCGGCACATCCCAGTGCATCCCAGTGCATGCCGGTGCATCCCGCCCGGCCGGCTGGGCCCTGGCGCCAGCAAAGTGCCTGGAGCGCTTCCAGCGCCCGCGCTTGGACCTTCCGCCCAGCCCGAGGCCAGGCGGGGAGACGGCGCTGGCGTCACACGGGGGGACCACGCGGGTGAGCCGGTGTCGTGGGGACGGTCGGTTGTGGGGAAAAGGAAAGGGGGGAAAAAGAAGGGGGGAAAAAGAGGAAACGGAGGAAACAGAAAGAAGGGCAGCGCGTGGCCCTCCAGGCCCATAGCCGCTCCGGGCCGGGCCGGCAACGCCAGCAACGCCGGCAGCTGTCCCGCGGTGCGGCCGGGAGCTGCGCTCTGCGGCCCAGCTCCGAGCACCTTGCTGGGAACGAGCAGTGAAAATTTAAGGTAAAAAAAAGCCTACTGCGGGCAGCAGACTCTGCTCAGCCTGCTCGATCCTCCCACGACGCTTGCCTGAAGGAATAACAATAATTAGAGCTTCCTAATGCCTCCGGGTCGTTTTCTTTTTCCTCGCCTAACGTAATTTCTATAGGGTCTTGTCGTCTTTATTAAGAGAATTAATCTAAATCTCCCCGTGCTCTGGCCGTTTGGCTTTGCACCGAAGCCATTTCGAGGAGGGTCAAAGAGGCAGGTCCACTTTATGTCATGCAAATAAAAAAAATTTGAAAATTAAAAAGGCAGGTCAGCTGGAGGCTATGGTGGAGGAAATTAATGATTTTTTAAACAACTAGGGAAGTTTACATCAGCCTGGTAACATAATTCAATTTCTGTCCTCAGAGCCTGTTACGTCGTTAAACTCATGTCGCTGATATGGGGCCTCTTTTGCCCAACTAAGCAAAATACTGTTATTAAGCCAGAATTGTCATTAGTGCAATCATAAAATTAGGATGGATGGCAGGAGGGAGAAGGACAGATAAAGCCCAGCCTTGTCGCAGCAGCAGCGACAGGGCACCGTCCCCACGCGGGGAGCGCAGCAGAACGAGAAAGAAGAGCATTCGGGGCAGGCCTGCTCCTGCCTCGCGAGCCCGTCGCTGCCGGCAGCGTTCCCGGGGCAGGACGAGGGGCCCAGGAGYGCCCCAGCCGGCTGCCGGTGCCGGAGGAGCTGGGAAGGGGCAGGGAGGTGGGAGCTGCCCCGGGGGGGTCGCAGCCGGCACCCCCGGCACCACGTGCTGCCTGGAGCCCTCAGGCATCAGGTCCGCGATGTCCCTGCGGATATTCCCAATATTCCCGCTAGCACTAGCGGCTCCGGCTGGGTTTCCTGGCTCCCTGGGGAAACGGCCCATTCCTTTTCAAACATCCCGGGGTTTTCGGCTCGGGGCACTTTTCCTTCTCTTTGCTGCAAGGGGAGAACCGTAGGGAGGTGAGGTGACRGCAGTGACCGAAACGGCCTCATCCGTCCCCCCGCGGCACCTGCCCGTGCCCAAGCCAGCGCGGGCTCCAGCTCCCTCGGCCCCGGGGGGCACCCAGTCTCCGGAGGGGGCTCTTTTGCCCCAAAAGGGGCAGCGGGCAGCACCCCGTGCTGGGAGGCGACCGTGGGACCTGCTGTCCCTCTCCCACCCGGGACAGCCGTGTGCTGCTCTGATCCCCGGGAGCGGGAGGGAGGCAGAGCATCGTCCCGGCCTAAACCTGCCCCGCGCCAGGTGGGCACCCATGGGTGCCGTCCTCCCCCGGGGCACCCGGAGCAGCACAGAGGCTGTGGAGGAGCAGCGGGGGGGGGGGGGGGGAAGCATCCCCAAGGCTCAGGCATTCAGTTCCCGGGGCTCCTGCAGGATGGTCACGTCGCCGCGAGGTGAGGGAGAACGCTGCCCCGTGTGCTCCCGGGACAAGCGGAGCGAGACCCTGATGTGGGGTCCCCACGCAAGGAGGTGGCTCTTCCTCCTCATCCAGCACCCTCTGCCCCAGCACAGCCCGGTCCCGACTGTCCTTCGCCGGTCAGAAGCAACGTCCCCTTCAGCTGGAGGCAGGAGGGAACCCGGTTTGTCCTGCTGTAGCTGCACCGGTGGGAAAACGGGGACTTCCCAAAGCATCTGCCTGGAAGGAAGGGTTAGGAACAGCGCTCGCACCCTCCTGCGCCCGCATCCGCGAACTGCAAGGCAGCACGGAAGCGCGGGGGCCTGCGCTGCGTGGGGGAAGTCGCCGCCCCGCACGCCGCGCACACCGGGACCCGCGCGGCGGCAGCGCTGCCCCAGCCCCGCGGAACCCCCGCTCCAGCCGCGCCTGGGCAAAGCGGGACCCACGAGGCGCGGGGGTTTCACGCCGCAAGCGGGAGGAGGAGGAGGAGGAGGAAGCTCTCGCTGCCCCCCCGTCCGCTAGCGCTTCTGCGGCCCGGAGGCAGTTTCCTTCCACCGCAAGCAGCTCGCAGAGAGAGCAGCAGATCTTCCTTCGCTGGTGGAGATGGTCTTAGCGTGGCTTCGGGGTCAGAAGCAAACCGGCAGCTCGTGACCTCCGGGGCTGCCTCGAGGTGACCGGACCAGACAAAAAAGCAACAGATCAGAGCATTAATCAGTTGAAAAGGAGCTTGAACCTCAGRCTGAAACCTAATCAGCAATTAGTGTAGCAGAGCGAGCACTCAGTCGGGTGCCTAATCCACCTGATGACAGCCAGGGCATGAGGAACCACCAGCGGCAGGAGCCGGAGTTAGTGCTGGGCACGGGAGAAAACAAGCGAGCGCACCACCACCACGGTCCAGAGCCAGCGCCAGGGCAGGAGGAAGGCTGGAGCCGGCTCTCCGAGTTCCCTCCTCCGATGGGGGACGGCGGAGTCAGGCAAAGTCCAGCTCAGTTTTCAGCTTCCATGAACCTGCCATCTGACTCTGCCGGACTGAAGAGACATTTCTGAGGCAGAGAACATGGCAGTCGGGAATGACAGTTGTAGCTTCCAATCTTATACCCAGCTTCCCATGTGGAAACTATCATTAAACACTGCTAAAACTCATATTCCTTCTTCCCAGTAAATCCTGCCAGCCCACAGTCTAGAAGTCACCAAGAACAAAAGCAATTAACTATGAAACAAGCTAAAACCAGCTACAGTTGAGTAAAAGTGCTAATCTAAGAAAAAACCTTCCCCAAGGAATGTTTTGATCCTGGAAATGTCCAAAACCTCTAATAGATCAGCATTCCCCCTTTCATGTTGCAAAGCCTGGGATAATGGTGACGGATGCARGATAAAACCACACAGACCAACCTCAAAACAGGCTGGATGTGAGACAGATATTTCCGGATCTTGGGCTACCACGTCCATGGCTGGAGACGGAGACATCTGGGAGATGTCTCTGAGTCATCTGGCAAAATCTCCTCTCAGGTTTCTGGCCAGATCTTTGGACACAGGGAAACCATTTTCCATTTCTGCATTTGTATAGGCTTAGCACATGTCCCAGACGGACTTAGCCTGGAGCAATTCAGGCAGTAGCCTCTCCCACTCTTACAGTCAACACCAGGAAAACCAAGGAGAGAAGGAATCCTGGCATATATTCTCCCCAGGACTCGCCGTCAAGAAGCGCTTCTTGAAAAAGAAGTTATTTCTCGGACACAGTGGATCAGTGGTTTATTTTTAGTATTGAAAGAGGTACAAGATTAGCAGTGAACGCCAGGTGATGAGCTGGTGCGTTGAACTGTTTGTCAGTGTCCTCGTTACCTCCAGCCCGGACGGACTTGGAGGAGGCAAACGCATGAAGAGCAAAGTCCATAAAGTGCCCCTGAGTGCAGCTGAACCGTAACACTGCTGGCAGCGCGGCTTGACGGAGCCATCCACACGTTGCGCTGATACCGCATCCTGATGCATTGATTTCAAAGAGGAGAACCTGGTTTCTGGGCAGTGAGCAAATGGGGGCAGCTAGGGAAAGCCAGGAATCACATTCGGAATTAAGGAGAAATCAATGCCGTAGCCCTTCCAAGTGCAAAGGACATTCAAACACGTGATTCCTAAAGCCTGAGTTACGCAAGTTGCAGTCAGTGAGCCTGATTCTGGCCTTCCTTGCACCAGTGAAAGCAAGGAGGAACCGTTAACACCACTGGAGTTTATCCGACACAGTAATAAACCTGGTGTGAGGCAAGGCCAGAATCAAGCCCAGAGAACACAATAAATCTAGAAGTCTCTCTACTGTGTGTAAGATGTGGTAAAAGGGTGAAACACCTGGATTTTGTCTAGCAGGATCATAAAATCATCCTTGCCCTAGCATCCTGGAAGGGTTTACATAGGGCAATTCATACCATGATCCCCGCCCAGAGGAGCGCCCAGAGATTAACCCAGACTCTGATCTCCRTTAACCCAGTGTTACTCCCTGGAAACAGCAGCGGAGTGACTCTGGATTGCGGTTGGTGGCGAATCAGAATCTGCCCCTCTTGGCTGTGGGGTCGAGGGAGTCCTGGCTCTGCTGCGTGCAACAGCAGAACTGCCACAGAGCTCAGCAGAGCCAGGACTGCAGGCACACGGGCTACTTTCAAGGGGGCAAAACAGAAAGGATTCAGTAACAGCTGGYACTGGCAGAGGCAAGGATGTTTCAGAGAACAGACGGCCGAGAAGGCGGTAAGGGCAGGTAGGATGAGGAGCCGCAGCATTTGCATCAGTCCAACGCGCGCGCAATAACCTCGCGCACAGGTCATGCAACCCACCRCCCAAGCAAGCGCAGCGCTCCAGGAACCCCGTTGCTCCCTCCTCTCCCCAGCRCGCCCCCGGCACAGCTCTCCCCCCAGCACCCAGAATCAGAGCRTCTCTGAGGAGGGAACTGGCCTGGAGAAACCGGTAGCTTCTTTTCTTCGGGCTTTCTCTTGCTCCGAGTGCCCTATTGACCCAACAGTCCAAAGTGTGAGCACGTGCTCAGCCGAGGAGCAGTGTGCCAAGTACAGTAGCTCGCTTACTTCTCCTTCRGGTCCTCTGCTTTGCCTAARAGCAGAGGRAAAAAAAAAAATCAGGATCCACATTTCTTGCTCCAGAACCCCCAGCCTATTTTATACAGTTATGTTGCTACATGCAGCTAATATTTCACAAGAGTCACAGTCCGATAAGTAGGACAGCAGGACATGTGGCTGGGGTGCTGCCCTGTGCTCAGAAACGGTTCCCCGAAGCCTTTTTCTGACTCTGGGGAAGGAAAACAGCATGACAACCACAAGAGAGAGCAGCCCTTCCCTTCCTGGTAGATCTGTTCCCTATCTGTAAAGCAGATGCAGTGTTCAAACCTCCCATGCGATTTCTGCGGGGAACGAAGCAGCAAATCCTCCCAGCTGCGTGTGTGTCAGCTCAGGAACTCCCTGCCCTCGCTTTGCACGATCAGCTGAAAACCTCGGATGTGCAGCTGCTCCCCTGACACTCGCAGACCTGCAGCAGCATCCAGGAGCGGCTGGGCACTTCCAGCACGCTCTGTGTTTTACCTTGGTAGGTCGAAGAGCCCTGGCAGGGTCACCAGCTGACCAGACTGAAGCACGAGGGATTTGCTTAGGATTTAAGCGGCTTCTCAGCTTATCTGAACTGCCAGCTACACTCAGGTGAAAACAGCAGGTTACGCACAGCGTGGCCCAGCCATCGGCAGCTCCCCAAAGGGACGACCACGTGGAAAAGGGCACAGGTTTATGAACGCAACACTCTCTCCCCTGTGCCTGGTCCTAATCTGACTGATCTGACACTCTCACCAGCCTCGGTGGAGCAAGACGCGGCCCTGGGGAAGCACATCTTGCTTTTTTTTGCTTGACTTATCTTACGACCATGTCAGTGTTTTCTGCAGTGGTGTTCAGGGCAGCCACATCCCAGATCAGGGCTGTCCTGCCACGTGGGGAAGAAGAGGAAGCTCAGAAMGGCTTCACATGAGACAGGACCCCGATGAAGGTGCTCCTAGGGGAATCTCCGTGCCCAAGCTTGCTACAGGAGGGAACCGGGAAGCGAATGACAGTGAAACGGAGGATGGCACGCTTCTTATTAAGCRCATCCTCGCTCCAGCTGTGACAACTGTAGGAGCGCTTAGCCAAGCTGAAGAGCGTTAAAAACTATCACAGCACAGCCCTCACCTTTAGGGACGAACTTCAGCGAGCTGCTAAATATTCAGAAACGGGACTGCCCCCTCTTTGGCCCGTCATTGAGAAATTCATGGCCTAGCCCATTGCCACACTTGCCGCAAGACACCTGGAAACACGAGGAGAGTCAGATAACAAGCGGCCCCTCTCCAGAGAGGGTCTGCTAGGAGAAAAGGGCCGTGCTTTTTTGTTACTTTTTCCAAGCATTCGAGAACCCGCACCTTTAAAGCTCCCGGCCGCTCCTTGCGCTTGGACACGCTGTCGTCGTGGATGGTCTCGGTGAAGGCCGGCCACGGAGACGAATGCTCGTACTTGGCGCGGCTGGAGAAGAGCTCGTAGCCGCACTTGGCACACACGTAAACGCCTGGGGGCAGCAACAGGAAAGGGGTAAGTGCGGGCGGCAGCTGCCCAGGCCCCGGGCGGCGGTGGCGGGGCGCGATCGCCGCTGGTGGGGGTGCAGCGGTGGGGACACCTCGCAGGCAGACACAGCAGTGCCTGCGCGTGCCGGACCTCAGCCCACGGCCCGGCCCCGCTGCCCAGCCCCAAGGGCCGGGGAGGCGAGCAGGGCCTGCAGGGACCCRGGGCAGGACCTGCACCCCTACGGGGGGCTCCTCCGCAGCCCGGGCCCTATAGGATGGATCCCCTCCAAACCTGCCCCTATAGGGGAATTCCTCCACCCCCCCCTTTATACACAGGGTCTCTCCCACCCCTGCAACCTGGCCTTATGGGGGGGGGGGAGCCCCCATGGGGCAGCACCCTCTGGCCCTACAGGGTTTCCCTATAGACCCCATAGGGGACATCCCCACCCCCCCCGGGCCCTAGCCCAGTCCTACAAGGGTACCCTATAGACCCCATAGGGGACATTCCCCCCCCCCCCCCAGGCTCCATTCCGGCCCTACAGACCCCATAGGGGACATTCCCCCCCCCC
>NW_020447408.1:2025959-2028324 GCF_003343035.1 Apteryx rowi | reverse complement strand
CGCCGATGACACCGGAGCGGCCCGTGCCGAGGCGGCCAGCCCTGGGGGCCATCGCGGGGAGCCCCGCCGGAGCAAGCAGRAGGCGCCGTGCCCCCGGGGACGCAGCCCTCCCCGGGCCGAGCGAGGCTCCTCGCCGTCGGGGGGAGTCCAGAAATTCACAGGTTCCCGCCGCGCACATGCTGCATCGCCCAGAGCCCCTCGCCGAGCCTGGAAAAGCCGCTGTCCTTTGGCTCAGGACCTGCCCGCACATGCCGGAGCGGCACCCGGAATACTCCTGCCGGAGGCACCACACTCGCTCGGGGCRCGTTCCCCCCCCCCAAGATCTCCATGTCCCTGCTCTGGGCACGGCGCTGGACTAGAAGCCTCCAGAGGCCCTTCCCGACCCAAATCATTCTGCAATTCCCATTCCTCCTGGGCTCGGTGACATCAGTAGGACACGGGAATGAGCGGGACAGAAACTGCCTCCGCCCAGAGCCGTGTGGTGAGGCCGGGGCATGCTGGAGCGGGATGAGGGGAGCTGAGTCCGCGCTGGCTTATCCRTGAGGATGCTGGCGAGCGCCTGGGCTCAGCCCCAGGATGGTTCACCTGGGAGGCTCCACTCCCGGCCCCGGTTTGTGCCATGAATAATCCRGCCGCCTGGCCACCGCACAGCGAGAGCGCAGTCACGCCGCTGCCTCCGGGACATGTCTGCGAGCAACGCGGTGGCTCCCCCTCCGAAACTGCTGGAAGCCGCCTAGATAAGCACCTCTCAAAGTGTGCCAGCGCCGCTTTATACCTCCTCTCCTAATCCCAGCTCCAGCTCTAATCTCAGCTGCCGCGCTGAGAGCCGCCCGCCAGTCTGGGAGCGGGGGCAAGTGTCRCCTTAGCATTAAAGGCTATTTTAAGGAAATCAGGCCCTCGGTCTGCCCGTGGAGGACACGGCCTGGACCGTTTCCTTCAGCGCTTGCCAGGAGGCCGGTCATTAACCCGCGTGACGCTTCACTCCCGGCCTGCGTGCAGGGAGACGGGGACGCGGGCGCCCGCGCCAGCAGCTCCTGCCCCACCGCTGGCAAAGGCGCGAGATTTGTTTGGAGCAGGAGCCTTCCTTGGTGTCTTCAGGGATACACAGGCGTTTGCGTGTGCCAATGCAGTGCAGGAACATGTTGCATAAACCAACACTTTCCCCCAAACATTCTCCTCCTTTCTAAGCTTTTGAACAACAGCAGAATTCCTTCTGAGCTACCAAAGCAAATAGCTAACACCCCAAAACGGAGACATGTACAGCTTCCAAGAGCAAAATCAGTCAGAAATGGGAAGGGGGAACTGGTTCAATTTTTGTTATTAATCTCAAAATCAAGCAAACCGTTTGTGCAAGTTTTACACAAAAGTAACTCCTTTCCTTTGAGAGCCTGCACCCAAAAGTCATTTCCTCCTTAGCTCTGCCCGAGTCCTGCCTCCCTGGGAGCTCCGGCTCCCCGGCTGCGCTCCCCCTCCCGGTGGGCTCTCCGGGCGCTCCTGTCATTGCGGGGGCCACATCCTAAAGGGGTTTATATGTTTATAAAGGAGATTATCATGTGGGAGGCAGCGCGAGGATGCTCCAGTCCCCCCGTGCTGCAGCCGAGCCGGCTGGGCCGAGAGGAGCACATCGCCGGCCGCAAAACCAGCCCGTTGCCCCAAAGCACCCCAGCAGCTCCCGCGAGGGCCCGGGTGGGTGCACCTGGGGGACGGCACCGCGAGACACATCCCCTCAGGTGTCGTGGCTGGCGTGGTCCCCCGGAGAGCCTGAGCCACGTGTGTCCTCAATCCGTGAGTCCCATCGGATCAGCGCTGAGCCCCAGGGACACCTCCGTCGGCGGCGTCTCCATGGGACACGCAGGGCCCCCGGGAAGAGCCATGCCTGCTTTTGGGCACAAACACCACGCCAGCTCGGCAGGGCGTCCTGAAAATGTAGCAAAGGACAAAGTTAGCAGAGACATTATTAGGAGAGATTTTCAAGTGATTTTGGCACGTGGGAAGCCACGCTCCCGACCTGCCGGTGTGGCAGGCAGCGTCGGCGGTGTGCCGGGGCGGCGTGCTGGGGCGGCGTGCCGGGATGGTGTGCTGGGGCGGGCAGCTGCAGCAAGGAGACACGCACCAGGTGTCCCGCACCCCTGACCCCATCTCACGGAGCTGGATAAGGAGGGGACGGAGGCAGCAGCGAGGTGCCCCCGGGCCGCAGGGTGCCCAGCCCCGCACAGYCCCCGGCCCCGGGCTGGGTTTGGCCCCCGGAGCCCGGCCGAGGCCTTTCTGCACCGTGTCCCGCCGAGCCCTGCCCGAGCGTCCCCGCTGCGAGGCTGCGCGGGGGGGAGTGGGGCGGTGCGCGGGGCTGCGCGGGGCGGTGCGGGGG
>NW_020447408.1:1946749-2025674 GCF_003343035.1 Apteryx rowi | reverse complement strand
GCGCGGGGGGAGCGGGGCCCGCACGGTCCTGCGGATGCTCCGGCACCGCCGGCTGGAGCGGGGCGAGCGCAGCCCGGCCCCGGCCCCCCTTCCCCGGGACCGGGTCTGGGACCGGCCCCGGCCCAGCACCGGCACCGGCACCAGGACCGGTCCCCCAAATCCGGCACCGGCACCGATCCTCCTCTCCCAGCAGCGGCACTGAGACCAGCACCGGCTCCCCAAGTCCGGCACCGGCACCAGCCTCCTCCTCCAGCACCGACACCGGCACCAGCTCCCCCCCCGCAGCAGCACCGGCACCGGCCCTCCAGCTCCGGCCCCGGCCCCGGCCCAGCTCCTCCGGCGGCCCCGGCTCCGCTCGTCCTTCTCCAGCACCGGGACCGGCCCTTCCCCGGCGCTGCCGGCGCTGCCGCGGCTCCGGCCCAGGTACCGGTGGGGCAGGGCGCCCCGCGGGGTCCCGRTTCGGCCGCGGGGCTGGGGAAGTCCCTGAGCCCTCCCGCGGCGCTGCCCCGGCGCCCATCCATGCCGCGAGCTGGGCGGCCTCAGCAGGGCCCTGGGCAGCGCGGCAGGGCAGGGTGCAGGGGCGCCGGCGGCTCCCGGGGGGGCTCTGCACCCCGGAGAGTGCAGGGGCAGAGAGCCGGGGTGGGGGGAGAGAGCCGGGGGCAAGGCCTGCTGCGGGCGCGCATGGCGCAGGCTGCAGCCCGTCGGCGGGTTTGCCGGGCGCTGGGGTGCCCACCCGCACCCTGGGGACCGTCCCCGCGGGCACATGGCCTCCCTGGGATGCGGCGAGGCCATGCAACATCAGAGCTGCGGCCCTGCCCGGGTCGCCCCGGGGGCCTGCTCCCCGCGTCCGACCCCGTACCGGCGCTTCGCTCCGGCTGCTGCGGGGCAGCGGGGGCAGCCGGCACTGCAAGGCAGCCGCTTCGCCTTGAAGGTGAACCGCAGGAGCGGGAGGCAGCCGGCGCCGTGGCCGGCCCTGCGCGGCGAGGTGCCGTGCGTGCCACGTCCTTCTCCATCAGGAATATCGGCCACCGCGAGTCGTTGCTTCCCTGGTTTTAGCTGCGGGCCCTGGGATGACTCAAAGCTGGTCACGGTCTTTAAGTGAAATTGCGTGTTCCCGAATGCGGCAGCGGGAGCACTGGGGACCCGCAGACACCAGCTGCGACCGGGAGCCCAGGGAGTCGGCCCTGTTCCGTGCCCCCAGGCTGCTGGGAGCCCTGCAAGGGGACCTGGTCCCTACGGAGCGCCATGGAGCCCGTCTCTGTCCTGCTGCTCTCATCCTGTCTGATCTGCGCGGGTCGCAGGAGTGGGCTGCCGGGAAGGCTGCGATGGACTCAAGGGCCGCGCACGCCTTCGGGGGCAGCTTTCCGGCGGTGCAAAGCAGCAAAGCTCTGGGATTTGAATCGGCAAAGATAATTGAAGATAATTAGAGGAGGGATTTCCAGGCCGTTTGGCTGGGTGACAACAGCCGCTCTGCGAGCCGAGGCTTTGCCACCAGCCCCGCGGGCGGGGGAGATGCTCAAAGGCACCAGACCCGCTGGGTCAAGCCAGAGCCCTGACTCGAGCCTGGCCCTAGAGCGAGGTCCAGAGGTTGGAAGATTGGGTCCAGCTGAGAGTCTGCAACATTTAGAGCTGAGGTGTTTCCGAGAGCAGCTTGTGATTCCTCGGCAGTAGCCGGCGCTTTCACGTCCTTCCCCACTTGGGGCACTGCCGCGGGGCACTGGCCTTGCACGTTTGGGGCACGGGGCTTGCAACGGGCAGTTTGGGGGTGCAGCTGGGGCACGGGGCTTGCAATGGCCAGTTTTGGGGCGCATTTGGGGCACTGGGCTTGCAAGGCGCAGCGGGGAAGGGGCAGCACAGGGGATGTGGAGCCCATCCCACCCAAGCCGTGCGCTGGCACCTCCGTAGCCCGCAGAGCCGTCCGTCCATCATCCACCCAAACGCTTTATGAAAATGCTTGTGAGGACCTTCATACGCTGCTTCTCCTACGAAGGGCAAAGAAACCCCCCGGCAGGGCTGGGGCGGGCTCGGCGCAGCGGGACGGAGCGGCGGCCACCCGCGCTCCCCGGAGGCAGCCGCCCTGCAGCCGCGCGTACGCRGCCCCCGCGGCGCTCGCCGTCCCGCCGGCTCCCCTGCACGCCCAGGCTATTATTATCTTCGTCTTCCACTGCGCTAATGGTCTCTCAGGAAACAGTCTTTTTCTCCCCCACCTTTTTCTTTTTTTTTCTTTTTTAGCTTATAAAACCCAAGGAAACCGGGGCGGCGGTAGCTGGCAGCCAGGCACAGGCGCACCGAGAGCTGCCGCCGGCCCRCGGCTTTTTTAGCTTTTTTTTTGCCTTTCTGCCCCTCTCCACGGGCCGGGGTGTCCGCACGGACCGTGTGGCGTGAGCACTCACCTCGTGCAAATGAGAAGCCAGGCGCGAACGGCGAGGCGTGGGATCACGCCAGCGGAGCGGGAGGCAGCACAGGGCAGCCCGCAGTTAATGCCTGGCGGCGAAGCGTGTGCGGGAGCCGCGAATCCCGGGCGCCGGCAGCCCCGCGCCCTCGCTGCCCGGCTGGGCAGGATCGCGGCGGTGGGGGCTCCGGAAGGGGCTGCAGCCCTCAGGCAAAGGAATTGCTGTTTTGTGAAAACTTTCGTGCGCATCTAGCAGAAACGGAGGTTTCYGAACCCACCGCGCTTGCTCGCAGAGCATCCTCTGGCTGAACTGGGATGGCAGACCGGCTTTTTTGCTTCGGGTCAATGCAATGCATTAAGCAAGGGCCAAACAAATGCTGGTTAAGCGAGGAAAATTTAGAGGAGTCAAATAGTGCTTTGCTGGGCTCGGCGGTTCGTTGTGCCGTTAGCCGTAAGGGACTAAAAGATTTGTCCTTGTAATCCAGACCACCAGCAAAACTCACGCTGCCGTGAGATTAACTGCTCCAAAACGTGGGCAGAGCGACTGCACGGCTGGCACRGTCTCCAAGCTGAGAGCAAGCGAAGAGAGAGAAAAACAATCTTTTCGAATGAATATGAAGAAATGCAGTGAAATATTGCAGCTATATCCGCACGCACACAAGCAGCCCGGAGGAGGTGACGGGGATGCCGGGGACGCCTCGATGCGGGAAAAGCCCTGCTGACCCCCTGCAGACCTGGCGGCCGGCCCCGGGCTCTCGGCGGCCCCGTCGCTCAGTGCCCAGCTGTGATTTATTCCCATCGCACGGACGGTTCCCGGGATGCAGCGTTCCCCTCGCCTCCACGGGCTGGGGAAGGCTGCAGCGGGCGCAGGGCGAGCAGCGGCGGGGGGGACGCGAGCACCCTGGCCCCGGCTGCGGGAAGGCGGCCGGTTTCGTGGGCTGCAGCGCGGAGGTGACGAGCGGCTTTCTCCCCTTGCAGCGATGTGAGCCATGGCGGACCGGGTGCCGGATGCTGCGGATGCCGCTCCCGTGCCGATGCCACCGCCGGGCTCCCCGCAGCTCCCCGGCCACGAGCTCGTCTGCACCTCGGACGGGGCTGGCTCGCCCAGCCTGGCGCCGCGGCGGGACGGGAGCCCGCGAGCATCCCGGCTGCCGCCGAGCCTGGCACCGGCGCCGCAGCCCGCCCGCCGCCCCGCGGACACCGGTGCGTCCCCCTCGGAGAGCCGCGGCGGTTTTCGGAGGCCGTGCAGGAGCCCCTGAGCCGGCTCAGCCGCCTGATGGGCGACGAGAGCGGCGGCTCGCCCAAGGCGAAGGCGGGCGCCGCCGGGCAGGACTCGCTGCCGGGCCGCGGGGAGCCGGGCGGCAAAGCGGCCGGGAAGAGCCCGCCCGGGGACTGCCGGCCCTGGGAGCCGGCGCTGAACTGCCGCTACGAGATCTGCTCCGACGGGGACCTCATCCAGGTGGTGGAGGTGCGGCGGCCGGAGCCAGCACGGGAAGCTCCGGCGCCCCAGCCCGGGGCTGCGGTGCCGTGCCGAGCGCTGGCCGGCGTCACCGCCGCCGCCTACGGCTACTTGGTGCTGCCGCTGCCGCCCTACGCGGCTGGGCTCTGCCTGGGGCTTGCCTGCGGCTTCGCCCTGGGCTTCCTCCTCCTGCTGCTCCTGGTGCCAAAGGGTCCCCCGGCGCCTCGCCGGCCGCCGCCGCCGCCTCCGGGCCGCCCGCGCCCCGAGCTGCTCCCGGAGAAGCCACGGGAAGCCGGCAGCCTGCAGGTAGGAGGAGGACGGCCGGGCGCGGGGCCGGGGCGGGCGGCGGGACGGAGCCGGGGTGCAGAGCACGGGGCCGGGGTCGCCCCTGCCTGCATCCGTGTCCCTAGGGAATTAGCTGTGTCGCCGTCGCGGAGCTAATCCGGAGGCGCCGGGGCCGAGCCGGGCACCGTCTGACCGAGCCCCGCGTCCCCTCTGCCCCGCAGAGCTGGCTGCACCAGGCGCACTTCTACGACGCCGAGAGCCACCACCCGTCGCTGGCGCAGCCCGTGCTCGCCGCGCTGCACGGGGCCGCCCTCCGGCTCTCCTACCCCGCGAGCGCCGTCCCGCGCCGAGCCGCCTCCGAGGAGGAGATCCTCGACGTCGCCTTCGCCAGCCACCGCTGCTACGACGTGAGCAACGCCAGGGTGAGCCTCGGCGGGACCGTCGCGTTGCGCCGTGCCGTGGCCGCGGCCGGCCCTGCCTGACCGCTGCCCTCGCTGCTGCAGGTCTCCCTTTCCCCCCCCAGCCTGGCCCGAAAGCGGATGTGGAACAAGAAATACCCCATCCGCGTCCTCCTCCCGGCGGACGCGGAGCGCGGGAGCGGCAGCGAGCCCGACGCGGACCCGCAAAAGGATGAAGGGGCTCGGCCGCAGGTGCCGGGCCAGGACGTCGCGGGAGACGGCAGGGAAAGGTCCCTCTACCTCTTTGGGCGGACGGGCAGGGAGAAGGAGGAGTGGTACCAGCACCTCGCGAGGGCCTGCTGCGGCGCCCAGAGCAGCAGCCGCGGCGAGGCCAGGCCAGGTGAGACGGGGCCCAGCMCGCACCGATCCGGGGCCGGGGCTGCGGGCGCCGGGGCTGGTAGGATGGGCCCTCGCTGGCGGACGGGGATCTGGAGGGAGATGGAGGAGCCCAAGACAGGATTTGGCAGCCAAGAAGATTTGCAGCAGCAGGGAAAGCCTTGAGGATCCTTGTCCTTCTGGGGGGCAGCGCGTCTCTGTGCATGCATCGCGGCTGGGCAGTGCATCTCTGTGCATGCATTGCAGTTGGGCAGCACATCTCCATGCATGCATCGTAGCTGGGCGGCACATCTCCGTGCATGCATTGTGGCTGGGCACTGCATCTCGGTGCATGCATTGCAGTGGGGCACTGAGTCTCCATGCATGCATCATGGCTGGGCACTGCGTCTCCATGCATGCATCGTGGCTGGGCACTGCGTCTCCGTGCATGCATTGCAGCAGGGCACTGCGTCTCCGTGCATGCATTGCAGCAAGGCACTGCATCTCCATGCATGCATTGTGGCTGGGCAGCGCGTCTCTGTGCATGCATTGCGGCTGGGCAGCACATCTCTGTGCATGCATCGCGGCTGGGCTGCACGTCTCCGTGCATGCATCATGGCTGGGAAGCGGGTCTCCATGCATGCATCGTGGTGGGGCAGTGCATCTCCGTGCATGCATCGCGGCRGGGCTGCACGTCACCCCCTGTGCACCATGGCTGGGCACTGCGTCTCCACGCAGGCCTTTCTCCTCCCGGGGCTTGGGGCCGCGCTGCACCCGCAGCTCCTCCCTCCTCTCGCTGCGGCCAGCCCCGCTCACGTCCCCTGTGTCCCCAGGCGTGGGACCGGCTCTGCAGAGCAGCCCCAGCGCCAGCAGCAGCGGAGGCAGCACTGAGGACATCCCCTGTGCCGTCAGAGCCAAGGACCTGGCAGGAAACGTCTGGCAGAAGATTTTGCTGGATTACAGCACCTACATGGCCCGCGTGGTGCCGGCGGAGGCGGGGGGCAGCCCGGCGCGCAGCCCCTCGCCGGGCAGCCCCGCAGCCCCGCAGGTGAGCGGGGCAAACCCTCTCGCAGGAAGCCCGCAGCCGAGCCCCGAGCAGAGGCCGACCGCGCGTGCCGTCGCTTCCAGGCCCACGTGGCTCGTCTCCTCCCCGCTGGCGCCGCGGCTCAAGGAGCTGAGCAGCGGCACGCGGGAGTGGAGCCCCGGCCCAGCCGGCCGCGGGGCTCGGTGCCACCTCGCTCCAGGGCCCTGGGGCTTCTCTGCCTCCGCAGCTCGGCGGGGACACGGATGGGTGCCGCGGGGCGCACGTGGCCTGGATGAACGCGCTGCTGGGGCGCATCTTCTGGGACTTCCTGCRGGAGCCGTACTGGGCTGAGCAGGTCTCCAACAAGATCCAGAAGAAGCTGAGCAAGATCAAGGTGAGAGGAACGGCGCTCGGCAGGCACCTGCAGCCCCATCTCCTCTGTGCCGGAGCCGGCAGAGTTCCTGACTCCTCCATCCCCACCACCTCCATCCCCGCATGGGGAGACAGGACGGCTGGGTGCCTCCATGGGGGCAGGCAGCGGCCTCGAACAAGGCTGCTGTGAACATCCCTGTGCGGTTTCCCTCCCCCAGCTCCCGTATTTCATGAACGAGCTGAYGCTGACGGAGCTGGACATGGGCACGTCCATCCCCTCGGTCCTCAGCGCCTCCAGCCCCACCATCGACGACCGCGGTAAGAGCCCTGCAGCCCCACAGGGTGGTGCGGGGCCGTTTCCACCAGGATCTCCTGGCCTCCTGGCCCAGCCCTTCCTCAGCAGGGGCCGAGGGCAGGGATGGATCCATGGCTGCCGTTATCAAGGCTCCAGGGAGGTTTCGTGGGAAGCCTTCAGCCTYGGTGGCGGCCGCCAGGGACTCACCCCTTCGCTCTCCCCGCAGGGCTCTGGGTGGACATGGAAGTCACCTACAGYGGCTCGTTGCAGATGACGCTCGAGACGAAGATGAACCTGTGCAAGCTGGGGAAGGAGAGCGCCGCAGAGGAGAGCGGCCCGGCAGAGGCAGGCGGAGAGGGGTAAGGTGCGGGGCTCCAGGCGCGGCCGGGCCTCGTCTTCCTCCTCCTCCTCCCGCTGCTGCGCCGTTGCAGCAGGCTGGGCAGCAGGGACGCGTGCCCGCGCCGCGGGTGCAGCTCACCCCGCAGCACCCGCCTGCAAAGCCACCGCCAGCAGCGGTAGCGGGAGGCTTTGCACCCCGACGCCAAGCTGCGGGCTGGGGCAGCGGAGGGGGTGCAGCCGTCCTGGGGGTTACAGGGCAGGGTGGCCCAAATTCAAGCTCCGAGATGAGGGTCGGCATCCGCGAGTGCTCGCCCAAGGAGGTGTGGGGGGGGGTGGTTGGGCGATCCGCCGCGGAGCAGAGGAGCCAGCCGAGAGAGGGGACGCCGGCGGGGGAAGGAGCCGGTCCCCCCGTGCTCTCCCGCGCTGCACCCGGCTCTAGGTGYGGTGGCAGGCGCCCGCTGACGCTCGCCCCGCGGCTCGCAGGGCCAGGCCGCGGCTCAGCCTGCTGGCAGACAGCGACGCGGAGTCGTCCAGCGCCGGCTCCTCTGACGAGGAAGACGTCTGCGCCACGGAGCCCCTGGGAGCCCTGGGAGAGAAGGTCCTCCTGCCCGGCGCGGAGGGGTAAGGGCCATACGGGGGCCCGCGCTGCTGGCGGCCGGGGAGACGCGATCCGACCACCCGGGAGAGCAGCAGGCAGGGCACGGAGCCCGTTTTCCAGGGAAGGCACGTGCAGGCACCCTGGCATGGTGTGGCAGCCCTCCATCAGGGATTCCCATCCCTGAGGGATGCTCCTGACAGATGGTGGGGGATGCCAAAACCAGTCCTGCAGGAGGGAGGGGAGGACCAGGCCGAGGGAGGCTCCAGTCTTCGTTCTGCTGCTGAGCTGCATTTTCCCTCGGTTTAGCCATGTCAGCGGCAACAGCACAAGCCGGAAGATCCTGCGCTTTGTGGATAAGATTGCCAAGTCCAAGTACTTCCAGAAGGCCACCGAAAATGAGTTCATCAAGAAGAAGATCGAGGAGGTTTCCAACACGCCACTGCTGCTGACGGTGGAGGTGCAGGAGCTGGCGGGCACCTTGGCTGTGAATGTCCCTCCACCGCCAACGGACCGCGTGTGGTACGCAGCCCTCCTTCCACCCCGCGTGGGGATCCACGCACACCCTCGATCCACGTCTCCCTGCGCCTTGGCCAAGGAGCGAGGTCTGGGATTTCTGTTTCCTCGGGGCCTCAGCAAGCCAGGGCTGTTCTGCCAAAATGATTCACATACCTCAGACCTGGGGCACGTTGGTCCCAGGCGCTGCCCAGGCCAGGCCAGGGTCTAGGGAGCCAGTGCTCCAGCTGCAGCTCGGCCACCTCTTCCCAGGACACAGGTCTCAAATCCAGCAGCGGGGCCTCTAGCCACCTGGCCGTCTCTGCCATGTATACAGGGATGTGTGATGCTTTCCACATCTTTCCTTTCCCCTCGCAGGTACAGCTTCCGGGTCCCGCCGCAGCTGGAGCTGAAGGTGCACCCGAAGCTGGGCGAAAGGGAGGTGACATTCCTCCATGTCACCGAGTGGATCGAGAAGAAGCTGCAGCACGAATTTCAGGTGCCTGTCCTGGTCCCGGGCAGGGAGGCAGCAATCGCAGCAGGCACAGCGCAGAGCCCCGGAGAACCRTGGTGTTCCCGAGCCGGCACCAGGGCTGCTCTGTGCAGAGCATGTGCATTGGGAAACGCTTGGATCCCAAAGGGCTGGGCAAACCCTGCTGAAGCATGGTATTGCTGAGACGGGGGATAATCAGATACTGGTTTGGACCAGTGTTATACCTAGGAAAAGATAACATCTGACCTGGTCTGGCCCTCTGGTAGTCAAGAAACGTGGCTCGAATAACCACCTGATAGGGTTGTTGCTCTGAACACCAGAGTGCTTGAGGAAAAGCTGTTTTCCCCCAATATGTCCAGCACTACCCAAAGCAGGAGGGATTAGCAGTGTCCAGCAGACGTCCCCCAGAAGGGCCAAATTCACCCATCAGCTCCAGGTTTAGGATATTTGGGAGATTTGCCATCACCGGGCCCCTGTGGGTTTGTTTTCTGCCTCTCATCCTGGAGACCTCTGGCCAAAGAACAGGAACATCCCCGTAGACAGARCCCCTTGGCAAAGCCCCTGAGCCTGCATGGCCTGGGAAGAGCCAGACCCTGTAGATGTTTAGGTACCTAAGCATCCCCTGAAGAGCTGCCTGTTTGAATGTCTTTGAAGACCTGGTCACTGCTTTCTGACATGACCACCATTGAAACCCTGCGTACAGATGAGCAGAACAAGGGAAAACCGCTCCTGCTTGTCCCCACCCTGAGACAGCCAGAGCTGCGTAGTCATCTAGGGCCAGGTACGGTCAGCTGCCGATGCAGGGAAGGGAGCCCAGCACCTGCTGTTCTCAGCCCCAAGCTCTGCCCCAAGCTCCTATGGCTCCTTCCAAGGCCACTTCCAGGCAGAAATGTCATCCCTCAGGCAGTGTTGTTTAAAACTGCTTATTGGTGCTTTTTTCTGGCTTCCTCTTTTCAGAAAGTTTTGGTGATGCCAAACATGGATGATCTCATCATTCCCATCATGCACTCCGGCCTGGATCCTCAGCCACCTGCTGTGGGACTCCCCAGGGACCTACCGGCCAAGGAGGAGAAGAGGCTCTGAAGCGCAGCCCTGCCAGCAGGGCAGAGACACTGCGTAGAGCTTGGGGACCTCGCTGGGACACCCAGTCGGCCAGGGCTCGGCCACTGTCTGCATCACACTGCTACACCACAGGGTCTGAGCTTCTCAGTTCATCCCATCCTCAGCATCTTGCACCTCAGCTCATCTGCACCTCAGATGAGCCTCCTCCTCCTTAAAGATTGCAAGCACAGGTTCAGAGCAGAACCAGACTCCAAGGGAGGGGGTTTCCCAGAGAGACCCAAGAACTTCATCCACCTCCCACCAGGCTCCTAAGACTCCTGGCCAAGGGGGCAGTCCTGGACCAGCGGAGGTTGGACTTTCCACTCTTTCCCAAAGAGTGTGCAGGATACCCAGACTGTTTCTGCACTCAAGGAGTTGTGATCACTGCTGAACCAAGACGTCACAACTCCCAGACACATCAGTACCCTCCCCGCGGGCAGCTGGGCTGCAAGGAAGACACAGGCAGGAAACGAGTCCAAAATCTGAATAAATCCATCGCTGCCCAGTCTTACCTAGGGAGGCATCTTATTGTACGCGAGTTCCCACGGCTGCCAAGAATGCCGGATGGGATCGTGGGGCTTTGTGCAGCTGGAAGTCCATGAGTCATGCTTCCAGCCTGGCAAGAGGAGTGTGTGCCTGTGTGTGCATGTGAGAGAGAGACAGCAAGAGAAACTCTGCCAGTGAAACCAGGCAGAAGCAAGTAACGGGGAGGCCCTGTATTCCCAGCAGCGACTGGGACAGAAACGCTGGTACCTGCTCTGCTCTCCTCTGGAAGAGAGGAAGGGGAATCTGATCCTACCATGGCTTCACTATGGTTTAGGTGAATGCAGGCAGTGAAGAAATTCATTGGGAAAAGGCAAGGGAGGATCCAAAGGACAGAGCAGAGACGCGGTGGTCCCAGGTAGCCCTGAGCGGTACCTGTCCCATCCCCACGTATCAAAGAGCCTGGGGGACATACAGCTGCCCCCAGGCAGCACTGAATATGGGCAACATGACCCCTCTGGAAGGAAGACAGGGAGCAGGCATGGCTTGAAGCCCCTTTATTGAAGGTGCCCAGTTATAGTAGCCATGCATATCTCAGCCCTTACAGCTCTTCCTGCACATGCGGCTTCCCTTTCACCAAGTGTTTCTTCTGGGGGCCCTGAAAGAGAGCAGAGAGGAGAGGTCTCAGTGTTTGCGGCACACAAACCTGGCCTACCAGGCTGGGTGGAGCGGAACTGCAGCTCTGGCCCCCTTCTGCTGTGCAAGGCTGCTCGTGGTCTCTGCTCCCTGGCCGGTAGCTCTGTGCTCTCATTCACTAGCATCCCCAGGGGCCTTCCTAGCTCCGGAGGAATCAGGAGCAGAAAATCGTTGCCCTTGCACAAAGAGTTTGCTTATGTGGGCAGCACGAAGCAGCCAGACAGAGGCAACGACTGATCTGCTGCTGAGCCCAGCAGCTGGCCTGCAGTCAGGGGACATGGAGGGGAGCAGTAATTGTGCTGATGATTGCTTCCAGGAACCCGCCGTGGCGGAGCGGCTGCTGAGATGCTGTATAAGCCCAGGACTAGGCAAGGCCACCCACAGCCAAAGGGACAGATTCTCATCAGCCAACTCAACAGAGATGCAGGGGTTTCCACCAGCTAGGAAACAGAGCTATACTGGACCAAACAAATCCCCTGGAAGCAGGTTACAAGAATTACTGTTGTTCCTCTATTGCTAGCCAAATGTTAAATTTTACCCTATTAAACATGGAGGACACTCTCGTCCCACAGCAGAAAATAGGCAAATAAACATCTCCAACAATGTAAAACTACCTCCTGTCACTAAGGACYATGTCACAGCTACTCAGGACTTACAGTGACAGCAAGAGTAGAACACAGATGTTCTCACTCCAGAACAAGCTCCTAACACTCAGCTAAAGGCAAACAACTTAAGCTCTAAAGAGCTCTGCAAAGGCACTGAATAGCCAATCCTTCTTTCCTGGGGCTAAGGCGGCTTAGCCAGTTTCACATGGAATTTATGGCTGGCAGGCCAGATCCAGACCTGGTTTACGACTGCATGGTATCCAGGAAGTTGTTTCTTTCTTTATGCTAGCTGAAGACCTGGCTCACTTAATATTTCCTCAGTTTCACATTCAGACTTATGCACCAGCCTGGTGTAGGCTGCAAAACTGTCCAGGAAACTCTGCTTGTTTTGGATTTATTTAGAAATTTTCTTGCATTGGATTTAAGAAAAATATACTGCTTGGCCTTTTTAAAAGCTTCCTGACAAAAGAATCCCAAGTTTGTGGCTGAATTCGACCCAACCTTTTCCTCCTCAGAACATTAAAGTTATAAATCATTCCAACCAAACCAAAGAAATGCACAGTTATGGGTGAAAGAGACCATATGTCCACTGCAATGCCTGCCAAGGTAGCTGCTTGTTTAAAACATCCCGTGGTGAATGGAAACTGGCTGGCCATATGGTTTATTATTTGCTAGCTGGGCTGTCTTGGATCACTCACACAACCATCATGTTCTTCCTTAGCATTAATTTCTGGCGTGTGAATTGAATTCATGCCTGTCTTTCATGCAAGACAGCCCTGATCACTCATTTGGCTGTTGTTGTATCTAGAAACAGATGCTTGGCTGGAGTCAATCAGTTGCTTCAGCTCCAGCTGTGAGTATGGCCTGGGAGCTGGAGCTGGCACAGAGTGTAACTCACCATGAAAGCCCGCTTCTCCTGAGCYGTCTGGAAGCAGCCGTGGCCAAACTTGGAAGTGGTATCAATGAACTTGAGTTCAATGGCTTCCTGAGCCCGGCGGCTTGTGTGCACCAGAAGGGACTGGAAGAGAGAAGTCACAATGCATCAAGCTTATTTTTGCCAAAAAATCTGGACACSTGCTTTGATGGCAGCAGCATTAAAATATCCTAGGTGCATCCCTCAGACATGAAAATCTGCTTCCTCAGAGAAACACCCTGGTGGTCAGGCAGTGGGTGAGGCCTTGGATTGCAGAGCAGCTCTGAAATGAACCTGCCCTTCACTTAGCACTTCATTCCCTCACAGTCTGCTTACRGCCAAGGTTTCCGCTCCCAGGCCCCCCATCACAGCCTCAAGGGCTTGCAGCTTCTGTCTGCGGTGAGAGAATACCTCAGACTGCACACAACCGCGATCCGCCTAGCTGCAAATGGAGACTGACCKATCTGGAAGCAGAAACCCATGGCAAGAAGAGCTGCACAGTGCTGCACCTCTGCAAAATCCCTGCTGCCACGTGCAGTACCTTTCCAGGCAGAGCCCTGTGCTGGCTGCGGAGCAGGGAACACACAGCTTTGTCAGGCCTTGTCTCAGGCAGGCCAAGTGAAAGAAGTGTTCATGGCCTCAGACCTCTGGAGGGGTCTACAGAGACCCTTTCTGCACCCATCAAATTACTGCGGCTCAGCTGCAGAGGGAACGGAGCCTGCAAGCCAGCAACCGACCCACAGGCACTGGTCTTGTAGGGTAACTTAGGGYTTTTCTTCCAAACCTAGCTGGTGCCGTGCTCTGCTACAGCTGAGCAATCTGTCTCATGAAGCGGCACACAGGCATCACCTGCATACTGCAACACAGCATCGAGGGCCCGACCAGCCACCCTGCCCAGTGTTCGGAGCTAGCAGCGATCTCCATGCGGCAAATCTGTCAGTGAAGAGCTACAGCCTCTCCCTCCCCAGTGCCAGCTGCACTCTCACCTTCCGCAGAGTGAGCACACGCTTCTTCGTGCCCACGACGCAGCCTTTCAGCATGAGGAAGTCGTTGTTGACCTCCCCATAGCGAGGAAAGCCACCCTGTGGGGAGAGGCAGGGAGAGGGTTGGGAGGCAGGAGAGCTGGATGGGAGCAGACGTGTTCACAGCYGACATTTTCCATGGAAGGAGAGGGTAGCGACTGACAGTACTTGTAGCTAACAACACTCCGTACCCATCAGGATGCCTGCCCAGGAACCCTGGAGCATTGCAGCCACACCGATTGCCTGATCTGAGCAAAGGAGCGCTCAGTAAGACCTACGGAGGCAGCTACCCTGCYTCCTCCTGGGGAGAATGTGGGTGAACAGAGAGCAGAGCTGGTCAGACTCCTGACTTAGCAGTTTTTATACGGGAAAGTGAATTTCTAACCAAGTAACAAACACTTCTCTGTTAAGTATTTGATTTTAATGACATTTATACTTTTCTTTTTTTTTAATGCCAAAGTCCTCAGTCCTTGCCCAGTGCATCAGCTGAAAACAAAATGTTTGGGAATACCAAAGTGCCTAAAAAATCCCACAGAGATGGTTTTCCGCGTCTAAACCAAGAGGAAGGGAATCACTGCATTTCCTTCAGTGGAATTCAAATCATTTCCCATGCAGCTGTCTCCAGCTGAGGAATTACTTCCCYGGCCCAGATCTCTGAAGCCAGGGCMAGTTGCAGCCCTGCGACCTCTTTAGTCCTTACCAGAGGCGTGATGGTCTTCTCCGTGACATCGTAGTGCGTCGAGGCATTGTTCTTCACCAGTTTGCCATCTTCCACGTGGATCCCACRGCCAATGCGGTAAATCTAGGAACAGGAAGGAAATGGAGTTGGCAACTCTCCTGCTCCCTCGCAGCCAGACGTTACAGGGATGACACGATTGCCACTGAAGTGTGTCCCCTGCGATGTGTCCCCCGAGCAGGGAACAAGCACTGCTGAAGATATCAGCAGAACAACAGCACTGCAGGTCTCTAAGGCAAAGCGTGAGGAGCTGGGGGGAACTGAGGCCGCTGCGGAAAGAAGGATGGTGACAGCCTGGAAGGGAGGCAAGCAGGAAGGCAGGCAGGAAGGCGCAGTGGTGCTGCGAGGGAGCCCATCTGGGCCGTACCTTCTTGTTGAGCTCGGTGCGGTGATGGTAGCCCTTCTGGCCAGCCCGGGCTATGGAGTAGCCAACCCGGGCCGGGTGCCAGGCTCCGATGCAGGCGACTTTGCGCAAGCCCTTGTGTGTCTTCCTGGGGAGCTTCTTGGAGTGCCAACGGCTCGTCACCCCTGCAAGTGTGACCGGACATGGCTGTGAGAACACCAGGAAGCAGGGGAGATTCAGGACTGGTGTCCAAGTGCCAGGGAGGGGATGCAAGGGAAGGGGAACATCTTATCCTTCTTCTGAAGTTCTCAGAAGACACAGTATTGGAAGGAAACCAAGAGCTGTCACCACAGTGAGAGGCCAGAGCACAAAACTCTTCTCACTTCCCCTGGATGTGATCAGACTGTGATAAGTTCCTGCTGAACACATCCACGCACAGGAACACCCACACCTTCACACATGCGGGGTTTGTGAATGGCACGATGCCTTAACATCCTCAAAGCTACTCTAAGCCTCCTGGGAGGACTCGGCACGGCAGACAACATGGCCTTTGCCGAGATAAACAAACCAAGCTCTGCTACAAGGGAAATGCATGTCATGGCTGAGGTCCAGGGGCTCCTTGTGAAAGGAGTTGGTGAGTTCTCAGCACAGCTTCCACTCCCCTCTCCCAGCACTACCCTGTGGGCAGTGTCAGCTGAGAGGGACAGAGCCAAGCCCCTGGCCAAGTCCCCCTGCTTTGTACCTTTCATCCCRTGCCCCTTGGTCACACCAATGACATCAATCATCTCGTTCTGGCTGAAGACGCTGTGCACAGAGACCTGCTTCTCCAGCCTCTCACGGACCCAGTCAACCTTGTCTGCCACTGTCCCGCCGTTCAGCTGGATCTCCATCACATGGGCCTTCTTCTGCCGCAGCGGGAGCAGCTTCATCTGYGTTAGGCAGCACGTTAGGGTGAAATGTCACACCTGCCCCACAGGTGTGAATGTGCAGACAGGGCTGCATCACCCAGCRCTTGTGAGAGGCGCGAGGGGTGAGCAGGGCCAGCTACTACACTTCCCAACCACGCGGTCAGCCCCTTTCACGACAGCCAGCGACCCGGGTCAGCATGCCTGCACATCTGGGACCTCTTGAAGCCAATACCTTGAGTGCAACCACCCCATCTCCCCTACCTTCTCACTGCTATAAGAGCACAACGCAGCTGTCCTGGGTCAGACCCAAAGGTCATCGCCAAGAGCCCTGTCCCTGATGCCTCTCTGGCCTTATCCGCCATCCACAGCCCAGCTCCCCCTCCTGCTAACAGTGTGATGCGCCATCCAGCACCCTGGAGCACCCGGCTGCAGACGGCGTGCCACCCTCTGCCGCCTCGCAAGCCAGGCACCCACTGCTGCTGTATGGCCTGGCATGCAGAGCAGCCTCCCAGTGCTCCCAGTCCAGGCAGGGGCTGCCGCACAGCACAGCCTCTCTCCGGGGAGCCCAGGGACTGGCTGGCCCCAGCTCAGCCCAAGGGTTGAGCACAGTGGAAGCAGCTAGAGGAACTGCCCCAGAGGACGCCTCACCCGAGCACCGTCTGGGGGCTGAACACCGTGCTCTGAGCCACAGTCAGCACCTCCCCTCGGTCGTGCTCCATCCACGCTTCCAGATGGAGTAGTTATTTCTAGCTCCCACCACAAGGTGCCTCCGCTCTCTCCCAGTCCCAGCGCTCTGTGCAAAGCCCCCACCAAATCGCTACAGTCAGACTTTGTCTGGAGAGTCCAAGGGTCTGTGTCAGCTGCAAGAGAAGCTTCAAGTTAGCTTAGCTCTGCCCTGGGCTCCAAAGAAGCCATTAGCTCTCCAGGGAACAGCATGCAGACGGCCCCTGCGTATCCAATAACCAGCATCTGGCAAAACTGTGTCTGCCCATCAGTTATTTTTACCCCAACATTTGACACCGGTTGCTAATTTGAGGTGATCAYGGGGCCTAAGTTCCCCTGCTGACACAAGGCTCAGCACCCGCTGAGGCAYGGAGGCACACCAGGTCCGCTGAGGCGCACAGGGTCTGCTCCCCTCYGCGCRGTGCGTGGGCTCCCTGCTCGAGGARGGGCAGCCTGCTGGAGCCACRGCCTCCTGCTGCAAGGGGATCCCGGGGCGATCCTGGACAGGGAGCTTGGCTGAACCCAGCTCAGAGGGACGGGGCTGGTGTCAAGAGGTAGCTGGAAATGCCAGCCTGCACCTCCCACCGTCTACATGCCCTGTCCCACGCTCTCTGACCGGCGTCTGCCTGCTCAGCCTCCCATGACGCCACCAGGACAACCCCACCAAGACACCCCCACGTTCCCAGGTCCCAGGCCTCAGCACGCTCCCGAGCTGAGTGAGACCCCAGGCCCCCCGCTCCTATCCCTCTGGGCGAGGCTCTGACCTGTGTGTGCACAATGACACGAATGACCTTGCAGTACTTTTTCATAGCCGCAAAATCCTTCTCCAGCTGCTTTTTGCCATCCTCATCCTGCCATTTTTTGCAGTACTTGGTGAAGGCCTTCTTCTTGCTCTTGTGCCTGTGACAAAAGTGTTGAACATCCAGAATTGCTGAACAGWGAAGTGCAGAAGCCCAGGGCAACACTAGCTGCTTTTCTGGAGGCACAAGGTACCTGTGGGTACCTGAGCCAAACCTGGCTGCCCAGAGCCATTCACCTTCTCTGAGGTGRGAAGGAAGAAAGTGAATAATGAGCCACAAAAAGGGCTGATAATTCAGACTTTTTCCCATAGAAGTCCAGMTTTCTCCCACTGATTGATTCAGTGCCACCAAAATACAAACACAAAAYCATAGCTAAGTGGAGAAAGAAGAAAACAGTCTGACAGGGATCAGAGACGTGGTGGGTGGATTTGATGGTCGATGGGTGCTGTTGCAGGAGACACGATTCCTACAGTTACAAAATTCATGTTTCCATTTTCCTCTCTCCCAGYGTGGGATTTGAGGAGTTGATGTTTACAAGGGCCAGAGATCACAATCTGCACGGATTTTCCATTTGACAAATCTAGGTTTTACTCCCTTAATTTGGTGCTTTGGCTGAACTATTCCAGTTTAACAGAGAGTAGATGGGCCCAGCCTACACAAAGGAAAATGAACCTGTGGCACGCACCGCTGAACGACATTCTGCAGACAGCTACCTTGGTTCAACTATTAAAAYGAATTTACATATGCATATGCTGACTCCCAACAAAAAAGCTGTTTGCAGTACTTCTGTGCATGACTAAATAGCTGCTTCACTCCACCCCAGAGCCAGCTGCCCGTAGCTGAACGGTTTCCAATGGTTGTACATCATGAAGAGCTTCAGGGAAGGTCTGGGAGAGGCTCCCTGCCCACAGTACCCCAGTGAGCCGGCCCAGCCAGAGAAGCTCATACCAGTTCTTGTAGAAGCGGCGTCTGCACTCATCGCTGATGTGCTCAGCAAAAACAGTCTTGAAATTCCTCAAGCCCTTTGGCGTTTCTATGTACCCCACGACCCCCACCACCACCATGGGGGGGGTCTCGATGATGGTCACTGCCTCCACCTCCTCCCTCTTGGAGATCTCTGCAAGACAGCAAAGGGAAAGGGTGCTCAGCATCGTCTGGGATCAGCTCATTGCCTGGGAGCCAGCTGTGGCCCACGCCGTTACACTGAACAAGTGTCCGGGGTGGACAGTGTGCTGGGGACAAGGCTGCACTTTGCTCTCACAGCCAGCCTCAGCCCTTCTGACCTCCCATGGCCACAAGCTGGAGGGCCACACACAGTCTGATCGCTAGACACCGAACAGGTTAGTCCCTGTGGCCCAGCACACTTTAACCCATCTCCCCTCATGTTGGAGGGAGCAGTAAATTGGGTAGTTCGTGCTCACCCTGGAGTTTGGACCCTATCCTGTGGGCATCCCAGAAGGCAACTTTATAAACGTCCACAGCAAGATTTCACAAGCCTTTATCAGGTAGTTATCCTGCACGGTCCTTCTGTCAGCAGGATCCAACAAACCACCAGTGACCATACTGGCGTGAGGACGTCCCAGGAGCCTCCAAGCTCAGCCCACACTGGCCATGAGGTGGCCTTTGGCCATCCAAGATCTAGACGGCRTTACAGGAGACAGCCTAGAAGTGACGTGCTCCGTCACCCGTTTCCACGAGCAGCCCCTCCTACCATCAAGCCTGTTCCCTCTTTTCTCTCCTGGATGTGACCCCCCTCCTTCAGCCAAGCCTTACTGAGCCCAGGCCTGWGCACCTCCCGCAGGGTGTGCGTCATGCCAGCTTTGTAGCCCAGGAAAGCTGTCAGGTGGACTGGTTTGCTGGGGTCATCCTTAGGCCATGTCTTCACCTTCCCTCGGTGGCGACGGCTCCTCTTGTGGGGGAGGAAGCCCAGGTGGCCATGCCGSGGAGCAGAGAACTTGCGGTGGGACTACGGAGAGGAAGAACAAAAAAGATCCGCGTTACCTTCAAGTCCCAGAAGGTACCCAAGGGACGAGGCCCAAAGCACAAAGGGATGTCTGCCCTTCGGCCTCAGTGAGCACTGGAGGGGCTCTTGGCTCTTCATTTCCACCATGAGAGAAAGAACTCCGTATCAGAAAGGGTTTTATTTAAGTTTCCATCACGTGTACCAAAGAATTTACGTTTCTGGACAAATGATGCAGATCAACTAAAAACAACTYGAAAACCATCCCCCTCCTTTCTGTTCAAGGACTTTCAAGGAGAAATATGTTCTTTAACAAGTCTGCTCTACTGTGACGTTAATTATAAYTATTAATTTTGTGTTCAGAAGCACCAAAATGGCCTGGTTAGCATTCGTGGGGGTATGTTCAGTCCTTCCAGCATTGTCAAGGCAAATGGCAGCAAACGAACACAGCCAACAATCAGAAGAAACAGGGAAGGATGCCCAAAGGAGTCAGTAATAAGAACAAGCGCATGTTAAATATGCACCTTGAAAATCAAATTGAAAGTGCTAAATATATAAACCCCAATCACAAGGTCATGTTGCACCAGGCAGAAAAAAGCAACAGCACCTTAGAGAGAGACATGGACAAATTCTTACAATACTGGYTTGAAGGCAGGGGAGCTAGGGAGCCAGTCCAAGCAGTGAAGAGTTAGATTTACAYCCATTGCAACTCCCTTCTTGGTAACATCAGTCCCAGCACCTGGTTGCACTTTCCACCAAGCTTGTTTTCCAAACCAAGTGGACCTATGTCTAGTCCAACCCCACCTCAAATGTGCTAACTTAACCAATAACCCAGCCCTGCTCACTGTCCCTCTCCACGCAATCCAAAAGGTAGCAGTGCCGAGCTTTACAAACCATGGGACGTCTTCAGCCCAGGTCAGCAGCAGAAAGAGGCTATCAGTAAGTGCCTCCCCCGTCTAATACTTAAGATGTTTATCAGTCAGAAGACACAAATTTAGCTGCTAGCTTCATTCGGTGCTATATTCATTTCATACTCAGTGAAGCTGGCAGGTTTGGCGCTAACAACAGTTGTGGTGTGATAAAGGTCAATTGCTGGTGTCTCAGTTTACTCCTCTCCCTCCTAAACAAGTTGGACAGAAATGGAATCAATTGCAATAGCTTCCTAACTGCAAGACAACACAACAAAAGCTGTGAACGCTCACACTAGGCACATGAGTAGCCAAACTTACTGTATCCARCAGTCTGCTCACGGATAAAAAAATAGAAGAAAACTCCCCATGTCAGCCCAGACAATAAAGGCTTTGTGATTCTGCCTGGAAAAGAGATCAAGGCAACAGATCTCATTGTGAGGAGGAGCTTTGCTCCTTCTCTAGCCCTTTCACTGAAAAACGCTGACACTGGCTTTCACAGCAGTAGCGGCATTTCTGCGGGTGCTCTTTAGGGGACCRGAGAGGATGTAAGGGTGCATTGAATGGAGCGGCTGTTGTGATTGCAGGCAAATACAGGTTACAAATATCTCACGAGTAAAGGATTAAAAATTGCCAGTAARCTGTAATTTTAATAATCTACTTACTTGCTTTGATACATTGCGGTTTCTTGGCTCTGAAAATCAGAACACGTGAATATTCAAGCTCCTGACTCGTGCTAACACCGGCTGGCAGCTCCCTCGCCGCCCAGCCGCCTCCCCGCAGCTGCAAGGCCAGAGCCGCGCAGGCCCCGCCCGGGYCCGGGGCGCCACGGCAGAGGAAAGGGGCCGCCGGTGAGGCCTAGCGGGCCGTTAGGAGGGCTTTCCTCGCCGGGCCGAGCGCTGGCTCTGCCCCAAAGCTAGCTGAAGCTCAGCTGCGCCCTGAGCTTCCCCGCGCCCTGTGCGGAGCAAGAACGGGGAAGCCCTGACAGGCGCCCGGGGYAGCGCCACCGCCGCCATTTCCCTTAACCACCGGGTCACCACCGGGCTCCCGTAGGACACGGGGGGGTTGGAACTACGATTCCCAAGATGCACCGGGAGCCGCGCGCGTGCGTAATAGCGGCGTTCCCGCCCCGAGCATGCGCAGAGCGGCGCCCCCTGACCTCGGCGCCGCCGCCGCTGAGGGTTGTGTGGGGCGCCGCCATCTTCCCCGCGTCCGCGCCGCCCGCGCGGGCTGGGGCGCCGCCGCCGCCGCCATGCCGGAGGACAGGGACTGGGAGGTGTACAAGGCGCCGCCGACCCGCACCCCCGTCCCGGAGAAGAGCACGTCGCTGCCCAACCCGGTCCACATCTTCCAGGCCGCTTTCAGCTATGTCTTTGACCGGCCCGTCACCTTCTTCCGAGGTACCGGCGGGCCGGGCCCGCTCCCGCCTCCCGCGCGCCTCACGAGCGCCGCTCCCCGGGGAGCCGGGCACCGGCACGGGGACACGGGGACGGGGACACGCGACACGGGCACCGAGATGCGCGGGGACAGGGGGCACAGGCACCGAGGCGGACGCACAGGGACACGGGACAAACACGCAAGGACACGGGCAGACAGACACGCAGGGACATGGGACACAAACACACAAGGACACAGACCTGGACACTGAGACAGACACACAGGGACATGGCACACACCAGGACTGACACATAGGGACATGGACACAGAGACACACAGGGTCATGGGACACACACACAAGGACAGACACTGAGACAGATGCAGGAATGTGGGACACAAAAGGCCACGGGCATGGACAGGGAGGGGAACACACAGGAACACAGGCATGGATACAGACACAGGGACATGGACACACACACGCAYGGACTCCGCACAAAGGGGGTAGCTGGGGAGCACAGCGAGGCTGCAGCCCGCTCTGGAGCGGCCCCACGTCTCGCTGGGCCTGGGGTGCCTGACCACAGTGCTGGTCGTTGCAGAGTGGATCGAGCGCCAGCACGCCAAGAACAAATTCTACTATTACCACCAGAAGTTTCGCCGTGTGCCCGACCTGAGCGAGTGCATGGAGGGCGACTACCTCTGCTTCTTTGAGGCCGAAGCACAGTGGAGGAGGGACAGGTAGGTCACAGAGCTCCAACCTGACAGCACTAAGCAGTGCAGTAGTCATCAGCTTGAATTCATAGCATTTTCTTGGGGTTTGGTGCACACTTTTGGGGTGTTGAGGCAGCAGGGGATGGGGAAGGTTTGCCAAATCCACTTAAAAGCAGCTCCCACTCCCTTGCAGAACACTGGTGCTCACACAGACCTGCCATCTCCTGCAGCACACCTGAGCTGGGAGCAGAGCTGTGTTAGGACACATCCCCCTGCAGCGCCAAGTCCTGACCGCACTGCTGCAGGACAAGCCAACCAGGATGCTGTAAAACCCAGAGCTGAACTTCCATATTGTTTTGTGGTCCCTTTATTCAGCTCTGCTGCAAACAGTGGGCTGTGGTTGCAGTTATACTCAACTTTCCCACAGGATGGTGGATCAGGAAATTGTGGCGATCGTCCGGGAAAGGTTTGCTGCATGCCAGCAGAGGGAAGGACCCAATCAGTTCCAGAACTGTGCAAAGGAGATGGAGCAGCTGGTGCAAGTCACCAAAGCCTATCAGGACAAATGTGAGTACAGCAACAGCCTCTCTGCTCTCATGCTGTGGTTGTAACAGCACTCAGGGAAAGAAGGATTCAAAATTAAGATTCCCCATCTTTGTGTTGAAATTCTCTTGACAAATGCAGCAAACACCTGGGCTTGGTTTTCTGTTCAGGTACATTGAAACTGCTGGGCCTGGGTGGGGGATGTGAAAGCAGCACAGAACAGTTCTGGCACTCTTACTGCCCCCGGAGCAGTCAGAGGTCCGTGCACATCTCTGCCTTCACACTGCAGCTTGCACCATGCCCCAAGCAGTGGTTTTAAGTCAAGCTGCCAGACTTCACACTGAATAGAGGGGTTTTTTATAGCTACTGGGGGGTAACTCTTAGAGGAGGTTTGCTTGATTTCCTTCCTTTTTAGATGGCGATCTTGGTGCCCATGGAAATGCAAGGACATGTTTGATGAAGCAGAAGCACAGGATGATAGAAGAAAGGAAGGCACAAGAAAATGCAGATCAGTAGATCCGAGTACAAAATGGTTAGCACTTGTCAGTGGTGCATGAACCCAATAATGCATGGTGCATCTTTGAACTGTGATGTTGTTGACCTGTACAATAAACTTGCAACCCAGACATCTGCCATACCACTAAAATCTGGAGTCATTCTTTGAGGTGCAGTTCTGCAAAAGCTTGTACAATTTTTTTTTTCATGCCTGTGCTCATCCTTGAATTCCAGCAGGCTTTTACCATACTCTGAAAGGTCAGCCCCTAAATTCAGGAACTGACTGCATTAATTTCTCCCCTGGACCTCTCCCCTACCCCCATGAACCAAGGCAAACACTACACTGCTGGATCCAGAGCAGTATTCTCTCCTGGTCCTAGTAGGGAATTCCCTGAGTTAGTGTAAAGATTACATGCTGTAGAAGGACAGAATAAAGGCAAGTATTACATTTGTTTCTCTCCAGAGCTGGTTCTGGAACCCATGTAGGATTAATGCATGATTAACGCAAGGACTAGTTACAATGTTGTTTCGCTCAACAGATGTTCAAGCTCTGGCACATGGACTTGAACCTACTCAAATCACCAGCACAGATTTAATCTGCCTGCATTAAACATACCAATCGATCCAATCACAATTTCTTGTTCACTGATCCCTTTATTGTCTTGTACAAAAACCACTTAAGTAGTTGCCACAGCAGCTGCTTGGGTTCTCTGCACTGAGACTCTGGTGTGGGTCTTAGCCAGATGATCAGTGAACTCCTGCAAAAAAAATAGAAATGCAGCATTTTGTTTTCTTAAACTACTGTCACAGCTTTCTCAGCAGTGGATCCCCTTTCAGCAAGGCGGGGGAAGCATTCAGATACAGCTTATTTCTGCTTAATCCTTCAAAGCCTTCCTCTTCCTATCTTCTCCTTTGTTCATGAAATGTCATTTTCAAGTACTATTCAAAACATACCAAATAACCACAAAATACTATCTGGTCTTAAACTGATGAATAACAACTCATCATACTGAGCTCCTGCTGGCTAGGGAATTCAGATGGAAGGACAAAGTCACCAGGAAGAAGGTGCTGTGCCTCCAGTTCAAGGGCTAATAGATACTGTTAGCACTAGGAAACCAACAGGCCTGGCTGTACAAGCCTGATTCCATTTAGCTTTCCTGAGGAAAAAATCTAATTCAGCTTATGATCACCCTGGTGCTCACCTGCACAGGAACAGAGACTAGCTTTTGTCAACCAAGTTAGCAGCTAAACAGAACTCCATGTATAGGCAAGCAACTAAGGCAAACTCAAAACCACCCTCCGAACAATCCAGGAGACAATTACAGGGCTAGGAGCAGGCACAAGTAGTTTTACATTTTGTGAGGTACATTTAGCCTCAAGTATTTCTAATAGGGCTAGTCTGCATTTTGGAGCTTAGAAACAGAACTGGGCTCCTGTTTGCCTAATAAAGGAACATGAACACAGGCAGTTACCAGCACAGCCATCCCACTGAAAAATCACATGCTAGGATCCCTACCTTGCAGTCAGCTTTTACTGCAACTCTACTCTCCCATTATTAATAAATTACAAAGTCTTTGGGGTCAAAAGGTGCAAACTTCTGAATTTGACAGGGTAGAGAAGGTAAAATTTGAGCTGTGAATGGAGATGTTTTATACTCTTACCTGGTAAGGAGACTTGGTGAACACAGTCTCTTTCCAGAGATCAGGGGTCAGATAGCTGTAAGTCTTGGAGATGGCATCAAAGGTGGCTTTAGCTATTGACAGAAGACAAACATTACAGATTACCCTTAAAGAAACCAGCTCTGTTGTACCAACATATAGAGCTCCAAAAATGTAGAATTTAAGATGAAACAGGGAGACCATAACAAGGTCTCTCTGCTATACATACAGAACTCAAGTTTCTTTCTCTCCGTTTACGACAATTACACTACTTCAACCAAGTGTAACCGCGCAGATTTGGGAGATTTTTAATCAATGAATATATAAAGAAACAATTTCTTATAATTAACATTTTCATATCTTCAGAATAACCTCAGCAGGACTCGCCTGCATTGTAAAGAGTATCAGAAGCAGTTCTGATTCCTGTTTGAATGCTAAAAGCACAGGCTAAGTAGTACTATGAAAATTGTTGTGTCATGTTCCTGTCAATGACAGGAAAATGGCAACACAGCTAGGCTACAGTGGAAAAGCCTAAAACTTACCAAAGTTGCCCAGCGTGGCAGTACAGCCCCTGGCTGAAGTGTAGCAGTCATCAATACCAGCCATCATCAGCAGTTTCTTGGGAACAGGGGCAGATACAATTCCTGTACCACGGGGGGCTGGAATCAGACGCACCAGGACAGATCCACACCGACCAGTAACCTGCGCAGAGAGAACAGGTTACAATTCTCAAAACACAGTGAAGCGTGAATCACTGAAACACACCACAGCGAGTCATTCTTACCTTACAAGGTACAGTATGGGGCTTGCCRATCTTGTTCCCCCAGTAGCCTCGCCGTACCGGTACAATGGACAATTTAGCCAAAATGATTGCCCCACGAATAGCAGTGGCAACTTCTTTGGAGCATTTGACACCGAGACCAACATGGCCATTGTAGTCTCCAATAGCAACAAAGGCCTAAAATTAAAAGAAAAGCTTTCAGCAGTGGCTCTGCTGGAGCATTCTCTCAAAAACAATCCATCAGGCTCTCGCTAAGGATTAACCCAAGCACATGCTCACCAGTAACACTCACAGCTCACTATAAGCAAGTACGTATTAAAACAAGTGCTAACCCTAAAATTTACACAGTGGAGCACACAGTCCAAACAGCCCATTTTCCCTCCTCAACTCTTGTCCTTAAGTCAAAGACAGCTAAGGCTACAAAACCGGGTTTCAAATCCCTGCTACAGCCTCATACTGGTCAAAAGTCTCAGTAACTTTTAAACAGCATTCCCTCTCTACATCTAAGAATTCTCTATCCAMCACAGCCCCTGAGAAAGCCAGCATCACTGCACAAATACAACTTGAAATTGTGTTAGGGCAGCCTGCAACAACATTTAACAACATTACTAGAGGTTTTAAATTAAAACAATTTTATGAGTTATATGAACTGATCTACATATCTGAGCATCTGTTATAAACTACAGAAGAATATAAAGATTATCTAAACTAATTTAGTAGTATGACATCAAAAAAGCAGCAGTCAAAGCATGTGAAGTTTCCAATAAACACAACAGGAAATAAAACAAAAAGGTTACCTTAAACCTGGTACGTTGACCAGCACGAGTCTGTTTCTGGACAGGCATGATCTTCAAAACCTCATCTTTCAGAGAAGACCCCAAGAAGAAATCAATGATTTCTGATTCCTACAAGATTCAGTCATTTTATCAGTCACAAAGCTGCGCTTCTCAGTTAAACCAGATATAGCTAGCAAGGCTCCTGCAATTTAAGTTCAACAATCCTGTACACAAGTATTTTAAGTAATTAGCATAAAAATAAACAAAACTTCATAAGCATAAAATTATTCTAGCTTGTTAGGCAGTCCAATATAGCAAGCTGAATTTTCATTTTTCCCTGCTAATACTGAGCAGAACTATTACAGAAAAACCTGTTCATTTTGCTAGTATCTCAACATGAGGCAGACTGTAGCATGTAAATCACACTATGCTTTATTCCAACTGAACACATTGCTCCTTAACTTCTACTGCTTTAAATCTTGAACTATAACAGACTTAACCTGAACTTCCCAATCAGCAAATGCAGCAGCTACTGCTAACTTTACAGTTCAGATTAAATTTTCATTGTGCATTAGGTGCTGACTCTAACCATTCACACAAGCTTACCTTGATTGGAAGTGAGAAAAGATAGATCTCCTCAAGAGACTTGATCTTCATGTCCTTAACCAGGCGACCAAGTTTGGTGACAGGAACCCACTAGGAAAGAAATTAGCTGACAAGGGTCATCTTCAGCACCACCAGCTCCCAGCCCCCCACGGGAGCTGCCCTATCCGGGCTCCCTTGCGCATCTAGCTTTCCTTATGGTCTCTGTAGGAAGGTAAACACGCACTGCCTCCCGCAGAGCTTTATCAGCGTGACCAGCGGCCAGCTCTGCCACAGCACCCTGCCGCCCGCGACGGCCCTCGCCCAGCGCGGCAGCCCCGTCCTGCCCCGGCCCCCCGGCCCCTTCCCCCGGACTTACTTCCTTGTCTTCGGCCTTGCCTCCGCGGGCTCCGCGGCCTCTCCCACGGCCCCTGCCGCGGCCGCGCCCGCGGCCCCGCAGCCCGGTCCCGAAGCCGCCGCGGAAGCCCCCTCGGGCGGCTCCTGCACCTCCCGCAGCACCGGCGTCGTCCGCCATTTGCTAGAGCAGAGAAGAGGCCGCGTTAGCCGAGGCACCGCTCCTCCCGCCGCCCCCCGGCGGGAAATGGCCCCGCGGCGCGGCGGAATGGCCTCGGCCGCGCCGGCCCAGGCGGGTGCGGGACGCCCCGCGCCGACAGCGGCCGCGATGGGCGCGGATGAGGCGGCCGCGCCGCACCCGCCACCATCCCGCGCCGCGCCACTTACGTGTTCTCTGAGAGTAGAAGGCCGCACACTCCCCCTGCCTGCTCTTTATACCCGGAAATCTCGCGAGGGCACCGCCCAGCGGGACGAGCCCCGCGCGCTGAATGAGAAATACACGAGAGGTGCGGGACGCGCTCGACCGCCTCCTTATACAGGGTGCGGGGTTGGCAGACCCGCCCTGAGAYATGCGCATGCGCAGGACTCGCGCATGCGTGGCGGGGCCTATATAAGGGGCGCTCAGGCACGCGACGCACAGTAAGGGACCATGCGAGGTGCGGATGAGTTGGGGGATGAGCTGGTGAGGGGAGCGTGGTGGGATTTGTACTTTTTTCTGTGATGGGGCTGCTGTTAAAATTCTTCTGTGACCCTGGGGCTCTTGGTGTCACGGTGAGGGGCGGGCCTGGGAACGCGGTTTGCGGGTCGCGTTGGCCGCCTGTGCCGGGCACGGTCTGAAAGTCACCGCTGGCCTCCTGTGGCCCCTGGTGAGATAACTGTGCCCACAGCATAGGGAGCATTAAGCTTATTGCCCACGATACTGGTGTGTGGGGAGTGAAACCCATGTTCCCATAAYTGCTCTTACTGAGAGCACTGCAGGGGTGAGCGGGCTTCGGGGATTCGCTCTCGCTGTGGTAACGGCTGTTTGAGGGCTGCCTTTTTCCTTTTCYTGCAGGAGCTGTGGCGGCCTGAGACCTGACCCTGGAGTGCTGAGCGTCCCCGAAGGACAGCCGGCAATGAGCCTGTGCGCTGGCTGTGTTGGACATAGGGCTCATCCACATAGGCTGTAGATTGTGCTTAGTCCTGCCCTACTGAGTAAGAGCTGCACAGCCTGCAGCATGTGGCACCATGCGGTTACCTTACCTCTTCCTTATGATTGTTGKTTTTTTCTTTTTTTGGTGTTCCTGTGGAAATGAGCCTTACAAAACAAAGGGAAGACTATAACGGTGGATAATGTAAAGTGCAAAATTGTGAAAGTAYCCTAAAATGATAAGGCTGCCTGTATTCCTGTGATGCCCAAGTGCTCAGTGAGGAGTATTCTGTTGACTGTTGAAAGGCTGTTGTTCCTCCTGATGGAGCCTGAGTGTTATCTAGCCCTGGTACTTCTAAATGAGGTTATCTAAAGTGCCTTCCTTAATTAAAAGGTGAGGGGTCATGATCAATGTGTCAGGCAAACTCTGAGCTGTTGGCAGGATTTGATTTTTGCCTTGTAGCAAGAGGTTTTATAGGAAGGTCAGAAAGAAGCATCTATGGTCAGAAGATGATAGTGTATGAATGGCTGGGACATCTTTTGAAACATTTCAGGGTGTTTAAGGAAGTCTGTGTGTGTACCAAAGGAGCTGTATGTATTTATATGCAATAAAATAATTATGTGAAAACTTGCTCTTGAAGTCTTTCTTTGGAGTTTCTATGTAGTCTGAAGAAAAGCCACCTTCCTGCTTTTCTTTGCTGGAAAACTGCTTGCTTTAAAGCACTGAGAAACGGTGTATTGAGARCTGCTGCTGTTCCAAGTGGCACTTGCGCATCAGCTCTACAGCTGGGCCGGGAGCGGGGCGGCGGGACGGGCACGGGGCCGCGCCAAAGATGGCGGCCGCCTCCCGTCCCYCGCGTGGCCTCGCGCGTCACTTGCGAGCGCCGGAAGTTCCGCCCTTCTCCATGGCAACGGGGAGCGCCGGAAGCGGCCAGCACGCGAGGCGAGGAACATGGCGGCGGCCGGGGCTGCCAGCAGCACCGTGCGCTTCAAGAGCAAGTGAGGGCGGGGGGGAGACGGACCCTCCCGGGGCGGCGGGAGCCTCCCGGGGCTGGGGGGGAGGCGGATCACCCGGGGCTGGGGCGAGGAGCCCGCCGCGGGGCCCGGGGCGGCCGGCGGCCCCTTCCCCAGCCGGCGGGTTTGGCGTGCGGGAGCGGCTTCATCTGACCTGTCGCGGCGCGTTGCTTGTTTTTCCTTTCAGCTATGCTGTATCGCGGAAAATGGAGCCTTTCTACAAAGGAGGACGAGTTCAGGTAGGAAGAGAGACTTTCCTTCTATCGAAGTCTTGAGAGAGGAAAGCTAAAACAGCGATGTGCCTGTTCAAAAACATGTCATCTCTCTGGTTCTGTAAATGCTTTTGGTTTCCCTTCTCTTCCCTTCAGGTAAACCGAGATGGAAAATTCATGTTTTGCCCCTGCGGGATCAAGCTGAATATAATTGATATAGAAACGGGGGCTCTTCTTCACAGCCTCGAACAGGTGAGAAGTTCCAATGTATGATGACTTTGGAAACTGTTGGATGTTTTTGAAGCCTCCAAGGGTATTTTACCTTTATTGTCAGCTGTTCTTCTGAAGCCCTTGAGTGAAAATTAGATGGGAAGATGAGAAATGTATCTGAATCCAGACAGTTATGTTATTGGGGTTCTCTGTAAGCACTACTGGAGAGCTGTTAGATGTGCTCGGTGTCGATGGAAGCATGCAGAAAACATGCATGTAGTTCTGAGAACCCTCAGAAGCATCGCACAGAGGATTTAACTGTCTTTTCCTTCCAATTTTATAGGATGATCAAGAGGATATTACTTCCTTTGTTCTTAGCCCTGATGATGAGGTATGTATTTGCTTTGCGGTTTGTTTTTCTTTTTACTGCTCTGTCAGGCCTCCTGGTAAAGCTGGTGAGCACTGTCTGCCTGCGAGTGTCTGAAAGCACTGTCCGTTTCCAGAGATCTCTGTATAGTATCATCAGGTGCTTCCATCTGACTTCCAGTCCGGGTTGAAATCAGACATGGCAATGATCCCTACCTTTACATTTATTTACAACTGAAGATAAGGGACTGATCCAGGGACAGAAGTGCAATTTAATCTATTTTGTGTGTATGTGTAGAGAGTGCATTAGTTGATGTTGCGTTTATGTCCAGCATTATTTCTGGCTCCTTTCATGTATCCATGTGCATGCTGATGTGCTGCAGATAATCTACTTAATAGTTAATCTTCCTTTGTGTTGCTTTTGGATAGATCCTTGTGACAGGAAGCCGAGCCCTGTTGCTGAAGCAGTGGAACTGGCGAGAGAACAAGTGTGTTCGCACGTGGAAAGCAGTGCATGTAGCACCAATAGCTAGCATGGCCTTTGACTCCACTTCAACGTTGTTAGCCACAGGTGTGGTCCTATTTCATTGTCACTTTTGCATAATTTGAATAATTTAGCCCAGCTTGACACAGTGTGATTTAGTGATCTCTTGAATTCAGACAAAATCAGAAGAGATTTTGCCTAGGTAGTCTATCAAGATCTCTCTTTTAACGAGGATGCTTACAATGTTCTGCCTAAGATATATTACTTAATTAAATGTGAATAAGTATAAGGAATCTACAAAGCAGTGTGGCCCAGTTATCCCAGTGTAGAACTGGGACTCTTTGGAGATGGAGGAGGGCAGGCAGGACATGTAACTTAACTGTGCTTCAGTTTCTTGCTGTGAGCAGTCAGGTTTTGCTCATTGCTCTGAAAGCGTAAAGTAGTCCTTGAGCTCCTCTTGGTGTTGATGGTTGTTGCTGGTTTCATTTTGCTCTCTGCTGCTTTTGTAATCTGTGAAATTTTGCAATTGCTGATATGTTGGGCGATTTGTGTTTCTCCTTTTCATAGCTCATTCTTTTATACCCTTCTTTTCCAAGGTGGCTGTGACAGCACCATTAAGATCTGGGATATGATCAAACAGTACTGCACACACAACCTAAAAGGATCTTCAGGAGTTGTACAGTAAGGACAAGTCATATTTATCAGTCATTTCCATTCTGCTGGTGTTTGTTAGTGTGATGCCTGAACGCTAGGACTGATGTGGATGTCTTGAGTTAATGGAATGTAAAGCACCATTCAGAGCATGTCCCAGGCTCTCCTGTTTCCTGCTTTTTGAGGCAAAGGAGCAGGGCTAAAACTGACTTTAGCTTAGAGAGGAAACAATTTGATCAAGAAGTTTCTTGGGATCCAAGTAGAATATCTGTGCTTGGTAACTGATGTACTTCAAGAAAGTGTAAGACTAGCAAAGAAGAGTTGGAAGTTTCCCTGGTGGGTGGAAGAGGAATAAATGAAGTCTTACAAAGGGAGTCCTAGTATAAATTTGGGTCGATTGATCTGTCACATTCTATGTGTAGAATATATATTTAAATATTGGGCTAAAGCTGAGGGGATGCCAGATAGCTTATTCCTACCCTATTCAAATCCCTCTTTGTCTCTCTCTGTCTAGCCTTGTTGAGTTCCACCCTGATATTTCAYGTCTGCAACTTTTCTCCTCCTCAATGGACTACAAAATCCGAATCTGGGACCTGAAGTCCAGCAAGTGTGTTGCTGTGTTGAGTGGCCATTTCAGTGCTGTCACCTCCCTGGCTTTTGCTGCAGATAGAAATACACTCATCAGGTAAAAACTTGTAGAGGCTTTGCTTTTCTGTCCCATTCACCCTGCCTCCTGCCAGAGACAGGACATTTCTGGGATGTCTTGGGAAGTTTGTCCTTTGAGGGGAAAGATTGCTGAAGGTGCTCAATCCCAGCATGTCAGTATAAGCAAGTGACTGGGGTCTCAGCACTTGTGTTTCTGGTGACAGTACTACGCCACCACGTGGAAGGCTGGTGTCTTCTTTTGTTATGGGCCTCTTCAGAAGGGTGTTGAACTCCTTTCAAAATTGCACTCAGAGCCTGAGGTGAATGGTTTTAACATTGAAACTCTTTTAACTTGCAGTTCTGGCCGTGATAAAATCTGTATGGTGTGGAACCTGAAAACCGGAGAAACTAAACGAACCATCCCTGTCTACGAGGTGAAATCACATTTCATTTATTCCTTTGAGATCCTTTGTAGTTTCTAGGTCACTCTTCTCATGAGCTTCTCTTTAAGTTTCTATATATTGTGAAATGAGGCTTAGAGTCTCCCTTGTACTTCACAGAAGTCATTAAACTCTGGTCCAAAGCTGTTTATTTTCATTCTCTCCTTGCTTAGCGGAGTTGTTTCTGGGGAGCATGAGAAAATACGTGCTGCCACTGCCTTTGCTTTCCCAGTGCTGGAGACGGAAGGAAGGACAGTCATGAGAAAACTTTGTTCTTGTGTTGTATCTGCCTGCCTTTCCTACATAGCCATGCCATCCGGGGCAGTGGAGTATGTTGTGTGTGCGCCTGTTGAAACAGGACTCCAGTCCCTCAAGTCTCAGCCAGAGCTTGGCCAATTCTTTTGCAGAGCGTGGAAGCTGCTGTTCTGTTACCTGAAAAAGGAGAGTTCTCTCAGCTGGGTGTGAAGAACCAAGGGTTGCACTTTCTCACAGCTGGCAGCAAAGGTGGGTGTTGTGCCATGTCCTTGCCCAATTTAGAGACTGAAGAAGGACCATGCTTTAGGCCTGCGTTGCCATTACTGCTGGGATGTGTGTTCTTTGTGCGGCAGAAGCCTTGGTCTGAACTCTTGAGGGCCATAGAGCAGAGCCTTCTCCTGAGTTCCTCTGACAGTAGTGGATGAAGAGATTGCTCAGGCACGCTGTGTAGTCTTGATTTAGCTATGTATGTTTTGTCACAGTTTGCAGCTGGACATGCTGTTTGTGCTGTGATTGACTTAAATTGAACAGAAAAGTTTGATTTAGACCAAAGAAGAAAATCCTTGTGACCCTTCACACCACTGTAATTGGACCAGTTAACTGTCTTGCCTTAAAGCTGTGTAGCTTTTCTTCAGTAGATGAGGCCAGGGTTTGTTGTGATATTACTTGGATGATCATTGTCAAAAACAGTGGCTCCAATTGATAATTTATATCATCATTTGTGTTAGGCATCCTGAAAATCTGGGAAGTTGCCACTGCTGCCTGCGTATTTACCCAGSCTGCGCCCTTTGAGCCTGTGGAATCCGAGGAGGAGGCCAGCGAGCGCAGTCTCACCCACTGCATGCTTGTGCCTGGGAGGAATGAGGTTGTCACAGTGTCCATGGAGCACAACATTGTTTTATATGATGCTCAAACTCTCCAGCTCAGGAAGCAGGTAACAATCTTCAGTCTACCTTTTCCTGTTCCTTTATCCACATTTTAGGATCAGCTCTGTTTCTGGTGACAGCTTTGTCCAGGGCTTCCCTCTTCTCCTACCTGTCCTTGATCTGTTTCTTCCCATATATGTTTACAAGCCGTAAAGCCAGCTTCACTGGTGGGGTTGTTTGAAGGAATATTGTACAGAAGCAAACATAGGCAAAAGAAAAGCGCAGAATAGACCTAGCCTRGTCCTTCTGTGCTCCAGCTTATGTCTAATAAAACTTTTTTGTGCAGTATCAAACAAAAGGTCACAGTGATGCAGCCTCATTGAGCATGGTGACATTTGGTACTTTCTCTAACCAGCTGACTTCTCCCTGTTAAACTGTTCCAACATCCTCAGTTTGCAGGTTACAACGATGAGGTTCTGGATGTGAAGTTCCTTGGGCCTGCTGATTCTCACATTGTTGTGGCTACCAACAGCCCTCAGCTGAAGGTGTTTGAACTAGCAACATCACACTGTCAGATCCTCTATGGCCACACAGGTGTGTGTGGGCAGCTCTGCTGTGGGTGGGAGGGAGATGTGAAGGTGTTTCTGTATCTAGCTTCTCTCTGACAACTGTTACATGGAGACTGGAGTCCCTGAGTTCTCTGGAACAGCATCACAACAGTTTTTTGCAGTGGTACGGAGAAAGCATATAATCATGCTGTCCTGATTTTGCAAACACTAGCTTTCCTTTTCCAGGTCTGTCAGTTCAGTTCCTTTTACTAGCAGAGATCCATTTAAATTAAAGATGTGGGTAGGTGAGCCTTAGCTCTGAAGGCTGTTTTGTGGCTACAGGTGACACATTCACACCAATGCCATAAACAGCCAGTCACTTTGTAATGCATGCAGATATGTTCCAAAGTCTCTCAGAGCTCTGTGCCCCAGTCAGTAAGCAGCAGACTCCGTGTTAATCATGCGTTTCTGTTGTCCGATTACGCTATTGCTTTATATTCAGCTGTTTCTTCTTCATCTGTTTAGAAACGATTCTTGCCTTGGATGTCTTCAGAAAAGGCCTGATGTTTGTAAGCTGTGCTAAGGTATAGACGCTTTTTCCTTCATTGAATGAAACTTTTTATTTCTAGTGGTCTTTATGGGTAGTTTTCTTATTCGTCTTTGGTGATCCAGAAAGGGCTTTTGTTCAGGTGGAAATTCCTATCTGTTAYGCCCCCAAAGATAAAAGGTTCTTCCACTATCCTTAACATTATCCCTTGGGAAATGATTGGTTGTACTTTAATAGCCTGAAAGGAAGTGCCTCATTCTCCAAGCATTTCTTGCTCCTGCATGGGAGTTCAGAGATGTCATTAGTGAGAGATTGATGGGGAGCTGTGGACAAGATAAAGTACTGGAAGAAAAGGTGCCAGCTGGCCCAATATACTCAGAAGTAAACCTCCAAGCTGCAGTGCAACCTGCTTGGCCATTTCTGCCCTCAGATGCTCTGATGAATGCAGACATAGGTTCTGGCTTAAAAAAACAGTGAATAGCCAGGCTCGCGGATGTGGTAAATGCATGAGACTGATCACTTGTCAGAAGAGCACAGCAGTTTCTCTTCTCCCACTACAGGATAAAAGCCTTCGAGTCTGGCGGATGAACAAAGACAGAAAAGTGATCTGTGTAGCCCAGGGCTTGGGTCACGCGCATGGGGTGGGCGCTGTCTCTTGCTCAAGGTAATAAAGATTGGACAGAGYTACCTTTGCAAGCATGAGTCGTGCCTGCTCTGCTGATCCTCAGGATGAATGTTTTGGTGAATGCCTGCCTCTGAACCRTGCTGTTCATCGCTCCTGGTGCCAGCTTGTCATGGTGCTTTGAGTTTGAAGGAAATTTTTTTGGACATACATTGTCCATAAATTGTTGACCTTGCACTTCTCTGTCAGTATAACTTCTGTTTGTCTTCAGGAACAGCAGGAGCTGGATAAGTCGATGGGTAAAGCCCAAGTGAATTGGAGAGAAAGGGGAGGGGGAACRGAGAGAATGTGTATGTGAAGGTGCTTGTTTGAATATCATGTCTGTTGGTCAGCTCTTCTCCTTTCTTCAAGCTGCCCAGCAGTTTTGAAGCCCAACTTGCCTATTCAAGAGCTGCAGTATACCTGAGCATGTAACTGAAGAGAGCTAGCAGTGCGCTTGACTGATGTCTGAATTGCTGGAGGCTATCACAAGAGCTTCAGGAAAATGAAAGAGAGCTTGAAAAATCATTTGAGTGCTCTGTTTAACATCCCAGCAGGGTGACCGAACGTGTGTAGGTTCTGGTAGGGGAAGGAAGAGAAGGCCCTTTTTCTCCATGGATGAAGCCACTGTTTTGCTTCCTTACACTTGACACTTCTTTTCCTTATACTTTTATTTTCCAGACTGAAAGAAAGCTTTGTAGTGACCAGCAGCCAGGACTGCACAATCAAGGTCTGGAATATCCCAGCATCCCTCACTTCCAAAGCAAAAGCAGCCTTGATCTCCAGTCCGGAAACTCTTCATGCCCAAGTGACTGAGAGAGGTCATGACAAGGTAGAGCTCCACCAGATGTGAAAATGTACTTTTCTATAGAAATATCTCTAGTAAATCTGGGTGTGCAATGTTAGCATGGAGTGTGCAAGTGAAGTTCAGGATTGGTTGAGATAGACARTAGTGGGGGTGATGGAAAAACCCTGACACTTCAGGGAAGGAAACTGGGGGCTGACCTGTAAGGTGAAGACCAGGGAATTCCAGCTGAAGCTACTTGTTTGTCTGTCTTTTGTTTTCATTTTTCAGCTATCCTCTGTGATCCTCACAATTCTCTCCTCTGTGCACACTTGCACTCAGTGGGCTGCAGGCTTTCTCTTCCTCTTAAAAGTAAAACAAGCCTGGTTAAGACTTTTTTTTTAATGCTGAGGCGATCATATGGTTGGCAGTGTGTCTGTTTCCTAGTTTAACAGGAATGAGCCGTCCCATGAGTTAGCTCCAAAACAGGTAAAAGCCCAGCAATTTGAGGATGTCAGGATAGCTGAGCAAACAGTGGCACTTAAATCCTTCTCTCCTGTTTTGTACACTGAATTTACTAATGCTCAATAACAACAGAAAGACCTAAGCTGCTTTGTACTCTGTACTCGTATGACTTTTCCAGGATATAAACAGCGTGGCAGTTTCTCCGAATGACAAGCTCATTGCCACAGGCTCACAGGATCGGCTGGCCAAGCTGTGGTCCTGTTCTGATTGCTCTTTGTTGGGTGTCTTCACTGGACATAAGCGTGGAATCTGGTGTGTGCAGTTTTCCCCAGTGGATCAGATCTTGGCCACCTCCTCAGCAGATGGGACACTGAAGCTTTGGGGTCTTCAGGACTTCAGCTGTTTGAAGGTAATGAGAACTCACGCTGCTCCTTGCTCTAGGAAAACCTGGCATAAAATGAGGATTGATTAAGGCAGCTTCAGAAAGGTATATGCTGGTTAGTGCAGATGAAATAGAGCCATGTGGTCATGCTGAARGGATAGCCATCCAGGCATAGCCTTGTTCTCCAGGATCTTGGATGCATGAGCTGCCTGGAAAGCTCCAAGACAAAAGCATTTGCCCAATGCCTAAGTGATCTTTCTTCTCTAGCTRACTGAAGAGCAACATGGTTGATTGTAGGGGAAAAGCATATTCCAGCTTTGGAAAGGTTGGCTCTCCCTGGCACAGCTGTAGCCATGAAGGAAAAACACAGTTTATTCGATGCTCAGTCTTCACAGAAGAATTATCTGTGCAGTCTCACAGCATCTTGCTAAGGCAATGAGAAGGCAGTTGCTTATTCTGTGCCACGTTCTGCCCAGCAGTGTTGCCTCACGTGCCTCTGAGTGCGTGCTTCATTCAGCGTCAGGGGAATCAACCTTTTAGAAGATGACTTAGGCAGCTGGTCTCGCTGTTCAGACCACTTGCAATTTGACCTTGTGCAGCAAGTTTAAGCAAATGGGTCTTTTGAAAAAATGGTATGTGGACAAGGCATTTTCTGCTGCCCTTTCAACCTACAGTAASAGAAAGTCCCAAGAACAGAGGCTGCTTATTGGAAGTTACCTATTAGGGCTGTGGGAGTACATTTCATCCCCTTAGAGAGGGCTGTCTTCGAAAAGCCTGGCAACAACTCTTTTGAACTTCCCATTTTCCAGACTTTTGAAGGTCATGATGCCTCTGTACTGAAGRTCATTTTTGTAAGCCGGGGGACACAGCTGCTTAGCAGGTAAGTCAGTACGCTAAAGAAAGATGTTAAAACTAATCAGAAAGGAAATCACTTAGATGATGTAAGCAACAAGAGAGCAGAGTCTTGAGCAATGGATTTCATTTTAGAAAATCTGATAGGAAAATCCCATGTCTCTGCTAAGCTTCTTGCACAGACTAACTTATCTTCCTCTAGTTCTCCAGTTATGCTGCGGATTCTAGTTACCTCCACTGACATTGCTGAGCCAGTGACATATACTGTAGCTAGGCAGAGCTAAGGGTGCATCTCACCCTACTGCCTTTGGCAAGGGAAAAGCAGCAAGCGTTAAAGAATTGGAATTGGTACCTGCAAAGGGTTGGTCCTCTAGCTAGAAGCAGGAAATAATGTAGCTTTTCTGGGCCTCAGTTTGTCCTCTGTGCTGCCTTTCGTTATAGAAAAGCTGAAATAGGAGAGACTGGAATATCGGAGCTTATGGTGATATGTAAGTAATAGGGTTTTCCAAGAAGGAATCACTTGAGGAAATCTTAGTAACACTGGGAAGGAAGTGTATCTTGTTTGGAGTGAATTTTAATAAGATAGTGCCTTTTTCTGCTGTTGGAGAGCCTCTAAAGCTGGGCCCTGCCTACAGAGCTACATGGCTTGAGTTTCTTAAGCTCTCTTGACTTTCGTGGTTAATTTTGCTCCTGTTTGGAAGGCGATGGAATGAGAAGTGTTTATCCAGTACTGGAGGCAGAGCAGAGCAAGGATGGGTCTATCTAGCGATYCTCTGAGTTAATTCTGTTTTTTTTGTCTTCCGAAAGTGGTTCTGATGGTCTCTTAAAACTCTGGACAATTAAAACAAATGAGTGTGTGAAAACATTAGATGGTCATGAAGATAAAATCTGGGGTCTTCACTCTAACAAGCAAGATGACATGGTTGTGACAGCGTCCAGTGACTCCTGCATCACGCTGTGGAAGGTASAGTACGGAGTCTTTCTGCTTCCTCTCTCAGTTAGTAATCAGAATGCARTGCAGAGATCAGGATCCCAGTGGTTTGTCCCTAACCCTGTTCCAGCATGACACGTGCACTCCCCTCATTTCCTGCACTTTGAAATTGGGTCAGTAAGGCGTATCTTGATTTCTACTATTCTTTTTTTGGCCACACCCGGACAATGTCGTAAACAAAACAGCAGACGGGCCTTAGCAGCCTGCCCAGGCACTGGTGTTCTAAAGGTCATTGGGAAGGAAGTTGTGAGTTGATAGATTCAGCAATTATTTGACCTGAAGATCTTTCTACAAAAACTAATCTTCTAATCATTTGATGGCTAAACAAAAATTCATCTGTATTAAAGCAAGATTTGATGTGATTGTATTCTGGTTTGTTAAAGGATGTCACTGAAATTGAACAGGAAGAGGCACAAGCTAAACAGGAAGAGCAGATTATGAAGTAAGTTGATCCTGTATAGTGGCGGGCTGTGAAAAGGCAAATTCTGCCCAGAGAGACTGTCCACACTTAGTCATCCAGTTCCTTCTAATCTATGGATTCTGTCATTTAGCTATTTCAATGGTGTCAAATTGCAGTAGTCTTTTCGTCTACCTTGTAGTTTATCTTTAGTTACTGTAAAGACTTGCTGCAATACTGTCAGCTTGACAATAATTAGTTTCATGTTTATGTACTGCTGAGATAAGCCAAGTCAAACTGCTGAAATCTATTATCATTCATTTTCTCCTGCATCAGCCAGCGCTGAATAGCTCAGGGAGTCCTTGAACGTGCCAGGGTAATTATCTACACAATGAGGGCACTGAAGTGTTTATTGGAAAGTGGTATTAACTTCCTGGCATTAAACATCCTCACGTTTTTATTGCCAAATCTTCTTTCTGCAAAGCATTTTATTCCACCAACCAAATATTCTTCTGACATTTTCTTGACCCTAATTGTTTTCCAGAGAACAAGAGCTTTCTAACCTGCTTCATGAGAAAAGATATCTCAAAGCTTTAGGATTGGCAATCTCTCTGGATCGTCCACACACGGTGTTGATGGTGGTCAAAGGTGAGTCCATGTTGAGCKCTGAAGGCGTTTTCTGCCTCTCGCCTTTCAGAACATCTCTTCCAGGTAGGTGAAGACTACAAAGCCTAACTGTCTGAGAACTTTTGTTTTCCCTTTCTCATATCACTCCCACTTCCTAACCATGCTTAGTGCTCCTGATAACAAACAGTCTCCCTGCTCTCAGACCATGGGTGYGTTTCAGAAGGAATCCATCACAGCAGGGACATCAGATGTCACTGTTCCTCYGAGTGTGACAGACGCGGCTGACTGCTGAGGAGCACTAAGTCTCGTCTCGCGTTACCAGTCAAGCCAGCTTTCATTCCCAGGGTAGCAACCTGCACCCAGAATTTATACAGAAGTTTACTTGTTATTTGACTCTCTTTGCCTGGAGTCGGGGGCTCGTTTAAAAAATCAGCTGCTGTGTGAAGGGCTCTCAGCAGCACTGGGTATCAGGGTGGTGGCTTTAGCTCCTCCCAAGCTAGGCTCTGYGTAGAGATGCAGTGAGCTGGCAGGAGTTTTGTCTCTCCTCTGGTGCATGGTCAGACAGATTAAACAGCACGTCGGGAGCCACTCTTATGCCTGAGAAAGCCTGTGCCGACAGAGGGATGTTCAGATCACGTACTGAAGCGCTTGCGGGTTTAGAACAGCCAGAAGGGAAGGTGCCTGTGTATCTGAAGTGCGTTGGCCTCTCTCTGTGTCCACAGGCTCTTGTGACAGGACTGCGTGCTATTTCCTACCGGATCCTCTGTGCAGAAGGAGGGCATGGATCTTGCTCTTGAACTGAAATTCTTTTTCTTTCCCTGCCTCTTCATTTCTCTCTTTTGCAGCCATCCTCAAGGAAATCGATGGGAGAAAGCGCTTGGAAGAGAACATCCTTCGGCTGCGGAAGGATCAAAAAGGTTTGYTGCAACATGATTTGTATGCTAAAACCTTTCAGTGAGGGGCTTGTTTTCTCAACCAAAATTAACAGTCTCCCTAGACTTGTCTTTCACCAGTGAGCTCCCACCACCATTGAGCAGGACTGCTGCCCAGGGCCATCTTCTTTGTTATGGTGCTACTCATGACAAGCCCCAGAAACTGCTATGGGCTTGTTTGAGTTCATCAGCCTCTGTGGTGGTCAYGTCCCTTGGCGCTCTTACTGCATCATCTGAGACTGTCCTGCAGTGGGAGACAAGTGCACTGAGCTAATCACCAAGTCRTACCTGCCACACCCCAAAATCTGCTTTCCTGCAGTCACGTCTGCCCAAAGGGCCTTGCCCTACCTTACCACCCCCTTGTTTAGGACATCCCTGTGACAGCTCACGAGAGGGCTCTCCATATAGCTCTTTGACCTCTCCAGGCTCGTTAGTCATGTTGCGTGGGAGCTGAACTGCTCCCTAAGACAGGAGAAGTGCTTTCCAACCTGGCCTCCCCTGCAATGTGCCAGCGCCCTCGGCACAGCTAGTGTGTACCAACTGCCTCCTTCCTCCCTAGAGGCAGTGTTAAAGTTCTTGGTGACGTGGAATACAAACTCTCGGAACTGCCACGAGGCCCAAGCTGTCATTGAAACCCTCCTAAAGCACGAAACRCCAGATTGCCTCCTGCAGTACTCGGGCATTAAAACTGCTGTGGAGTCCCTGCTGCCTTACACCGGTGAGTCACGCTGGGGGAGCGTTCAGGTCGGTGGTGGGGCAGCCTGTTGGCTCTGCTGGGGGCTCAGAGCTGGTGGTGCCTGTGATGAAGTGCCTAGTGCTTCGTTGTACGTGATCTCAGCTGCCCTCTGCTCCTTTGAGCTCTGACACCGCTGTGAGTTCTGTTATCTTGATCCTGGCGCTACGTGATTATTAGCACTTCCTGGCTGCTTTACTAACACTGACAAATAGTTTTTCACGGTCTGTGAGACTGAGGTCTTCTCCTATGTTGTGGATATTCCCAGTTTGCCTTGGTCTGAACAGAAGAATTTTGCACCCCCTTCACGTGGTGAACATCCCCTTCCGTGGTGTCAACCGTTAGTTTTCTTTCTCTGCAGAGCGCCATTTCCAGAGACTGAGCCGATTACTACAGGCCTCCATGTTCATTGACTTCATGTGGCAAAACATGAGACTGGCTGATGCATCCCAGGAGGAAGATGTGGAAGATGTGACTTTATGACCCTTCTCCTACCAGTTGCCCTCTCCTGAGGGGAGAGTTGAACCACCTGAGGCCTGCCTTGGCCAGCTCTCCCACCATGCATGACAACTGGAATATTTGTATTTTTTATAATTTTTTTTTAAGTTTGTTTTAAAGATTCAAATAATCCAGTATCTCTTTACGGACTCTTTGGGGTTTAATATGGGGAGGGGGGGGTGTCAGTCCTTTGTTCAAGCTGTGGTTTCCCATTATATTTTAACACCCTGAATTTTGATGTCTGTCTTCCTATACAGCATCCTGCACCTTGCAGGAGGAGCCAGGAAAACAGTGGTTAGCTTGGAGAAAAGGTAGAACCTGGCTCTGAACAAGCCTTTCTTTGAGTCTTTCAGTCCACTGTAATAAGGTGGGAGCCCTGCACACTACTGGCAGTGTTGTATCACGTCCCAAAGCCCAGCTCGGGAGCGTGTATGGATTAGTTTTGTGTCTAAGCATTGACAAGTTTTTTTGCTTGGGCAAAATGTACTCTGGCCCAAAGCAGGTCTCTCACCCTGCCCAGGAAGGTTAGCACCTGGGAGGGAGATAAATTTCTTAGTTTGGGAATTAAAATTGTGCTCAAGTGTAAAAAAAAAAACCAAACAGTCCCCCTCCATGTTTACATGTGTTTTCTTTTTTTATTTCAGAGACAGAAATGTATGTAATCTAGAAAAATACAAAAACAATGCACAAAATGCTTGTTTCAGAAAAGTTCACAGATACCTGGAAGATTAACTAAAATCAGAAGATCAGAATCTATATAGAAGTCTTAGATTTTTCTATTTTTCTAATTGTTTTAGCAAATGGGCTTAGGGGTAGGAGTTACTATAAATTTCAGTAAATATCAGAACCCCCTTTCAAGGGGGTTTTATTCATTAACATGACCAGAAAACTTATCCCGTAAGGAAACAAACTATACTGTAACTGTTTTTCCTTCTGTGCCTGCACAGACATCTCTGTAGGGAAAGGTCAAAGAAGAAGTTTCTAGCCCCTGTGTAGTTTGTTCTGACAGCCCTTCAGCAGATCCGGACCAGTCACAGGTCCGAGAGCCCTTCCGCACTCCCTGGCCTTCCCCTGCAAGCTGCAGAATGAGTAAGCATAACCTGGTTGAGTAACATTCACGAATGTGTTCTGTTCCGTCAGGAGTTAAACACCGCGTCCTTGAAAAGCAACAGTCCCCAGCACTGACCCTCCTCGTGCCAGCTGCCTGCAGCTGCGGCGAGGAAAGTACCTGGCGTTTCGTTTCAGCCGCGGCGCTGGCCTGGGCAGCGTCTGGGCCCCTCCGAGGCGCAGGCAGGCTACTGCACGCTCTGGAGCGTGTGCAGGGCCAGGAGGGCCGGCTGGGAGGCTGACTGCTGCATGGCTCGCTTGGTGAGGGTGCTGCACCTCTGGAGGATCTCATGGGCTGAGGGGCGCACGGGCACCTTGGGGACGCAGGCAGCCAAGTCTGAGTCAGCGAGGGAGTAACTTAAATCAGCTGCAGACGACTCCACAAAGCCAGAATCGTTCCTGTCCTTGTGGGTGAGGTGTGGAGATTTGCTGCTGTGTGTTGCCACGGCCTTCCCCAGGGGAGAGCTCCTGGCCTGCTCGACTTCAGGCAGAGACCTTGATAAGTCGGGCTTCCAGCCCGGCCTGCCATCCCGCTCGCTCCYGCTCCCTGAGCTGAGAGACGAGCTATCAGTCTCCAAATCTGGAGTGGAGCTGGCCCTGGGCAGGGATCTCGATCTGCTTCTCGAAGAAGTCCCTTCTTCAGTCTGGTCAAGGGGAGGGCAAGCCTGCACTGCACTCTCTCCCACCACCTTGTCCAGGGGCTGAAGAGCCCCCAGGGAGGAAGAGAGGTTAGGGGTGGAGGCGTTGAGCCCGCAGCTCACAATGGTCTGCAGCCTGCTGTGAGGATTCTTGTAGGGCCGGAGGCACATGGASGGGATGTAGCCGGTACGTCCGTTGTACCTAAGAGGGGCAGGAGGGAGAGCAATGCTGAAAAGAAGGGTCCTTCTCCCGCCTCAGCCTCGGGGGGAGGGAGGAGCGCACGCAGGGTGGTGGGTGCTGGCGAGGATTCAGCCCGCTGCCGCGTACAGGACTTAAAGAAGGGGAAACTGTCCCTAGCCCAGGGACAGGTAATTCAGTGAGAGCCTCTCTGCCCACTGCTTGGGGAGGGACAGGCAAAGAGCACCTGCAGCAGGTAGCCAGCTCTCTCGGGCAGCACTGAACGGCAGCTTCAGGAAAGCCTCCTTACCGGGTCAGCCACCAGCCGTCGTCRGATTTCCTAACCACCTCCACGATGACCCCGTTGTTCAGAGAGAGCTCATCTGCCTTCTGAGACTCATAGGATCGCACAGCAAAATACAAGCTGCCTGGAGAAAGAAGGGGGAATTTCTGCCTTGTGAAGAAAAAAATCATGGCAAAGTGTGRAAGGAAAATAGACCAGAACTGCCTATCTGCTGAGTGCACAAGCACAGCCTGAGCTCTGGGGAGGCTTTTATAGACAAGAACTCAGGCTTCRTGCTGGCCCTCTGACGGGGGAGCGTCACCACTGTGAACACAGCTCCCTTCCCAGTACGGAGGTGGGGATGTTAGGAGGGAGAGCATCCTCCAGCAAGGCAGAAAGGTCCCGGTGCTGCACCTGTGAGCTAGTGTGAACTGCAAGACAGGGGAAACAAGCAGGTAACTCTCAGCAACAGGGAAAGTGAGTGTGCAGAGCACACTGCTACATATGTAACTATTAGTTACACAGGTAATAAGTTAATGCATTTTTTTTTTGTTAATGGATATTACTAAGTTAATAAAGTTAATAGTTACACAAATAACTATTACAAGATGCCCTATCCCTGTGAAAGATCAGATCAGCAGTCCCAGGGTGCAGGAGAGAGCTCCACAGTAACGCTGTTCCCATAAGTGATTTATTTGCTCAGCTGCCCACAGTTGGTGGCAGAGATATGACTAAAAAAATCAGGGGAGGGACTTCAGCCAATGGTTAAAGCATTTTTTTGCAGAACTGCCCCCCCCTTTAAAAAAAGGTCGGGGGGAGAGGAACATAGTGTAGTTCTGAACTCAGAGCAGCAAGGGAGGGTTTGGGTCGCAGTAGTTTTAAGTAGCCTTACCCTCTTCATTCGAGCTCAAGGCATTCTGGATGTCCTTGTGGATGTCAGTCTTTTCCAGGTATGGGGCTGGGAACCAGGCTATCTGCTTGTCTGCATTTTCCACTAGCCACCACCCTGCAGCAAACAGCAAAAGGAAGATTGTAAAAACTTGTAAGAGGTAGACAAGTATCACAGGAGRAATGACCATAAACCCTGGCTAAGGGCTGCCCCAGTCATGAACAGGAGACAGGAGAGAAGTTCTGCAACCACTTGAGGAACTGGCAAATGTCATACTGACACTTGGGCAGAGCTCCCTTGAGACCAGTGTTTTCCACCACGGAAGTGTGTTGGGGTCTGTAAAGCAAAGTCTGAGAAGCTTTCAGCTCGGGCTGGGAATAAGGCCCCAAGTCTCGGCTCAGGCTCCTGCCTCTGCTGACTAGAAAGGCCCCAGCACTTGTTCTTTCCTCCTTGATAAAGCCAGGTAAGTGCATCACACGCACAAACACTAATGATGCTGTAAATGTTGCTATAAACACACCATTTGCCAAGCTATGAATCAATCTAGAAATCTTACACCATCCATCCCTGAAACTGAAGAATCCCAGTTAAACATACCGCTCATGTCCTTGATTAACACTTCAACAATTTCCTTCTTAGCAACTTTGAAAGTCTTGTTTTTCGTGTCTTTGGTTTCAAAGGTTTCGATGCATCTGTAGCTCTGAGATGCCTGTGGGAGTGTAATAGAGGGGGGGTGCTGCTGCGGCTGTTTYTTCCTTTCCCCTCCAATTTCTGATGGCATGATCACAACACTGAAAAATAAAGTTTAACATTGGTTTACTGAAAAGCCACATGGAAGGTTGGGTTTGTTGTTTTTTTGGGGGAAAATCATGTCTATGCAATAGACTTAAAAAAAAAAAAAAGCTTAGGCATCAGACAAACCCAAAGGTCTCAAAGCAATCAGCAGACCATCCCTGCTCTGCTGCCCAAATATGCCAGGGAAATAAAAAAAATAACACAATGCTGAGTGTGGCATACTGATCATCAAGAGAGAAACGGAATAAAAGAAAAAGGTGCAAGGAACAAGGGCAACAGTCATTACAGAAAGCTGAGTTACCTAACAGCATTCTTCCCATTTGCCAGCACTTCCCTTTTTCCTCATTCCTAATTACTTCAGTGCTAAAAAATGACAAACATTCCCAAAGAAAAAGAAAAAGGAGAGGGAGACTGCTTTTCCCCACCACTCAAATGTAACTGATATTTCTCTTCTATCCATCTGTGAAACAGACACGTTACAGAATAGCGATATACAAACAAGAAATACACGTGTTCACACCTGTTTTCAGGAAAGGAAGGATCTAGGTCTTGGGTTTGTGCCTTGAAAAACTGAATCACGCCTTCACTCTGGGAGATCTTAGCATCCATTTTCAGCAGCTCCTGGGAGTAAGCTTCCAGCAGTTTTAATCTTTCCAAGGACCTGTTCAACTTCCCRCTCTTTCTCTGCTTCACATTTGCATCTTTAAAATAAGAAAGGCAAAGTYGGTATGAGATAACGGATCTGGGTGCCTTGAGAGCAGCACCTTCCGCCTACACACAGTGGTGCCCTCGCCTAGCGCCCATCGCCGCACAGGCCCAAATTGTAAGAAGCCAAGACARTAGCTATCAATATTTGTGCCCTCTTATCATTTTAAATAGCTCCTGATACAATTTTTGAATACCTAAAGTTTATCTTTGTTCACAAGTCAATGTTCCAAGGTGCCCTGGGCCAATACTTAAACTGTATGTACTACCAAGTGCATTTATATATAAAAAAGTCTAGATTATTTTAAGTCAACAATAGACCCCAGTGCTTTGATATGATCCAGTTATACCATGTAACACGCAGAAGCTATTTGCTTATCTGCTTCAGAGAAGGTCAGACTCAGTGACTGAATCTACATCATTAGTTATGACTGCCCTGAACAGCTTTATCACGTTTGTTGGTYTTTGATGGCCACGGAAGATTTGGCCTCCTTACCTTTAAACTTGGGTATAGTCCGGTCCGATCTCCTCAGTGAGCCACTCTCAATGGGGAATTTTCTCTTCAGATCTTTCTGAAAGTGAGACAGAAAGAGAGAATGATGGTGCTTCAAAGCCTGTTCACAGGGCTGAGCTCTCTCCCTCCCTCTCTCCCTCCCTAGGATGCGAATATTGTTTTCAGGGATTTCTTCACTTACATGGAATCTCTTAAATTCTTGAAATGTCCGGTAGATGAGAATGTTGTTTCGATCTGACCAGGACACAAACACCATGTAGTTCTGAAAAAAATAAAAGGGAAAAGAAATGCATTTTTAATCATGCTGTTCAGTATCAGACACTTTCAACATTTGCTATCAACAGATGCTATCAGCATTTGGCTTAGTTCTGGTTTCAGGCTTCAGGACTGTCACATTAAAAACAAAATTTTAAATTAGATCTACACAAAGTATTTCCTTAATTTTAGGGCCGCAGGTGAGCGATCATTGTCRAAATGAGAAGAAACTTAAGAAACTGTCCACAGAAAGACGGCAGAATCCAAGACAATCATTTTCTTATGATATTGACCACTGAAAAACAGAGGTCTAAAAGACCTCTTGTCCTAGATAATAACASCCTAATTCCAGCACTGCAATAGAAATGAGAAACATACCCCCGTAAGAGTAACTGAGAAAGCSCTGTAGTTTCCTAATTTGTAAATAATGATTAGGGGGAGAGGAAAAAAAAAAATCAGGTTAGAGTACCTTCTGCTTTTGGCATTGCATTACGCCCACAGCCTTCACATCCACTGGGTACCTGCTGCAGTTCATCTTCTCAGATGCCAGCTACTCTCCCACCAGGGGCAGACGGGAGTCCTGCGGAGAGGCAGCTCCGGGCACGGCCTCCTGGAGGCTAAATAGACTGGAGCAGGAGGGAGAGCAGGAGGCGTTCCCAAGCTGTCCACTGTAAAATTGCTCCCTCGTTTCCTCCTCCACCCAGAAATGCGCAAGGAGAAATTCCATAATTTGGCAAACTATCACATGCCTTTTATTTGCTCTCCTGCTTTTAAGATGCAATTACCACTGACTGTAGATGCYGGGGGTGTAGGTCAGAAAGCTGGGAAAGGACAGGCATCTTTTGTTATCTGGTCCTAGGCAGAACAACAGCAGAGTGACCTTCCCTGAGGCTGGGTCACTTGACCATCCCCGGGCGGCAGAGGAACTCGCTGGYGCGGCGCAGACTAGGGTTTGTGCAGCCGAGCAAAACATGGGGTGCAGGGGAACCCGAGCGCTCTCAGTAGAAACGGTTCCTCATCACGGTGCCTTCATCAAAAATGCTGCGGTTTAACCAGCAGAGAGCTGGGCTGCCTCCGAAGGCGAGCGGATAACGGAGGCTCCCTGTGCATCCGGTTAGCAGCACTGTCTGCAGCCACAGCAGCCAGGGCTGCTATTCACACTGATCCCCAAAACTAATCGTAACCATGGCTTGCTGTAAACCACAAATCAATGYGATTTCTGTGTGTGCCAGCGGTTTGTTACAAATCTCTTTCCTTTAATGCTTTGTTCCATCTGCTTAGTAAAAAATACTTCACTTTAAAGAGATTTCTGGCAGCTACGTCAACATTTGCACACTCTCAGAAAGAAACGCGAGGTGTCGATGCCATCATTGACTGAGCAAAAGATGAACAAATCCCCTGGGGTGTCACAGAAAAAGTCCCAAAGCTTCYGATTTGTGATACCACAGAGACCCAAGTAATTTGTGCTCTCTGCCCTGCATCAATCCGGGGCTTTCGTATCAACCCCAAGCCGATAAAAGTTCTGCGGTGGGAGACGGAGAACCCACAGCGCGGCCTGACGAAGCAAGAGGCATGAAATCGCTGCAGGGCAAGGAAAGCAGGAGCCAGGGGCCCAGCGCAGGTAATCTCAGCGGCCAGAACAGCTTCAAAGGCACGACCTACCAGAAATGCGGCAGTACGGGAACGGCTCACAAGGCGACGGCACACGTGTCGCAGCCTCGCAAGCTCATAGCCTCYGGCCGGCTGGAACGCGCCAGCGCGAGGCTGCAGGGCCCACGCACTGCCTGCAGCGCTGCCTGAGCCCGAGGACACGGCTGCCCGCAGAGGCTCCGCACAGCGGGGGGGAAAAGAGAACAAGGAGATGGAATTGCTTCATTTAAGTCAACTATCACCTTGCTGCCTTGAGGCACTGCATGGCCAGTAATTACAGCTCTGGAAAGCCAGGCCTTTAAYTGAACCTTTACCATGTCCCAAGTTATGACCTGGCTGATGGGCATCTGTGTGTGAGCAAACCTCCTTCTCCATCCTCCTTCACGCTCTTTTTTTGAGAAAGCCTAAATGCGATCAGCATCACTGCCAGGGCCCAAACCAAGAAGCCCAACTCTTCCCTCTCATGCTCTAATTACACACAGCTTCTTAAAACCCTCAGCAACAGGTGTGGGTGATTTGTCACCTGTGGAAAAAACAAAACAAAACAAAAAACAGAATCCCAAYAGGAAGCCAAGCAGATTACTTCTGGCTAGCTAGAAAACACAATGATTAGGGACTCGGTTTGTTTTTCATGAAAACCTGYACAGCACAGTGGAAGTTTCTCTGGAGGCATTTTCATTGCTCTTGGATCTGCTGCTGCCGCACCTTCAGCCTCCCTTAGGCAGTTTACGGAGCAGTTCAGTCCCACGACACAAGCTAGGTGGGAAAACCCCTTAGCTGATGTCTCCAGGGCATTTCCTGGCTAACAAAGTCACAGAGGAGCTACCCTGCAGAGAGCACAYAGGGAGCCGGCTCACCGCCCTCGACAGCCCCACAATCAGGTCCTCCATCCCCCTGTTCGCACGGAGTCTAGCAAAAGCACATGCCRTTAAATCTACCCAGATCAAAAGGAAGAATATATATTTTTTGAGAGAGAGGAAATCWCTTCATCCAGAGAGTTTATTCCCTGTGATCCGTGTGCTCATCTAGAAGCTATCTGTCCTTGAGACGGCAAATTCCTTCTCGGACTCTGTCGTTATGCCTGCGCTCACCTGCAGCTTCCCTGGAAGCCTCCCAAACGAGGCCAAGCTCACCTTTACAAGGGTCTATTGTGTAGCTCTCATAACTAGCCGGAGCCAAGACATGAAACAAAGCCCATCTTGTTGGCATCCTGTCTCAGAGCAAACACAGAACACAATGCATTTCCAAGAGTAGGAAGGTTTAAAAATAATTACTCTGAATGGCAGAAGTCAAACAAAATTAAAATCTTTGGAAGAGCTGAAATCTCTGAACGTATACAAGACCGCTGAAGAAAGTTCACCTAGCACTTCGTACCACATCCGCAAGGACTGCAAATGCCAGTAAAAATGAAAACAGTRGGAAGCAGCTTTGTGTTTGACCATTGCTAATTCCAAAAGCCTTGCCATATTTCACGGTTTTCAGTGAATTCGAGCAGAACTGCTCACTACAAAGCGGAAGAGGAACATGGAGAAAATATAAGCAAATGTCACAACAGAAAGGCGAAACTACATGAAGGTCAGCAAGTCATCTAAGTTTGAAGATCCMAGTCATACAAATTGGAGAGCTAATTTCCTGGGAAGAGATTGGCTGGAGACTGGGATCTCAGACRAACCATTATTAAGAGCAAAACTACTGGAAACTCAATAATTAATTCTTAAGAAAGCATATGTTTCTGGTATGATCGCTTAGAGCTCAGTTATCAGGCTCCGCAGTCCCATTACATAAATATCACTGGATCATTGCTGTCAAGTTTGCTGGGAAAAGAAGACGTGAGAAACTGCTTGTTCAAAAGATTAATCTAATGAGGTATTACATTAATCTGAAGTGACCAAATCCGAGGAACTGAAGGAAGGGCTGTGCCAGGTTGCCTCTGGAACAGCACAAGCACTCCTTGATGACGTTACTGCACCTTGTTCGCAAAAGCCGTACAGATCTGTGCCCCTTTTGTTGGGAAAGGCTGATAATTCCACTTATTTGCCAGGCACATTTGAGCACACTTAAACACGCACACGTGCGCGCGCACCCACAAACAGTTTTACTGACAGTAAGTCAAGTTTGCTTTGTTTCCTCTTCTAYTTCCACATCATCCCATCATAAACTGGTACATCCTTATGTGTAATTATTAACTTAAGGTTAGGAGAGGTCTGCCCGGAAGAAGCAAAAAAGCAAGTACTGCTGGGTGCTGTTGTTTTATCATCGGTACATATTTACATAGTTTTAATGGCAGCATTTGYTTTTTTCTTTAGTCATTTTAAAGGGTATAAAGGAGATTGCCAATGGACAAGTAACGTATAGGAATTGACTGTCCAACTTCAACAAGACTAAGAACAGAAATACGAGTTTTCCACCCTAATAATTTTTGTCACTGCCAGTTTGCAGTCTGCTTCAAGAAACCCACGCGTTTCTCACAGAGGTGGAGTTCTGCCTTCTACTGACTTGAGAGACATTGCTACCAGCATAAAACGGCTGCTTTAGGTACCTTAAGTGTTTTTTATATCACAGAAAGGGGCTAAGGTTATAAATATAGTCATGGCTGCACTGTGGAGAAAGAGTAAAATTAGAGTATCTGCCCCCAGGAGCTCACAGTCTAAAGAGACATGGTAGATAACTGTCGGGGGAGGAAGAGCAGAGGTCCAGAGCAATTCAGCAACTTACGCAAAGGTAAAGAAGTCTGCAGCAGAGCTGCACATAAACCCAGGACCACCTAGACTTCCTCCTCTGGTATTTCAATTACAAGGCCAATGTCCTCTCCACCATGTGCRAAATGTCCATGACAAATAAACACCACAGGTCTGATTTACTTATCATTTCATATGAATCAGGAATAACTTTTAAACAGACCAGATTAAAAGTTGTATAAGTAGCCTAAGTGGGAGAAAAGCCTGGACCAATCCTCAGCTACATCCTAGAAGAACCAAAACTAGCGTTTCAGAGCCCAGATGCCCAAGAGTATCAAAAAGCAGCTCTTCACCAGCTGTAACAAAACACAGCTCCTCAGCAGCCATTTTCAAAGTGCAACAAGCAATGATCTTGTTATAAATGCACATGCACRAAAAAGAGAAAGAACCGTGCCATGAACATCCTTTACCACGTACAGAGTTTAGGTCTGGGCTCTGTGGGACTCCAAATCATGCATTTCTCATTTCACATATAATACAGGAGGAATTGCCACTGGTTAGACCTACTCTTGCAAATCCACTAGGGAAAGACAATGAGAGAAAAAATCCTCAAACTACCCTTGAGATATCACAGCCGCAAGATGGAGATACCCAAAAGAAGAGCCCTAGTTCACACCATGGGCACAGCAAAGGGGGGCCCTCACCTGGAACGCTGCTGGTATGAGAGCTTAATCTTTTGCCACCGTCACTTTCAGGATCAAAACCTGTCCTTTACTGTTCTTGAAGGTCACCTGCGATAACACATGACCTATCAGCAACTTTAATGAAAAGCCCAGCTGCTAAAAGCTGATTTTAAAAGTACAAAGAGGTTTTAGACTCTCATCAAATATAGAAACAGGCCCTGATTTAAAAAAAAAGAATCAGTCACTGCAGTTGACAAAAATATCTTTCACCTTGTAAACACGCTAAGCAGTTGAACTTTCACACAAGCTGGGATGAGAGATTTTGCAGTACCTAATCCAGAAGAATGTATTTGATTTCCTCCTAACTTCAGCAGCTGCTGCATGAAATAAGGCATTTTTCAGCAGCCAGCTGAATTTGATTCAGAAATACTTTGAGCAYAAACAACAGCGTTGCTTTTCTCTGTCCCCAGAAGCGGCTGCATCTCAGGAGTTTCCAAAGGGTTCTAGAGGAAAGGCACTATAGGAAATCGTGCTGCAGTGCACGTTTGCCTGCAATGCAGGTGGTTCATTAACCACTCACAGGCAGATTTTCCCCATGATAAAGAGCTAGGGCTTGAGTGTGAACACCTATGATAATTGGTATTGTATGTGTAATAACCGGAGATGGATGGATGGTGGTGTGCAGCAAGGCCGCATGGCRTGACCTTTCTCCCCAGGTAATGAACTTGTAGGATCTGCATAGCGCTAAGGATATATTTTACGATACCTGTAAGCAGAGTTTTCATTTGGATCACAATGAATTTTTGCAGCTTATAGGTTTCCTCCTGCTAAAAGGACTGACGGTGCATTAAGACTGAGTTTGTTTGTCTATTCTCCACCAGCATTTAAAGAGCTTAGGTTGGTAAATACCATTTTCTGGAAGAAAAAGAAAGTAATTTTGCACTCCTGCTACAGGAGCTAGCCTAGATACAGTCCCAACCAGCAAGGCATCCTATGGCGGTGCTGAGAAAGGTCACTGTTCGGTTTCTGAAAGGCCTTGATCTGTCTTTTCCACAGTGAAACTGCACGTGATCTTTGTGACTGCTCACAACCAGCAGGTCATGCTCCCAGGAGGACACGGTCATGGCCTGCAATGCACATGGAAGAGGCACAGTAACAGACTTCCTAGTGCGCTTTCATCCTCTTCCGAGAGGCTCTTCCTCTTCCGTGCCTATTTCCATTTTCCTTACAAGCTTTGCTCTGCCATCCTCAAATTTCAGCATGAGTCCCACTTCTTTTAGTCTGCAGCTGCTGCGATGTAGGCCAATCTCCCGCGACAGACACACGCCCAGGACAACCTCAGTTATTGTCCCTGGCACAGGAGAGGGGGGTAAGGACATGGGAGCCCCATCCCCTTCCAGGTCTCTGACAGCATGGCCTTAGCCAGACAGCTTGTATAAAATCATGGCAGCATGTCAAACTCCCTTAAAAACGAAACAAAACAAAACAAAAAAMCCCACCCTTCTCCTGGGGAAAGGATAGAAGAAAGCAAACAGTACATAGCCAAGTCACTCCTCGGTTCATCTATCACTGGAGGACACTTGACATGGGATTCATCCCGCCCAACCACAGACATCTGTGGCATAGGTGCCTCTGTCCGCCCTAGTCACACCATGCTTCCTAGAGAGGCAATCGAAACCTGATGTAAGGCAACAGAATCGAGGGGGTGATTTATCTGACCAAAGCATCCTCTGCTTCCTAGTCTGTAAGCAGGGAGGACAACTCCTGACCTCTTCCTTGGAAAAGGCAACACGAGGACCTTACTCTTCATTAAGTGCTTTGAGGCTCTTGACTGAAACGTTACAGGGAAATCACTGCACAGAAGGAGTCAAGGAAAAGCCACCCCTCATCTGCCAGCTGAGGGSGGGGAAGGAACAGAGCAAACTGCTCTGCTTTTCCTTTGGATGTCCTTGGGATTCAGCCACCAAGCCCACTGGAGAAAGTGGCCTTTCACAAGAGGCTGTATATTCAGGGGCTATAAAACACCTGACAGGCCCCTGCTACCGGGCACCTGTTGCAACAATTTCATAAYTCCTTTGTAAAAGCTGCACGTTTTTCTGAGGTTATGCAAAGGACAAGGGCATGATTCAAGAACGAAATTTCCAAGAAGGATAACAACGYAACTTAACACGTTGCAAGAGAAAGTTTCCTGCATCATTTCCTACATCAAAATAAATAAATAAATAAATAAAAAGGTGTTTGACAACCGCTCCTTGTGGTAAGAGGCCAGTACACGGTGCGTACATGCCAGAACCGGGCTAGGAGATGTGAAGAAAAAAGGATTTCATGGCCGAGTTTCTAAAGTGTTCATGCTGCTGATGCAGCTTGTCCCACGAAGCCAGACGAGGCTTCAGGAGGAAATCCTCAGGAACACAACCTGTAGGGCCAACAGCCAACGGAACGAGGATCAAAGAATGTGTAGAAATTCTGTTATCACTTGGATAAAGTCTGTTCGGGCTAACATATGATAAAATCATAGACAAGACCCTTGTATTCTTCACAGCTTAGTCAGAGTAATGCTCATCCCATTCTTTTGCTTTCCTCATTCCCCAGTCCCATCGATAAGCAGAATATGCAAAGTACCTTATCTCTCTCCTGGGGTTTTCACCAGCATTGGGTAACTCAAATTAAAAGTTCACCTTTACTTCAGAGTGAAGACAAAGCCTTTGTGTGCCTGTTCCCCTCCGAAAAAAAAAACAGAGGACAATACTTAATCTTCACTCAGAAGCCTAGGAGAGAAAAGAGTAATGTGAGAGGAGAAATGTTATTTCATTAATGTTTAATTCTTAAAGGTTCAACGCATTTTCATGGCAGTTGTTATCCGAGAAAAATCTGTTCCTCCACCACCAATTAAGACTTAGTACTATCCACAGCTCTTATAACAAACTGGTCATTAGTTTTAGGAGGCAAAATGCGAATCTCTGATCAGAAAGGACCCTCAAAATCCACACGGGAAACAGCATGGTAACAAAGATCTAACATATTTTTAATTAATTTCAAATAATGTCTCCTTACCAAAACAAGGGATGTTCRACCTGGGAAGTCAGTTCTGCCTCCAGCGTTAGCAGAAACCAGCATCCATGCCACAACCTAACCCTGAATTCTCCCGGTGTTTGCAGGCAGCAGGCCCACCAGTCTCCTTACGGCAAAACCAAGAGAAACGGAAGCTGATTTCTGAAGATTTTGTATTCTATTCTTCTTCAAGAGCACAAAAGGAAAAGCCAAAACTGAATTGTGCTTGTGCTCAGAATGCATTAATTAATATCACAGATGCTCAGAGAGACACCGAGATATAGGAGACAAAGAATGGAGCGTGGCACGTTAGAATCGGACGACTGCCTGTACTAACCGGCATAATCGCATTTGTTTTCCTCCCTATCCCYACCTTGTAAATGTGTGCACCACTACTTCCGAATTCTCGTTTTAACCACCGAGAACATCCACACACAAGAACTGCACGAACTTTAAAATAATGTGCTGTAGTCTCTCCATATGAACCCCCCAGTCTGAGCAAGGCAGAGYCTTGCTATACTCTGTGCAAAGTCTCACACCTCAGGCAGTTCTGAACAGATTAAGACACTTCTGGACAGATCTGAAGTGGAGCTGATGTCTTAAGGAGCAGCTCACGCATTCATTGGCACTGAACTGTATCAGCACGGCAGCAGGCTCCTTCCTGATATCGGGAGATTCACGCTTCAGGAAATTTTGCAAGTGATGCGTTTCTCCTATGCAAGCAAACCTCTCCAATGTAACATGCTTAACAGAAACGTTTCTGCAATGATTCATTTACCTGGAAATACACTTTTTTTTTTTTTTAATGCTACTATTTCCTAGTTGTCTGTAATCTCACAGACATCTGTATGACTAATTCCTAAGAGAGGCAAACTAGTTCTTTGTAACTAATTGGGCTCTAGGCTGACATCCTTACATGTAAATAGAACACAGTTTCCTGTAAATATTTTTGTATCACCCTGGAGAAAACAACAGTTATGTTCAACTAAAAGTATCTATAACACCATTACACACACACCAAAAAAAAAAGCAGTAAGAATCCCAAGAGATATAGGGTAAAATTTTCCATAGCACTTTGAATAACATAATGAAAAGTCAATGGTGTTTAGGTTCCCAAATGAAGTAGAAGACTTAAAAAAATATTATTCTTTGTTCTCTGATCGAAATCTGACTTTGCACTGCAATAACCAAGCAAAACGCATGCCAGCAGGCAGCCGGGGCTCACTGGCTTTTCAGGGTGTTACATCTCCACAGAACCCTGTTGCAGCCTAGGAAGCAGGCCATGAGGGTAGCAGTAAGAGTCTTTTCCTCTCCAAGCCAGTTGAGCCAGGTATTAACAGCTTTTCTGTAGATGCAACCACACCCATATATGCATCCTGCTACTTGTAAAAACATATTTTACCTTTCACAGACCTCTCCATCAGACACCAAGGGTCTATGCTGCAGACCAGGTGCCCCAAAGGCTCYGCAGCCTTCCCCGCTCCCTGGGCTTTGCCTGCCTGTGCTCAAGGCCAGCTCCGATGTGGCACAGCTGCGTAACTGGGCAATCACTGGCCTGCTGACTGACCGCTCACTGCCACCAGCCCCGCTGCGTGCTTCTCGCCCACCTACTGCGGGAGGGTGCCTCTTCCCAGGGCGGGCGCTGCCCTGCCTGCCTGGCTGCCACCCTCGGCTCCCAGCTCACCTTCCTGGCGGAGCAGCCTGCTCCTGGGGCTCCCCGACCCTGACTGCCAGGCCTGCAGCCCTTGGGAGCATGCCGTGGGGTAACCAGGGCTCAGGTGTGTCCCTGTCCCAGCTGTCCTTCACCCTTGTGATGGAGAGGGAACAGAGGGATGAGTATCATGCCTCAAATACAGATCATCTCCCCTTGCTGACCCATTCCTCCTTCCCTTCCCGTACACCAGGCATCAGCTGCCAGTTCATAAGCTCTTGCTTAGTAAATACCAAAGATAAGAGGAGAACATCAAATAGCAGTCTTTCTCTGAGAAACTCAAACACACCCTTTTCATTTTCTCAAGCACAGAGTTCACTAATGCTTCCTGGTAATTACTGTCATTACAGCCCTGTGCATTACCCTATTCCAGGCACAGATCAAGCAGCTGTTAGGAAGAGGCACCTGTTCAGCAGACTTTACCGAGCCCTGTCTTTCAGATGTAATTATATGAAAAATAGATGCATTGTTGGTAGTGTCTGTGCCCAGGAGCGCTCTGAGGCACCGCTCCTGCCAGGTGCCTCGATTACAGACTGCGGAAACCTCAGCGGGACACAGTGCGGGGATGGAGCAGCCCTTTGGTCACTGCCTCCAGGAATCAGGTTCTTTCAGGAGGTTTTTTTTTTAAAGTGCTTATTTGGAAACAGTCTTTGTCACATTCCCAGCTACTACATCAAAGACTTGGAACCGGAGGGCTGGGTGGGAATGTTGCAACACACCAGCGTGCCGGGGCTCACTGCTGAGGGCGACACTGCTTCCTTCGGCCCCAGGCCCCAACGGCAGCAGCAAGGGCTCACGTATTTCCAGGCAGCGCTGCAGCTTTTCTCCCCGCTCCGAGCGCCCTAGGGCAGGCTCAGCAGGCTGGGGAGCAGGAGAGAGGTGGCAGTGATGCACGAGGGAACAGGAGAACCCTGTGGCGGCATCCCAGTCGTAGAGGCGCTCCAGTGTCACGCAGTCCCGGCTGGGGGACGCCCTGGCACTCGTCAGGGCCCTACTTGTGCACCTTACAGACTGGGCGTCATCAAGCAATCTGTGTGGGACATCCACCAAATGAAATACCTCTCTTGGAGTGATGTTGGAAGCGCATTCGTTTCTTTTAAGGCTAGAGACTGCACAGCTGTTGCAGTGGCTCTTCTAGGTGCAAAATTGGGAACTGCTGATGCAAAAGATTTAGACAGAGAAGTGGTGAAGACAGACCATCGCAACAGCTCCTCAGTGAGGCACCTATACCAGCGAGTAAGCACAACAGGCAGGAATGGACGGCAGTTGAGCAAGGGAGGGAAAACGTGACAAAAACATCTTTAAAAGTCACTACATTGTCTTGCTTTTATATTCATATTCATTATTAAGCATTAACAGCAAAATCATTATCATTATTCCTTTGTACTTCTACAACCTGTATTATTACACAGCTTTACATTGACTAGTTATTTTTGCTTCATATTATATGTTACTATATCAATATTATTATCTCTATTCAGCAGAAGGGGAGAATTGGCACTTTTTTTCCTGGTAGCTGGCAAAACACAGTGATGTCACTAAGCAAAAGCGGTGCATAAGGAAAGGCAGAACTTGGCTCAGACTCTAAGTGAAGGAGCCAAGGTCACAGCGGAAGAGAAGAATGGAAGATTTCTGTTTCCTTGCTCTGCTCAGTGCGATATTCTTTCCTTCACACGAAATAAATTTAAGGTTAGACTCTGCATTCAGATTCAGTTAGAGACAGGAAAGTGGATTTCCTCGCTCTGATTAGAATCTGAGCATCTCTCCATTTTTTCCTCATCTGCTTTCAAACAAGACGATGCTGGCTACGATGGCAAACAGAGAAAATCAGGAGCACCTCTTCATAAAGAATCAGTTCTGTTCTTACAGCTGACCAGAGGAAGGGCAGGGGAAGCAACACTGAGCACAAATCCCTCCTCAAGTAACAGCTTCTTTACAATTTATTTTTTAATTTTAAATAAATGTCAATCTTGCTTATACTGTTAACTAACTACATAAATGAAATCACTAACAAGGAAGCAAACAGACTGTGTTAACAGCCAGTTAAGGAGATTGCTTTGACTTAAAAACATCTCTGCAACTATTTAATTACTTGAAGGCTGAACAATAAAGTACTGTAGGAAATTCCCCTGCTCATTCTCCTAGATACCAACTTACCTTTTCTCCAGAATGAACTAAAGAATGGTGTCATCAACATCATTTAAATATTTATTGGTGTGCAAGGACAACAAATATAAGGAATGTCTTTTTCCCCACTAGATCTTTCCTTTATGTCTGAAATTTATATAGTCGTCTGTAACTTTAGACAAAGTCATCTCTGCAGTTCCTATTAGTTACTCATGTCTCTTCTCCTCCCTCCCAAATATCAGCAAAGAAATGTTCTCATAAAGTCGCATACATAAAAAATGGAACACTAGTAAATACTAGGCCCAAAGGTGGAGATCTAGATCATCAGTTCAGTGCTACACAGACTAGAAAACACATCAGCCATTTCCATGAAATGCACATTAAGTTCTGAAACCCTCTCTGAAGGCATGTCTTTGAAGCATCTTTCTAAATATGATGCATTACCTGGTAAAAATTTTACACCACGCTGTGTTAAATATATCAGAGGATAACAGCTTGAAAACGAGCAGTATTTTTTCAGCAGCTTTCATACAAATTGCCTCTTTGCAGAATTTGTGGCACAACAGCCCTAATTTAACATCCAGAAAAAGACTCAGGATGCATTTCCAATAGACTCTGAAATGGCCTGGAAGAAAGCGGATGTGGAGAAGTATGGCTATTTCTAGAAGGCCAGCACTGCTAACTAGAAGGCTGTCGCACCAGGACTGCCTGAAGGGACATGAAAAGAGCCAGTGCTGGCTGAGGGGCAAGAGGAGGGGGGAGCAGAGGCAAAAACCTATCCCCGACAGCCGTTATAAAATTTCTTAAGATGATATTTTGGAGAGACCACTTGGAGAAATCTAAGGTGCTAACAAGCAAAAGCACTGAACGGTGCCAAGCTAATTGCTAAAGAAAATACTCTGGAATTTTCTGAAGAAAGAGGGCAGTGCTCACCAGAGGACGCAGCTGCCCAGGGGGAAGCACGGCTGCACAGAAAGGCCTCCTCACCCAGGCAGCCGAAACGCAGATAAAAAGCAGCATTTCCTATCTGTTGGCAAAGACCAGAAAAAACAATTCAAATATGAGACAGCAAAACCAGGACTCCCTGCTTCTGCTGCTGACTCTGCCACATCTACCCATCTGCGAACGTTATGTGCCTCCGCTTCCTCACTGATAACTTGGGGAAATCACACGTCCACACTTTGCAAAGGCAGAGGGCCGGCCGGGTTAGCTGTGTGTTTATACAGCTCTCCGAGTCCCCATTTTTCCCCCAGCTCCTGACGCAGTAAAACTGAGGGGAAATGACTCCGAAGGTCRGAGGAGACGACAGGAACAACGGTGTCAGGAGGGGCGCCGGCTCCGGGCTGGAAAGCRGCCTGCGCTGGGGCACTGTGAGATCAGCGCTGCCTCCTGCCATCATCGCCTTCCGCACAGCGCTGCCGGGCACGGCCCCGCGCGCACGCTGACCCCGGCGTACGCAGTTCATTCCTGTTCTCTCAGTTGTCTTCGCTTGTACTGGTCCACCTCCATCCCAGCCGTCGGGGAGAGCCTGTAAGAGTGTTCTGGCCAAGCTGAGTTTCATGTATTAAACAAAGCGTCGTAGCTTTTTCTTGACCTGCAGGACATGAAGATGTGAAAAGTGGAAATGGACACAAACTTCACATTCTAGAGTGCACTGTCCACAGTGGGAGACTTATCCTGTGGCCTTGAAATCTCTCTCTAATGGCACCACAGCATCAAGCCAAAAAGAAGAAGAAGAATGACCTTATGCTGGTGTTTTACTGGGAAAAGGACAAGAAGTCAGGAAAGAAATTGCTTTGTCTGCCCTCTGGCTCATCTTCACGTTCTTCTAATGTCAACAGTCCCACCACTTCATCTGCACTAGACCAGCCTACAACACTGGGCAGACCAAAGAGAAGAAAATGCCTTATCTGCAAGAAGTCAAAAAACAAGAGGAATTATTTGAGGATGACAAGAGGCATGAACTTAAGGAGGCGGGTAAGAGCAACTCAGTGAGGAAGGCCTGGGCAGTGCTTAAGCAGCTGGGGTGTCTCTTTTTACCATAAAAAGATGACTGGCAGCTGATGAGCTGTGATCCTCCAGGGCTAAGAGAAGGTGAGAACTAAACCATACTAGAAATGACGTGGAAGGGAGGACATCCTCTCTAGGCATAGACAAAGAGAAGAGCATAGGTGAGGACTTAGGAAATAAGCAGCAATTAAACCAGTATTCTGGATGTTCCTTTTACCCCAGGAAGTGTGCCAGATGCCAGTCCTGTGATCAGGAACTGTTCTTCCATATATGTTTTAAAGTTCCCTCCTCACTCCATCCTCTCTTACAGCTATAGAGGAGACACAGGTTGCCTGTTGTCTGAAAAAGCTCATGTAGTCCGTGCATTTTAATGAGGCTTCAGAGGTCCCAGCCCTGCTTCTGTTCATCCTCAGAACCCCCATTAAGAACTTTCTAACATTGTCCTGTATCAGAGCCTGGCTGCGGGGCGCACTTTAGGCAGTCACACTCTCTGAACTGCAGCATGAATTGACCAAAAGCTTTACCTGCACTTTTAGCACAGGGCCAAGCCCCAGCTCATTAGCCTTTCCAAGGGGTTGGGGACACAGCTGTGAACCTGATGCTGTTGCTGCATGATCACCCAAGTTTGGAGCAGAGCCAGATCACATCCCCCATGTGTACGCGCATTTGCATCCACAATGTCATATTAGCTCCCTTTATTAGGACAGAACTAAGCTGATTTAGACATAAGCTAAGTCATGCACAGTCCTAACTTTTATGCAAACCCTGTGACTTTCCAGAAAAGGAGGAGAAAGAAAGCTGCTGAATGTCCACTCAACAGAGAAGAGCTGGGGCGAAAGACCTGGGCCTTCCTTCACACCATGGCAGCGTATTACCCTGAGCAGCCAAGCAGCACCCAGCAGCAGGAGATGGCTCAGTTCTTTAACTTACTTAGCAAGTTCTACCCTTGCATAACATGTGCAAACAATCTCAGGAGCAGGTAAACTAAATCCCTTCTCAATAGACTTTTATCTAAATACGAGCATGTGGCAGATTTTAAATATGCAAAATTTGATATGCAGACATTTTGCTACTGGTGCATAAGTCAAATTAATGGATTTTTTTTTTTAATATCACATTGTTGATTAAATCACTACACTTGAGACAATATTCAGGCCCCCTTCAACACAACCTTCAGGCAGGAAAGCTGGTCTGCGCCACTGAGCTCTCTTAAGTGCAGCCTGTTGATCAGCTTGGTACCTAGGAGCACAAAGAATGTGGACAACTAGCAATGATATAAGGAGCTGGTCTGAAAGGATTTTGAAATATTAAGTGTGTGCTAAGGGTCTGAAGGCTTTTACAGTGACAAAGCAATGAGGGGACCTGGAACAGCTCAACTTTGCCCTGCTTGAACAGCACACATTACCTGCAGGGCTTGAAGAGGTGTAAATTGTGCAGTTACTGATACCTTTGTATTTATGGTAAATAAGTTATACAGATAGATACAGACTGCAGAGGAGGTATGTCCCCCTTGATCTGAATTATGTTTTTTTCTGCTCAAGGTGGAAGGCAGAACTCTGGAAGCTTGAATGTAGTCTCTGGATATTTATAGAGCAAAGCAGGCTACGTCTTAGTCTTTCCTTGTCTGGACAGTGAATTCATTGATTCTGCATGGGCATCATTTGTGTTTGTTTTTTTCCGCCTCTGCAGCTTAAGCACGAAAAAGCCAGATACCAGCAGCCGGAAGAACCTATGCCAGTGGCTCTGTGCGCTTCATAACGACGTGAACAAAATGTTGGGCAAACCTCTCTTTAACTGCTCCCAGGTGGACGAGCGCTGGCGAGAAGGCTGCAAAAGCGGCTCGTCTTGCTAGCACACGGACACGCTACAGGACGGAAAACCAATCCTATTCTCTTCAAATACGAGATTCAAAACTGAACCTGGTGCAATATCATTAAAAWTTATACAAATGAGCAGATTTGTGTGCAGTGTTTAACACAGCTTGAGAGAACAATCAGGCCAGATCTTCTCACCTGCAATCCGGGAAAACTGTCTTTCCAAGTGAGCTCCGGGGGCAGATGAAATTGCGGCTATGTGATTATATAGCTGCGACCACGGTCTTCTGTCACAGCAACGATTTCACAAACACACAGAAATTATGAATTTTGGCCTCCTCGGCACATGCAGCAGAGACCTAAAGGGGCAGGTTGGATCCCGCCGGCGCTCACCTGTGCGCACCCGCACTGGTACCRCCGCCGGACTTGGCGTTAATGAGCTATCGGCAGCGGGGATGGGGTGTGGGGGGGATGTGGAGTGTGCAGGTGGGACACAGTGTGTGGAGGACACGGCGTGTGTGCAGGACGTGGCATGTGGAGGACACGGCATGTGTGGGGGATGGTATGTGTAGAGGATGCAGCATGTGGAAGACACGGTGTGTGGAGGACATGATGTGTGTGGAGGACATGGTGTGTGGAGGACACAGGGTGTGTGGAGGACGTGGTGTGTGGAGGACGTGGTGTGTGGAGGACACAGCATGTGTGGAGGATGGTGTGTGGAGGACACAGCATGTGGAGGACACGATGTGTGTGGAGGACGTGGCATGTGTGGAGGACGTGGTGTGCAGAGGACACAGCGTGTGTGGAGGATGGTGTGTGGAGCACACAGCGTGTGGAGGACAGGGTGTGTGGAGGACACGGTGTGGAGCACATGGCTTGTGGAGGACACAGTGTGTGGAGCACACAGTGTGTGGAGGACACGGCATGTGTGGAGGACGGTGTGTGGAGGACATGGCGTGTGGAGGACACAGCGTGTGTGGAGCACACGGTGTGGGTGTACATGGGATGTGGTGTGTGTGTGTGTGAGCCGGGTCCATCACAGCCCCCGTTGGCCCCCTGTGAGGAGTCAAAGGGGATAAAGGGAAACCCGGAGCGCCGAGGGGACGGATAGCCCAGGKAAAAAAGGGGAAAACTCAGGTAAAGCCCCTCCTCCGCCTCCCTGCCCCCGCCCCCGCCATGGCGGCCTCCCCCGGCCCGACGTGCACCGCGGCCGCAACATGGCGGCGCCCGGTGAGGGCCGCCGCGGCGCCGCGTCCTTCCCGGGCACCGAGAGCGGCTCCTTCGCCTTCCCCTTCCCCGTCCCGCCCGGCGCCGCCGCCGGCTCCGGGGCGCAGGAGCCGCACAGGAAGCCGTGCCGGGCCTGCACGGACTTCAAGAGCTGGCTGCGCGAGCAGAGGAGGCGGGCGGCGCCGGGCGGCGCGGTGAGGCGGCGGCCCCGGCCCCGGCGGGAGGGGACCCGTCCCCCCCGGAGCCCCCCCCCCGGGAGGAGGGGGGTTGTGGGGGGGGCCGTCCCCACCGGAGCCCTCCCCGGGGGGTTGTGAGGGGGGGGGGCCCGTCCCCACCGGAGCCCCCCCCGGGGGGAGGGGGGTTGTGAAGGGGGGGGCCCGTCCCCACCGGAGCCCCCCCCGGGGGGAAGGGGGTTGTGGGGGGGGGCCGTCCCCACCGGAGCCCCCCCCCGGGGGGAAGGGGGTTGTGGGGGGGGGGGCCGTCCCCCCCGGAGCCCCCCCGGGGGGAAAGGGGTTTGTGGGGGGGGGCCGTCCTCACCGGAGCCCCCCCCCGGGGGGAAGGGGGTTGTGGGGGGGGCCCGTCCCCACCGGAGCCCCCCCCGGGGGGTTGTGAAGGGGAGGGCCCGTCCCCACCGGAGCCCCCCTCGGGGAGAGGGAGGTTGTGAGGGGAGGGCCCATCCCCACCGGAGCCCCCCCCGGGGGGAGGGAGGTTGTGAGGGGGAAGCCCATCCCCCGGGGCCCCCCCTCGGGCTTTTTGCCCCGCACAGTGGCCTCTGTCACCCCCTGGGTTYGGCGGGGGCCTGTTGTCATTCCCCGTCGGGGTGCGAAGGGGCCTTTCCCCCCGCCCCGCTCAGCCCCCGCGTGTGAGGGGCTCCGACCCTGACATCCCCCTGCCACCCTCTGTCCCGCCGCAGGACGCCAGCGCCGTCGCAGAGGAGAAGGAGCCGCCGCCGGACTGTCCCCTGGACAGCGAGCAGCTGGGCCGCAGCACCTGGGCCTTCCTCCACACCATGGCGGCGTATTACCCCGAGCAGCCCACTGGTGCCCAGCAGCGCGAGATGAGGCAGTTCGTCAACCTCTTCTCCAAGTTTTATCCCTGCGAGCACTGTGCTGAAGATCTGAGGGAAAGGTGAGCGGCTCTATCAGTGTTTTATGGTCGCTACTGAAATGCGTGACTGTGGTGGCTGTTTGCATATCATCGGCTCTTCTTATAGTTGGGGTTTATAGCCATCTGAACTGTTTTTCTTCCGTGTTTGCATAAACCACATATATGCTTTCTCAAAAAAAAAAAAAAAAAGCCCTTTCTAGTGCTGTTAAATCGTGTGCTGCCTCCAACACCTCCCAGAAGAGGTTTTGTAGTTTTTTCTGGTTCAAACCTGACCTGACTAGTTATGGAATTAGACTGGGGCTAATTTGGCTTTCAGGAAGTAAGTGTGTGCTTCTACCTCAAAAATGTGCTTTCACTGGCGATCTCAGCAGTGGAGCCAAAGACTGAAATGGGCTGTTACTGTCAACATATTTCTAGAAAATTTCAACTCCTATTTTTCAAATGATGAATGTGTTTAAAAAAAACCCCAAAACTAGTCAAATAGTATGGAGTGGGTACTGATTTATCTTGGTTAGTGATGAAATTAAGTATCTTTGAGTGGCAACAGATTTTGTCATATTGGGGGATATCAAATTGGTGATTTTCATCTCTAGAAACAGGCTCTCCTTAGCCACTGAGAAGACTGAATAGTGTTCAGCTGGGTAATACAAAGACAGCTGAAAACTTGCATAGTGTTTAGGAATACTCTACGCACTGGGTGTAACTAGAGCTAAATAAATTATAAGCTAGGCTGATTCTTTGTCCAAAATATAACGGAATAGAGAAAAAACTTTTTTTTCCTATTCGAAAGCTAATTAATGACTGAAAGTCAGCAGGTGTCACATGGTAGGAAAAAAACTGCTCAATGTTTTCCACTTGTACAGTTAAGATCTTTTTTTGTTATTATTATTACTATTGAGTGTATTGAGGTATTTGAGTATTTCTTGCTTCTCATCATGGATAGGCTGTTTGACTCCTGCATCTTTTTCAGTTGAGAACAAGACTAGGAGTTGAATGAAACCAAGCTGGTTGCAGCTGTTGTTGTTTTATTGGGGAGGTTCAGCCTCTGGTGATCACTGATCTTGATGTGCTGTGTTCTGGGGTCTCTTTGGGACTCATCTTGCAATAATGGAAGAGGAGACTCCAGCTGTCTGTGTGCTATATTCCTGCTTTGGTGATTGAGATTGGTGACTGTAAAGAAATAACATTTATTTCCTCTTCCCTGTCCGCAGATTACGTACAAATCAGCCCGATACTAGCAACAGAAATAACTTCTCCCAGTGGTTGTGTCTTCTTCATAATGAAGTAAACAGGAAACTGGGGAAAACTGAATTTGACTGCTCTCGTGTGGATGAGCGCTGGCGAGATGGTTGGAAAGATGGTAGTTGTGATTAATCTGTAGAGACTGCTCTGGAAATTTAACAGCCCCAATTCTGGTTTGAAGTCACTACAAGGAGAAGTGCAAGTAAATGTGTGTGTGCATGTGCGCATGACTGATGTGGCTTCTGGAAATAAAGGTGAAACCAATTGTAAAAGACAATTTGAAAATCTTATCCTAAGAGTATTTTGATAAATGATCACACAGAATATATTGCCCATAATCTGAAGGATTGAGGCCTTACATTTGGCACAGGAATTGGCAGAAACCTGTGAAATTAAGTTACTGACAAACTTGTAGAGACTTTTTCATTATTACATTTCCTTATTTTATGGGCATTCTGTGACTAGAGTTCCTTTTCCCTGCCTTAGTTGTAGGGAATTTCCCTTCAGCATTTTTTCATTTATCTGCAAGCATTGCCTTAATGTTTTAGAAAACACATCTCTCTTTCCATGTTGCTTTATCTTTGTTGTTCTGATACAGCAAACTYGTACTGTGTTTTGTGACAAGTCTGTAGTCCTTGATCTCTTTTTCAGAGATCTTCAGTGCTTGTTGTTAAACTTGCATCCCGTTCATTTGCTAAAGTGCCTGAAGGCAGGTACATTTGATTTAAATACTAAGGTCACAGAACCCAGATCTCTCATTCAGTCTTTGTGTTTCAATTTATCATGTAGGAGGATCTKGTTGAAAGGGAAATTAAAGCATGGCAAAAAAGTCAGTCAGAAGTATCAACTGGATGAAACTCAAGTGTTTTAAATTGATTGCTAATTTTGTTTGGATTTGGACAGGGTATGATAAGTTCTATTGAGCCACTTTCTTTTGAAGCAGTTCCCCGCCTGCCCTGCCCCATGCCCTATCTCTGCTGTGAACTTTTGTCAGTCATGAAAATAGCTCTAATGAGCTGAGAGAGATTGATAACTGTTATGAAGCGTATTCAGATTTGTTTAGCATACAGTATTCTGAGATATCATTTGTGTTTTGAAATTCTTGACTGGTACTTGCTGACAAGATTGATATTCTGGTGTACCCCTAGCTAAAATGTGCCCAGAACAAAGGCACTTTACAACCCCCTGCAGCATTTGAGTTTTGCTTAAGACTGTGATGCCAGCTTTACGTAGTATTTATTGCACAGGGGACTCAAAGTAGTCTCRAAAGTAGATTCCCTCCCTAGAAAGTGGTCAGAATCCTTACTATATGTATTTTTCTTATGTCATCTATACTGCATCAGTATGTTATTGAGATATATATGTGAATTTCAGATTCAAGTGAAATAGTATAAATGATTTATACCACAATGTATTTATGTAGACAATTTACAAAAAAGTCAAAATAATTTCACATTCTTAAAATAGTAATATGATGGCCTTCTTATTGCATTTCTGGCTATGAAAAGTTTGCAAGAGTTTGCACAAACCATGACGATAGTAGGCTTTTTCCCTCTGAAYTTCCTGCTGATGTTTTCTTGCATGTTTAATGAGTTTCCTTATTTCATGCACTACAGTACACCTGTAAATTTACTCTCGCTGATAAAGTGTGTTACATGAAAATGTTAACAGGTAATACATTTACAATATTAGGGAGATGACAGCTCATATCTGAGAACTTTGATCTTAAGTCTTTCATGCATGGGGCTYTTCAGTGTTTAAAAAAGCAGTCAGAGCTTTGCAAATATGTTCAGCTGGTTTATGGCATATTCAAGTCCTTTCAAGTTAGACCTGTTAAAACAGTATTAGACAGATGTTATAGATATGTAACACTCAAGTGACTGCATATTATCGCAGGTTTTATGTAATAACATTCCTAAATACAAAACTAACAAAACTGAAGATAGTTATCTTGTGATGTATGCAATCCGACTTAAAAGTTCGGGATGTCGTTAGCTATTAAAAGTGCTCTAAGAACTTTCCTATTATGTTGAGTTTCTTAGGACAAACAAATTCCAGCCCCTAGTTTTTGCTTTTTAATAATAAACTCAAATCTCCAGAGTTAAGCATGTTGGTATCCGCTGGTGGGGAGAGGACCAACACAACGGCTGTCGTACCACTTTTGACTAAATCATGACTGTCATGATTTAGCCAGTTCTTTCRGGATAGCTTTAGCAGCTATGGGGAGACACTTTCTTCTGGACTTGATGTGCTAAAGCAGGAACTTATTGCTCTTCCTTTCCACTCTGCCCTTAACTACTCTGTATGGTGGTTTAATTGTCCATGGAGGAGATCATGAAACTTCTTCCTAATCTGCTTCAGTGTAAATAGGTTGGTGAAACACCTCCTGTCTCATTTCAACGCTGAAAATGAGCCAGGTCACTGATATGCACTTATTCATGCCAGCGTGCTTGAGCTCTGCAGATAAGTCTTATGACCGCTGCTGTCCTGTGCTGGCATGCAATTGGTGACAGGCAGGTGAGGGGTAACCCTCCACCATACTAGTGCGTCTGTCCATATCTTAAGAGTGTAGAAAGGGGAAAAAAATCAGACATCCCTCTCAAAATCAGAGTTGGGGACCAGCTGTGGGAACAGAACAACTTTTTGTCATCTTGCCTTGCGTTGGTCAAGGAGGTAGAGGTGTGCAGAAGGAAAAGCCCCTTCTGCTGCTCTGTTTATTCTGGCAGGGAACAGAGGTAGGGGAAGAGCCTTAAAAGCTGAAGCTGGTATCCTTAGCAAATGCCTCCTAATAATGAGACTACCAATTGTGGGTACTAGGATGTTAGGGCAATTTGTAACTTTGCTAAGTGGCCATTTGGTAAAGCACGTGCTTGCATTTTCTGTTGTTCTTTCCTGTTTATGGCTTGCAGAAGAGCTTTGACTTGTCATGTGTTTCTCAGGCATAACGTCATCTCTGTGGACTTGACTGTGGGGGGGGATCTTCTTGCTGCTTGGACTACATCTAAAAGTTTAATCTTATGTATGAAATTTTTTTTTGAAAATACTTGTATTTGTTTACAGAAAAGAAGGAAAAAATGTGAATTCTCTTCTAAAGCACTTGATTAAATCTAGTTTTAAAAATATATGTATTCAGATTATATTTCCTGTTGATGTAAAAAATAATAAAGCAACCGAGTGCATTCCTGGCTTCCCTACTGCATGAGCCCTTATGAAAAGCCATCCTGACATGCTGGGGTGTCTGATGTTGTGCATGGCCGTATATTGCTGCCTGAGCTTGATCAGTTGTGTATTTCTGTGTGTGTGTATTGATCAGAGAAGCTGGGGCTGCAGTTGGTCCTTCTCTGTTGAGCTGTTGAACTGATGCAATTTTCTTCAGACAAAGAAGCTACAAAAATGCAGAGTTTTTTTGTAGACCAGGTCCTTGCCCATCAATTTGTAGCTTGGTTATATTTGGGGACTGGTGAGGTATTTTTTATGGGGTTCAAGTGTTTTTTGACATATGTTTCATCATTAAGGGTAACAGTAGTTGGGAGTAAGCTCCAATCTTGCTTAATATGAGCAGGATGGCAGTTGGGGGTGTCATCCCCTGAAGGGCCATGTTTATATTAGCTGCATATTCACCACACAACCATGTGTTTCCCATCCCCTTTGCCGGAAAGGGAAAGCTGCTTTCTGTTAATACGAGGAGCCCTTGCAAGACAAAGCACAGTGAGGAGGAGCAGGTGCTGCCTGAGGAACTTGTGGGACCTGACTCAAGAGCTGCTCCTGTGCAGTAGGCACCTGCTAACCTCCAGCTTCCCATAGGACTTACTGTCTTCATGGACTGGTTTGCACTGGTAGCTGTGGTGACTTTTTTTTAACCACCCCCACCACCACTCCCCAGCTCCCGAAAGCAAAGAGCAGGGAGCCCCGAGGGAATGCCTGCTTCATGAATGGGAGGCAGAGCTGCCTTGAGCAGTAACAAGTGCAGATGTTGACAGAAGCACTACGATGCTTTTAACATTTTTCCAGGGATTAGCTGTTCCTTTGCAGTGTGTTGGGTGCGTACAGTCAGATTCCCAGGAGCGGCTTTGCTTGCATGTGTGTTTTGCTCCAGCCTCTTACAGGCAGTGTGTGATACTTCCTCTTGTGGAAGTTTTACAGTCCCCATCCTCTGATCGGCCATGACTTTGTTCTGTGCTCCAGGCTTTGGACGGGGTGGGGTTTGATAACTTCCTTTTCTTTCCTCCTATCAGCATTGATATATATATATTTTTTTTCCATTTTTGGAATGGTTGTTCAGGCTTCTTCTCTGCAGTGGCGGAGAGGACCTGTTCAGTATTTTGTGCAGTCAGGAACTGGTACTTCAGTAGAAACTGCCAACCAGGTTGTGTGTGAAGTCAGCTCTTGATATTCTAGGCTAATAGGAGAAGTAAGATAAAGTATGCAAAGCAAAATCATGACTAATAGCAAATAGGCAAATTGGCAGTAGGAACCCAGAACACTGTCAGAGAGGAAGGAGGTCAGCACTACGATCAGCTAGAGCACTGACCTGAATTGGCGAGTCCCACAGGGAAGTGTACCTGAACACCATTATGCTGCTTCCAAGCTGGCTCATGCAGAGTCAGGTGTCTGCGCTGCCGCACAATTAATTCAGAGCCAAGGGACCTGAGCGATGATGGTGGTTATGAGGCAGGATACATCTGCTGCAACTCAGAAAACTCACTACAAAACTCTGGAACGGCGATTGTTTCCTTCCAGCTAAGGATAAATATGACTCAATGCCCTTGTTTGTATTGAGGGTATCTGTCGTCTTATTTCTAGCAGTTCTTCATTTTTAGAGTTRTTCTTGACGTTCTTCATCTAGAGGTAAAGGTTAACCAGAAGCACTAGTACTTGTCTGCCAAACTTTGAAGCTGTTTTGTTCCCCTTGGTGAGTGACGATTCTGTCTGTGCATATTGAGCTAGCGAAGACTAGCTAATGCAGCCCTGCAAGTCAGGTTGGAGTTTGTCCGGGCATGCAGCATCTGGCATGGTCTAGCTGTCAGACAGTGGTCATGGCCCTCAAGCCTGCTGAGTTCTGCTCCTTTCTCTCCTGACCTTGCTGCGTTGCTTCCTCCTGAAAGGTGCCCTGTGTTTCTGTGCACTGTGAGAGTACAGGCTGTTGTTTTTCCTTGGAGCACTCATACTGTGGAAGTCTCATTGTGGTCCCAGGTTTTCCCTCACAAATATCACACACTGTCATGCTTCTTGGCTTTTCTTGTCCTTTACTGCATTGTGCTTTGGAGATCTGTGGGAGCTACACAGAAAAGTTGCTTTGCGTCTTAACCAAGCAAACAGTAGAGGGCAACAAAGAATATATTTAGTTGACTTTCTCATTTCTTTTTTTATGCTTTGTAAACTGCTCCAAATAACAAAGGTTTCACCTTGTGCTAGTCCCTTTCCTGTGGGTTGTGGGAAGAGATTTTGTTGACTTAAAGTTTCAAGCCACTAGTCTGAAAAGTAACTGAGTTTGGTTATAAGCTACCATGTGCAATATCTCTTCTATAATTACCTAAATGAGGGATGTGTTATTTCTCTGCTTGAAGCTAAAATCTGTACTTGGGAGTATAATGAAGTACTGTCTGAATGCTGTTTCCAGCATGCTTCCTACCTAACTTCCAGCTGCTTGTATATGGAGAAATCCTGGCTTCTCTTATTGAGCAATTAATACACTGGAAAAGGTGAATGAACTTTATCTGATGATTTTATACCAGTCACTTTCCCATACAGAGCATTTTCTGTGTGTAATACAGGACATCACTTGTTTTGCACTGTGAACTGTTTTAGGTATCTCACAAACCTAGCCAGAAGACAGCAGAGCGCTGAGGCACTTGCAGGCTAAGTCAATGCTGTAGTAGGTAGTGAGTCCTGCCGTGCTGGGTGGAAGTCAGTTCCTCAGTAGAAGTCTGTCTCGCTCTGCCCTTTGGGTGACTTGCTGTACAAAAGCAACTTAGTTGTGGCCAGCCTTCAGATGTCCTCTTGATGGCAGAGACTGCTCTGGTTAGATCTTGTGCAACCAGAACATAGCTTGCTCTTGTTCCTCCTGTGATCTGAGCCAACAGCAAATGAGAGCCAGATGCCTACCTTGCCTAAAGCTGAACTGGTCCATACTGGCACAGCTCTGAGGGTGTTTTTCCTGAAATTTTCTCCAGGTGGTATTTGAACTTTTCAGGATTTTCCATCATAACCATTCTGCACCAATAATCTCTTTTATATATGCACAGACATGCATGGTCACTTGCACAGACCAGACACGTGAAAGGAGAAAGGCAAACAGCAGTCATGAAACGGGCACTACTTTCAGTCAGGAGAAGGGATTGAACTTGCTTGCCAAAGTCATCGTCTATTCTGGTTGCTTTATGGAAGAAGGAGAATTTGAAGGGAATACCAGAAGACAACTGTGATTTCAGGAAACCTGTTGATACAGGGATACAACCCAGCATTTCTGCATGGGAGGAGGTAGGAAGAAACTCCAAAGAGTTCCATGGGAGCCTCACTCTGAATTTGCACATCTGAGAGAGTAAACAGCTGAGTTAAATTAGCTCCCTTCTCACAGCAGACATCAGGCAGATACTTCTGTTTTTCCCAGAACATCAAGTTTAGCTCTGGTCTCAAGTCCTGCTATGGGATGGTGGTGGACAGGGGCTTTCCTTTCAAACACTGAGTATGGTCTGGCAGAACCCAGGCTTTTCCTGCTTCCATCATTGACACAGGGCCCAAGCTACCGGTGGTATGAAAAAATGGATATTATGACTGTGTTTCATGTCATGCTCCTTAGATGGGATAAAATACCCTACACGAGGTATGTGAGAGAAGGGCCCTATGGCTGGATCACTTAGCTGAGATTCAAAAGATCAAAATTCAGCTCTCTGTTGGCCACAGACTTCTTGCTAGGCTCCAGGTAAGTCACTTCATCTTTTGGAGCCACACTTCCCCTTCTGCAAAATGAGTATAAAAATAGCAGCCTTTCACCAGCCTTTGCCTGTATTTCCTATTTAGATGACAATCTCTTTCAGGAGGCTATCTGAACATGCTCACATGCATCCTGGGCCTGAGACTGGTCACCATAACACAAATCACTCATCTCAGTCAGCCCCACAAATCTCCTTTACCTCCAGTTACATTACCTTTGAACTCCAAGGACCTGTTTAATATGCTGTGTGTTCAATTAGAATACAAAAGGCATTTCTTGTTTTCAGCATGTCACTACAAATACCATGTTCACTGCGCAACCATTGTGGACCTTTTTTTCCCCCAGAACTTGCACTATGGATCTTACATTGTTAAGTAACATAGGCAGAAATAATAATAACAAAATGACTGAGCTGGGAGAGCAACTTTGGCAGCAAAGCTTGCTGTAGCTCAGACAGAATTGTAGGAGCTACACATGTCAGAGCACGGCTCGAGCTGCTCAGAGTCTGCCCCGTGTCCTTGTAGCTGTCAGCCCAGCTCTCATTACCATGCCTGCTTAGCTGAAACAGTGAGCAGGCAACAGATGACGAGCACAGAAGTCAACTTTCTGGTCAGGCCCTACACAATGACTTGCTGTTGTGGTCCTACAGAGGTCAGTTTGCAAAACAGCTAGAGATTTTCTTTTCCCCTTTTGTCTTGCTCATCACAGGATGTTTGTGCTCATTCACCTTGAAGTGTTCAGCCCAGTGAGCGAATCAGATTAGATTACTGGTTTGCAAAAAATCCCCAACTTTTTGTGCTGAAATTTTTTGAGAAGCAAAGAATAAATTTACCAGATGAGATATCAAGCCTGTGATTTCACCACTGGAAAGCGTTTTGAAACCCTCTGGGGGTTTTTGTTCAGTTTGGTTTTTATGCAAGTGCTGAGATATTAACTCTTCTGTTCAAAACAAACGCTATCTCAATTAATTAAATTCTGCTATCCAAATCTTCCCCTAGCAATTCTAGTTAGAGAAGTTTTCTGCATTTTCTCATAGCACATTTTTCTTGTATTTATACTTGCGCAGTAACTGCCGAATCCCACCTCAGAAATGACTGCATTTCAGATGTGGATGAGTAACCATCTAATAAATGGTTTTCCAGTTATTTTTGGATCTCTTAGCTACTTAATGCTCTCCATCCTTTCTAGTGATAGCACGCTAAGGTATTATTAATCAGGAAGCCCATTCTCTCTGTTGCTGGACACTATGAATTTCTAAGCACCTCTCGGAGAGATTTCCATTGACTCTCCTGTTTTTCTAGAGACTAATGGCTGCAAGCRATATTAGCCAAACTCTAATGAATGTCAAGCAAAGCATTTCAGAGTAACAAGTAAATGAACGTAGATCAAAAGTGTTGCTCCAAGCGTACTGTTCAGACAGCACATAAAAAGCAAGCCGTTTTACCACCTACGCCAGTGTAAAAGATAACGTCTGACCTCATGGAACTCTGTTGAGGTCAATGGACTATAAACCATGGCAGAAGTCAGGCTGGCTCAGCCGCACGCGCGGCTGCAAAGTGCCTGCTTTGAGCTTATTTGGAGTGTTCGGCAGAAGCAGTTTCTCTATAAATACATCGTCAAAACTGTTTTGAGGGCAAGGCAGTTTCACATCAGTATTTTAGTTTGAGGATGTTAAAGCAGTAGACATGGCTAACCGATTGTTTCATTTGTAAAACCGGGGCATCTAACTGCTGTCCTCTGCCGCAGAAAATCTGGTCAGTCCTACTGAATGTATTTGTGTTGACTTACCGTGACTGTTACTGGGCTTCCTATGGGCCAGATCCCGATCCAGGAACAGCAGCACTGGAACTGTGAGGCAGGGTGCATTGGTCTCAGCCACCTGCTTGGAAATTTTAGCAAATATGTTATGCTTCACAAGTGGGGCAGGTTAGGATCTCACGCAGTCCTTTAAGATCATTCGGCTGACAAGAGGTGACTTGGTAAGCTCTCATAAATTGCTGTGTTCAGTCATATGCCCATAAAAACATCGCCGCGCTTACCTCTGCACAGCTAGATAAAATCAGCCCTTAGCTGAATGGATATGGCTGCCTCAGACATGCTTTGAAGAAGAGAAAGCCCCACATCTTATCTCCTCAAGGATATCACACCCAGGTACTTACCCTTGTGTAAAAACTGCATTGCTTTGTTTTTGTTTGTTTGTTGGAGACAAAGAGTAAGAAGTCCCTGTGGCTACAAGAAGCATGAAGCAAACTCCTGTTTTGCAACACCCTTAATTAAACTCGTGTAAAACCAGAACATGGACAGATCCTGGGCACTTGTCTGTCTACTGTTCTGTCTTCTCCCTGTCACTGGAATCCAGTGGGAAAAGTAAATGCGGACAGAACTGATTAAAACTGGAAAAATGCTTTGGAAATTGCCATCTCTGAACCCTGTTCTCTTTCTCCATTTCATGGGGGAAAATAATCAAGAAAACTGTTCAAGATTGAATATACTTTTCTGTTATTGGCTGGCTATGTATATCTGTTAACTTATTTGCAGCCACAGAAAGTAAAATAGAAGTACAATTTACATGTAGGCGAGAGAGCGAGCTACTCTGCTTTATCAGCACAACTGTAGCAGGAGACAAAAGCTAGCACACCGCGACATGAGAAACGACTGTATGAATGCAGCAGAAGTTGGAGAGATGAAACTCAAGGGAAGAGGACGAGTTTAGAAGCCGGGATTTCTGTGGGAAACTTGCCTCATGCGTCACCATCGTGCTCCGAAGAGAACAAACTGTTTATTTGTCTTGATACGGTTGCAATTTGTTCTACGGTAGTATCTAAAAGATTCAGCCTGGATCTTGTTCTCATTGCGCTTTGTGTTGTCCAACATGTGCCCGTCCCAATCTGGGCAGATGAGCTGGGCAAGGCGTTTCAGGAAGGGGGAAGAGAGGCCCAAAGGGATGGAAGGAAGTGTCTTGTCCAGTGTCACTAGAAAACCAAGAAGAGCTGCCAGAGCTCTGGGTGGTTCTCTGGGCAGGAGCCCCAAGAGCACGCTGCTGCCCTGGGTGAGCCCTACCCCGGAGCTTCTCTTCATGTCATTGATTTTCTCAGGGTCTGTCCTCAACCTTCTGCTTAGGTGAACTGATCCCGTTGCACGGCTGCCTCGGTGGTGGTGTACAGGTAGCTGGGACAAAGCACACTCACAGGCTTTGAAAAATCCACTTCTAAAGGACAAAATGAATCTACCGACCATGTTTGGGGGATTTTTTGAGTTCCATTTAAGGCAACTCCTGTATAGACTGTGACCAACCGTGACCTCTTACCACAACACTGGCAGCAGCAGCTCTTCCCCGTGTGCTCACGAAGAGCAAGAATAGCGAGAGCAGCCGCTACAGAGCGTTAGCAATTGCCAGCCTGAAGCTAAGGAGCACGAAGCAGCGTGGTGACCGTGCACGCTGGCGGTGCCACCTGGCAGCCGGGGCTTTGCGACGTCCCTTCTCGTGACAGTCACCCGGTTGGACTTTAAATGCAGATGAAAGCACCGGGGAGTCCCAGTGCGCTAAGCAAGATGCTCTCCTCCCGAAGCCCCTCCGTCCGCCTGCGGTGTCGTGTGGCAGTGACTAGAGGGGACACGGGCTCRCGGGGCGAGGTGAGGAGCGTGCTGAGCTCCCACGGCCGTGCTGGACGGCGGAGGCCCTGCCGCGCTCGCCGCCCCTCCTGCAGCAGGGCTGGCCTTGCCTCCGTAAACGTCTCCGGGCTGCTAGATGCAGGAGTTTGGTTTTTTCCCAAAGCATTAAAATGATTTTGGGGAACATTGAAATAGCAGCTTCTAAACTACCGCTGCGGTTTGAAGATGTCGCCTGTGGTGACCCTTCGAATAACTGTGCTCCTTGCTCTTAACGCGCGGCTCAGGGACGAGGTTGTTGGGGTGCTCTCGACGCGGGGGCGAGCGTCCCCGGCCGACCCGCGGGGCTCTGCCGGGAGGAGAGCAGGAGGTGCCAGCCCGGCGTTCTCTTAACAGCTGCTTCTTTTTCATGTAGTAAAATGCGATTTCTACTGAGCCGGTGACATTGAGAAATGAAAGGCTGAATCCTGCTTTTCCTGCGGAGAGTCAGAAATAGATCTGGAGAGATGATGACTCACCTGTAATTGAGAAAAACGGAGCGGCAGCGTCGCGAGCGGTGGCGGTTAAGCCCCGATCACCCCCTGCCAGAACGAAGAGCCCGGCGGGCTGCAGAAGGCCGGAGGGAGCCGGGCGTCGCGGCCCGGCGCGGGGGGCTTGGCACGCACACCCCACCTGCGCCTGTGCGCGGCCAGGCCGGCAGCAGCCGTGCCGCTTGCTGTCCCGGGGAAGCAGAGCCGCGCGGACGGTGTGCATTGCCCGAGGTCGCGCGCGGAGGCGGCGGAGGCCCGGAGCCCCGCGTGGGCCTGGTCGGCGGCCCGCTCCGTGCCAGCGGCGCAGGCGTATCCCTCGCTGCGACTTTTCCCGCAGTGCCCGTCCTGGGCAGAGGGGTGACGTCAGAGTTGTCATGGCATCGGTATCTATGGAACCGGCATCCTCATCCCGGCGGTGCCGGCCTCGCTGGCGGGGGAGCCGAGCCTCCGGCCTCGGGGGAACCTCCCTTTGCCACGGTCGAGGGTTGCCCTCCGTCCCCTCCTCCCCGCTGCCCCGGTGGGAGCGGGCAGGGGGCTGCGGGCCTGGCCCGGACCCTCCTTCCCCGCGGGGCACGGCGAGAGCGGCAGCCCCCCGTCAGGCTGCGCTTCCCACCTCTCGGAGGTGCGAACCGGTTTCGCTTGCCCGGAAGTGCTGGGCTGAGCCTGCCCTGAGGAACGGGTTGCTCTGAACCAGAGGCCCCAGCTGCGGCAGCAGCTGAGCACCTTGCTCTTATCACACCTCAGAAACCTTGCCGGAGCTGAGCTGCGAGGGGGGAGCGTGCCCCCCTCCGCCGAGCCCGAGCAGCAGCTCTCGCCCAGGCTGCCGCCGTACTCCGGCTCTGCGCCGCCGGCGTGCGGGGYGGCAGGCGTGTTGCCTCGCGTGGGGCATCAAGCAGGGGCCAGGCCGGGGCCAGCAGTGTCCTCGAGGGGCACGGGGGTGCCGAGCCGGGCTCCRGGGCACCTTCTGGCTGAGGGGCCTGCAGGAGCGAGGGAGAGTAACTGGCCTTGCCGGCTCCTGCCTGTCCCTGCCGTCAGCGAGGGAACGAGGGCAGAAAGGGCGGCTGCCGCGCAAGGCAGGACCTGCTGTTGCAGCACCCGTGGGATGGGCAGGACCAGGCTGCTCTTTGCACCTCCTGGTTCACCTGCCTCCCCTGCGCTGCCAGCTCCAGCGTCTGCCTCCTTGCAGCAGCACGGTGACTCTGGCTGCAGCGCGGTGACCCTTGCAATAGCACGGTGATCCTTGCTGTTGCACAGAGACCCTGGCTGCAGCACGGTGACCCTGGCTGCAGCGTGGTGACCCTTGCAATAGCACCGTGACTGGCTGCAGCACTGTGACCCTTGCAATAGCACCGTGACCCTGGCTGCAGCACTGTGACCCTTGCAATAGCACCGTGACTCTGGCTGCAGCATGGTGACCCTTGCTGTTGCACAGAGACCCTGGCTGCAGCACGGTGACCCTTGCAATAGCACGGTGACTCTGGCTGCAGCACGGTGACCCTTGCTGT
>NW_020447408.1:1928035-1946110 GCF_003343035.1 Apteryx rowi | reverse complement strand
CGGAGCGGGCCGGGCGGGGGGGGCCGTGGACCCCGTGGATTTCCTCAAGCAGCCGCAGACCATCCTCCGGGTGACGAGCTGGGTAAGGGGAGCGGGGCGGCGGGCGGGGGCCGCGGCCGCTGTGCAGCGCCCGGGCCAGGTGCGGAGTCGGGGCACTGCCCGGTGCTGCTGCGACGTGCAGCGCCAGCGTCTGTGCAGCGTGCAGTGTCCGTGCAGTGTCCGTGCAATGTGCAGCGTCCCTGCAGCGTGCAGTGCCCGTGCAGCGTGCGGTGCCCGTGCAATGTGCAGTGTCTGTGCAGCGTGCAGTGTCTGGGCATTGCCCGGTGTCTGGGCATTGCCCGGTGCTCGGGCGACGTCCGTGCAGTGTGCAGGGTGAGTGCAGGGTGCAGCGCTCAGGCAGCGTGCAGTGCCCGTGCCACGGGCAGTGCCTTTGCAGCTGTGCAGTGTCGGTGCGGCTGGGCAGGGGTGGTGGCCGCGACCCGGCCGGGGTGGCTCCCATGGGTGCTGGCGAGGATTTTCCTTGGGAAGGGGGCAAGGTGCAGCGGGTGGATGTTGTTGTCACTGCCCTTTCCCCGTTTTGTCCCTGGCACTTGAGTGAAGGGCAAGGGGAATGGGGTGTAAATCCGGAGGCAGAGGACATTTTGCTTCCCTGCTTTGCTCTGGGCATGCCTGTGCGTGCGAGAGGGAAGAAATCCCAGCGCCAGCCCTGCCCAGATCCCCCTGCCGTCCCCGGAGGATGTCATGTTTTCTGGCCGTTTCCCACTGTACGGGCGCCTGCCGCGTAGCGGGGAGCAGACGGTGGAATATGCCATGGAGCCGCGCGGGGAAGGCTCTGCTCCGTGATGCTCCGTGAATAAGCAGCACGGAGCGCTGCACAGAGGAGCTTGCTGGGAGCCGTGGTGCCGGGCTGGAGGCAGCCCCCCCCCCCCCGCCTGCTTTTACCTGCTAAAACCCGCAAGCGTGCATGCGCCTTGCAAGCGAGCGTGCCCCTTGGGGGGGGTCCACTGTGCCCGGCCCCAAATCCCAAACCCCGAGCGGCAGCCGGCTTCTGGCTCCCCCGGGGCCGGGAGGCTGCGGGGAGCCCGGAGGCTCGGTCTCGCCTGCCTCCCCACGCGCGGGGGCCCTGGGCCACCGGCGCTGCCCCCGTGAGCTCTCCAGCCGCGCCGAGCGCTGCCGCGACCCAAAGGCGTGACGAGAGCGCGCGGCCTCGGCTGCCGGCCGCGGGGCGACGAGGCCGGGGCGTTCGGGGCGGCCGAGGCTCGGCGCAGCGCGGCCTGGGAGCGCGTGCTTATCTCTGAGCACGTGAGCAGCTCCAGCTGCAATCACATGCTCGAAGTTAAACCACACGCTAAAGTGTCTGGCTGGATCAGAGCCAGTTTACTTCCCAGGGCTTTGGGAAAAAGCCCCTGAATCCATTACTGGAGTAAGATGGAGGCCGGTTATGGATCTGGAGCATCAAAGCGTGGGGTGGATTAGATGTTTGGCACTGGGCTCACGTGGTGCCTGGCCGCGTCTTTCCCTAGGAGCATTATCTCTGTCCAAAAACTCGGTCTAGATCCATCTGGACCTTCCTCGTGCAGCCATGTCACATGGTTGGCAGCGGTGTCGGTTTGGGGCACAGTCAGATAAATTGCTGACCCACAGATGGTGACTTAGGCAGCTCGTTAAAATGAATCCGCCGCCGCACGCCCGGGGGTTCACCGTCCGCGGCGGACACAGGGCAGCGCTGGAGGCGGCTGGGAAAGCGGAGCAGAATCGGGAACACAGAGCTAAACAAGAAATCCCAGTTTAGAAAATACTCTTGCATGTATTTGCTGCCTGGCTTGTTCAGTAGGGAAGTCACTGGTTTCGTGGTTTTGAATTCGCAGGGGATCTGTGAAAACCAAGCTTGTAAAACTGCAGAAATGCATCAGCTCAACCCTGATAAGGCGAAACTGGCCCCTTTGCTTGCACCAACGTGCGACGTGTGCAACGGTGTGGCYGAGCAGAAGGGTTTGCAGCGCTCAGAGTCGGGCCGGAAACCCACGGAGCCCAGATTTGCAGATTTCCGTGGACTTTGGGAAGCTCGGGCTGAGCCCGTTTGGAGCCCTTCTCCCAGGTCTCCTGCCGGGGGCTGCTCTCTGCCCCGGCCCCTTCTCGCTCGTGGTCCCGCTCGCAGCCCCGGCGCTTGCCTGTGCTGCAGCCCCCCGAGCTGTGTTTTAAAGCAGCCGTCCTGCAGCCGCGTGGGGCTGCTCCGTTATTCCCAAAGCACAGAGAAGCCTTCCCGGGAGCGCCTGGCGGCCCGGAGGGGAGAGGCGCTTCCCCTCTGCACCTGCCGCCTCGGATACTCCTCGAGAAAATCCTCAGCTGAGGCTTCTTGTGGTGTCCCGTCATACCCCGTATCGTTGCCTATTTTTAAACATATTTAACCTGTGCAGTTGGATGGGAGCTTGGAGACGTGGCGGTGCTGCCCGGCGGGACGGGTGCGAACGGCGCCCAGAGCCGTCCGGGATGCGCCGCTCCACCTGGGCGCAGGGGCCGAGCAGAGGGACCGGTGACTTCAGCTTAGGAATCCCCCAGTGTACGTTTTGGTAAAAGGGGATTCCCGTTTCTACCTTAGATAAAAACCTTTCTGTGGCGTAGACGGCGATTTTGAGTATCTGAAGGAAAAAAATAAAACCGCTCCTGGCATGAGCCGTAAAATCACAAAGCTGGAAAGAACCATGTAACAGTTCCTCATTCATCTCTTCCCCCTCCGCCTGATGCAGCTTGTCAGATGAAGATGTGCTCGCTCTTGCGGTTTCCCTTTTGAACGTTTTTTTTGCACAGCAAAACAAACTTTACATTCACTACGGATGCCTACCGGATCATGAGCTCCTTGCTCCGTCACTGCCGTTGCGAGCTGTACGTTGTCGTGGCCGCGCCGCTTTTCAAGGGGCGTTATTCATTTAGCGTAGATTTAGCTCTGACTTTTAAAAGCGGCTCTGGAAGACCTCCCGTTACAGGAAATGTTTTCAGTCAGTTCCTCTGAATGTCCGTAAAAAGAGCCGTAAAAGCGTTTTTCCCTGACATTTCTACTTTTGCCCCAAGAGCTGGGAGCCCACGTACGCACGGTTCGCCGTTGGTGCAGATGTGAAAGTGGAAATACCCGGAGATGGAAAATGCACCCGAGCGGCCGCCTGCTGCAGCCCGCCCTGCCGGCGTGCGGGAAGGGCAATGCTGGCAGCATGCCGTGCCCGCGGCCCGGGGTGCGCAGCCGCGGGGACAGTCCCGGTCCCGGCTGCCTCCGTCCGCATGCCCGGCAGGCTCCTCGGCAGAGCTCAGCAGGAGCTTGGTCCCGTTTGCTGCAACTTAGAGGAATGCCGACGGATCCTCTCTAAGTGACTGTTGCGTGTGATCGGCATCGCTCCGTTGGGAGCACCGGTTGCATGGCTCGTCGGCGGCTGCCTTATCCTATCCGCTGTCTTTTTCTCTCATTTCTTCCAGTTAAATGCATTTGCAGCCCATCGGCATGGAGAGCTTTTCCTATGCAGTAATTTAGCTCATCGGGACCAGTACTTTGGGTTTTCTTTGCAATAGTCTTGCGCTTTTAAGAGTGAAACCTTTGTCAGGAGACTCTGGACTATGGCAGCCAAAACCGATTACCTGCGAGAGGTGCAGCATGAAGCGGCAATCCCTAAAGCAAAGCAGCAACCCCTATAGCGAAGTGTCAATCCCTATAGCAAAGCGGCAGTCCCTACAGAGAAGTGGCAATCCCTATGGCCTTTGATGGTCATAGGGATTTTCATGGATGGTGGTGAACATCTGTGACCGGAGGTTRCTCTTGCTCAGATCCAGCAAAGTCGTTACGTGCTTGGCTCTGCACCGACCTGGGTCTTAGTCCGTAAKGGGGCAAATCATTGTCTTTCAGCAAAGCCAGTGAGCTCTGCTGCTGGGTGACTTCGGGAGGGAAGGTATCGCSTGGTGGTTTGATGCATTAAGGCTAGGTGGTGGTTCTTGGAAAGAGCGAGTGTGTCCTTTCCTTCCTAGTTCAGGTTTGTTTTGTTTGCCAAAAAAGCATGAAAAAGGGCTGTACCTGGCCAGTATTTCTGCTCCTGGTAAGAGACGTATTCATTTTTATTAGAAAAAACAGGCTCAGGAGTAGAAGAGCCAGGCYGGGAGACGAGAACGACGCGGTGCCAGCGTTGTTGTGGCTCTGCACCCCGAGGATGTGCCGCCCGCATCCTTCCGGAGGAGCGTCCCAGGGAGAGCGGCACGTGCCGCGGGCAGAGCCGCCGGAGCGGCCGCTTGGGCGAGCGGGGGCTTCACGCCTCGCTGTGCGACGCTGGAAAGCGCAGCTCCTGYGGACGGACGGACGGACGGACGGYGCTGGGGCCTCGCGGCGCCCTTCGCTGCGGGTGCCGGGTCGCAGCGCGGTGTTTCAGCAGTAGAAACGTCTCGCCTTAAAATGGCTGACGGTTTGCAGGCTGCAGCCTTCAGCTTGGCTCTCTTGCATTATTTGCCCTTGGTTTCCCGTGTGGCGGCCGTGCTCCGGCCGCGAGGCCTCCTCGGGCGCGTTGTGGGTGCCTGGGCTGCAGAAGGGCTTCAACCAGCGCGGGTGAAAACCGTGCCGGGCCCGGGCTCTGGCGGGCTCGAGCCCCGCGAGGGGCTGCAGCTCCGCAACGYGCAACGACGGAGCGGAGCCGGGCGGCCGGGTGGCGACTGCCTGCTGCCGCCGAGGAGCCCTCGGCTCAGCCCTGCGCTCCCGAAACGCTGCCTCGGATGCGGGGCGCCCGGGCTCCGGCRCGGGCGGCTGGGGGCTGCCCGCCCTCTCGGCAGACCTGGGTTTGCAGCACGATGCTCAAAATCCCGCCGGTTTCTCCGGCTTTGCACCGCCGGCAGCCGGATCCCATCCCCACCGGGGCTCCCAGCCGCCGTCACGGTCCGTCCCCGTGTCCCCCGTTCCCAGAATCGCCGCAGTTCGTCTCCTGGCTCCTTCGCGCCCCAGTTCCACTTACCGAAAAGGGAGGCGAGGTGGGAAAACACAAGCGCCCGGCTGCCAGCCGGAGACCCTGAGCCGGGAGCAGGTTCCCGCAAAAGCCCTGCCGGGGGAAAACGTTCGCGTTCACGGCGAGTAGCGGCCCTGGCACCCGTTCGCCCGGCGGAGCAAGACCTGTTCCTCTTTCTGTAAGGTTTTTTGGCTGGAAAACGGAGTGGGATGCGAAGGCTCAAGCTGGTTTATAAAGCGCCCGCCCGTCTTCGGCGCTCGCTGTCAGGCGCTGGTGGCGGGGCGGTGCGGGGTCGCAGCGGGCCCGGGATTTTGGGGCACCCGCCGGAGGCGCTGGCACAGGGGACGGCGAGGAGCCACCCCCCTCTGGAGAGCAGGGCTTTTCCCGTGCCTCRGGGGCAGACCCAGAAACTCTCAGTCACTGCGGGAAATCGGATCTCAGATTTTCAAGCCCCAAATCTATTCCCATTAAAATGTTTTACCAGCACCATTTAAAAAAAAAAAAAGAAAAACTGTAAAATTTCAATCACGAGGGAAAAAAAAAATATGGGAAGATTTGTTTTCACTGAAAAGTATGTTTTGACAGGAATATTTCAGCCAGCTCTGATGTTTTGAGTGCATCTTTCAAATGTGTGCACTTGAGTCTTGTTTCTATTTTGGCCTCCGGAGAAGAGGCCGCGGGTGTCCCGATGGCATCCCGCGCCCCGGGGACGGCGGTGCAGGAGGAGGCACAGCGGGGTGTCCCCATCCCGGTCCCCATCCCGCCAGCATCCCGCGCCCCGGGGACGGCGGTGCAGGAGGAGGTGCAGCGGGGCGTCCCCATCCCCGTCCCCGTCCCTGTCCCCGTCCCCGTCCCAGTCCCCATCCCGCCGGCATCCCGCGCCCCGGGGATGGCGGTGCAGGAGGAGGCGCAGCAGGGCGTCCCCGTCCCCTGCGCGTCCCCGGGGTGGCGGGTCGTGGCGGCGCGTGGGCAAGGCGCTGGCGGTGGGGCCGGCTGTCCGCATCCCCCCCGGCAGGCTCCGTGCTCGAGCCCCTTCCCTTCCCTTCCCTTCCAGCGGGCCAAAACCTCCAGCCCCTGCAGCATCCCGCAGGCTGCGTTTCTTTGCGTTAGGCCAAGCTAAACCCACTGGAATTTAAAGTTATGCCGTGAAACGTCTGTTCTCGGTGTCTCCGGTGCCTCCGTGCCTGGGGAGCCGAGGTCCCTTCCGGAGGTGTCGTGCACCCCGACACGCTTTAGCTCTTGGCTTCCACGCGGCCGCCCCTTCCCGGCACGTCGAGAGCAACCGGCTGAGCCCCGCCAGCTCCGAGGGGGCAACGACGTCGTCCAGGCTGCTAATCCTGGAAGGACTAAGCAAAACCGTGATCTGAGAAGCTAAGTGCAAGTTCACTGGCCTGCCAGGGAAATAATCCTGGGGACTCGGAGGTTCTCAATTATTCATGTTTTCCAGAATCGCATTATTTCTTCCAGGGCCTGTTTTATAAATGCTGCTGCTATTTCTGATGGTAAATAACAATTTTGCATTATTTATGAACAGATTTTTACAACTGCTGATATTACAGCTGCTGCCAAAGCACTGGGAAAATTATTATGACTGTTTGTTGTTGTTTCTGTCGTACGACGCAGCGCTCCTGCTCTCTGCCTGGGGATGCTCCCGCCGGCGCGTGACAGCCGAGCGCTCCAGCGAGCGCAGCGCGGCGGAGGGAGAGCAGCGAGTGCAAGCGGGCGCGCGGCTTCCCAGGAGCTCGGGGCTCAGCGGGAGAAGGACCCCGGACACGGGCTCCGTCAGAGGATGAGGGAGCCCTCGGGGAGGAAGGCCCCGTTATCCCAGGGGGGAAGCCAGTGGGAATATGCATCCTTCGTGTCCCGAGCGAACGCTTCGGAGGAGATCAGCGGTTGCACCTGGGTTTTGCACTCTCGCATTTGGAAACCTGAGCTTTAGGAAAGTGTCGTTTCAGAGCAGGCGGCTTAAGGAGTAGGTGCCCAGGGCAGCAAGCGCCGGCCGCGGGGCTCGCCGGTGCCTCCAGCGCCGGCTCCTCRAGGTAGGCACCGTGCTCCTCCTCGCGCCCCCGCCGCCAGCCCTGGGCTTCGTTTGCTTGCAGCCGCGGAGCGTTTCGCCAGTGGGCCCGGCCGCCCTGGCTGATCCACCTCCGGTCTGGGGGGAAGTTAGCAGAGACGGTTTAAAACCCCTCTGCTAAGGGGAGCAGCTTCAGACCGAACAGCYGCTGTCCCAGCTTGACCTCGGTGCCGGAAGGAGGGTTTGGAGGAGCGGGAAGAAGGGCTGTCTGGGAACGGATGAAATCCTCCGGGGGAGGCAGGAGCGAGACGTCCCCCGGCCAGTGCTTGGGCGCAGGCGGCGCGATGGGCGTCACCGCGTGGCTCTTCCGCCGCTCCTCGTCTGTCCGTCCGTCCGCCTCCCGCGCGTCGTGTCGTGCCGTCCGCGCGGGAACGGGGGCCACGGCACACCGTAACGGAGCCGCTCCCCGGCTCCCGCTCGCTGCCTTCGCTTCCAGAGGGACGACGGAGTGACTTGAGCCGGCTGCATGCCGCGACGCTGCTCCTGAGAGCAGAGAGCAGCCCCGGCAGCAGGGCTCCGCACAGATCTGCCTGCTCTGTTTATTTGTTCCCTCCCCAGCCTGCCTGGAGAATAACGTCTCCTAAAACGTGCCGCAAACCGAGCGGCTGAAAAGCAAAGAGGTTCCCAGCGGTGAAAGACGCGGGTGCTGTCCACCAGCCCCTTATTTAAAGCCGCTAACCAGACCGGTGTAGGGATCCGTCTAACAAATGCCGTGTTGCCATGGAGTCAAACCCAGGAGTGAATCCAATTTTGCTGCTGTTGGAAAACAGAGTTAAATGTAAACAGCTGCAAGTTGTGCTGTCTCCTTCCTCCCGCAGATCTTCTCCATCGTGGTGTTTGGCTCCATCGTGAACGAATGCTACGTGAACAGGGACAGCCAGGACCCCGAGCTCCTCTGCATCTTCAACCAGAATGAGAGTGCCTGCAGTTACGGCATCGCCGTCGGCATCATTGCCTTCTTCGGCTGCATCTTCTTCTTTGTTGTGGACCTCTACTTCCAGCAGATCAGCAGCGTGAAGGACCGCAAACGGGTCGTGCTGCTGGACCTTGGCTTTTCAGGTACGTCTTTGGCTTTGCTCTGCTTGCGGAGGAGGCAGCTGGCTCCGTGCGGAGCGCGGGGCCTTTGCTGTGCCCYGCAGCTCTTCGCGTCGCGTCCTCCTCTCCCCAGGGCCTGGCACGTCTCGTGCAGCTGTGGGCGGAAGGACAGGGGTGGCAGAGGGGTCATCCTGCCCAGCAGTGAGTTCAGAAGTAGCAGCAGAAAAGCCAGCGTATGGCAGTTTGGGGACAAGGCGGGGTGTCCCACTCTTCTCTGTTACTTCTGCAACCGGAGGCGTTTGTCGAGGTGGGATTTGTGAGGCCACCCAGGGAAGTGCGCCTCGGTGCCCATATCTCGGAAACCAGACGGGTGCTTTATCCTCCTCAATCTCTTGTTCCTGGCTCAAACAAACGTCATTTCATCTGCTGCATCTGGGTCTGTTTTTGCATTGCRCGCGCGTGTTTTTGCACAAAGCAGAACGGGGTGGCACAGCGGGAGGTGAGGTGCCAGTACAGCCCCTCGCTGCCTGTTCCTGCAGGCAGGTTGGGGACTCGAAGCCTGGCGCAGATCCGCGCCGTCGGCATCCCCTCGGCCTGGGGGAGGTCGGGCTCAGGCGTGTGAGCGCAGGTGAGCGGGATGCGTTGAGCCGGCAGAGGCCATCTTCACCTCGGCTGCTCTGGGAATTTTCTGGCTTCGTTTGCAGCTGATGCTCTCGATTTCCAGGCTCTTGTGTTTGCAAAGTCTGAAGGTGGTTTATCCAGCACAAGCACAGCTGATGGCTCTCTGGTCCCGGATGAAAACATCCGCCATCGCCTCCCTGTTGTTAAAGATGTTCTGTCCTCCCTGGAAAGCTTATTTTTGCGGCGTTCGAGCTCGGGCATCCAGCCCGTGTTAAATGATATTTACAGCCCCTTCCGTCAGGCTAGGTGCCTGCAACCCTTTAATCCGGAGGGAAATGGAGCATCCGCATCCATCTTCGGGCTGACTCGGGTGACTCAGCGCGCGGCTGTGAACTTCCCCTGCCTCTCACCCTGTCGCAGCTGTTCTCTCCCCTGCGAGGCACGTGCAGACGTTGCCCCGCTCAATCTCTGCCTCGTTTTTCTTTCGCACCGTCGCGCTTCACGTGCGCTTTCGCGGACTTGAGCGGCACGCCGGAGGAGCCGGGCTCCTGCCCTGCCAAGCGGCCGTCACGCAGCCCGCGCGCGCTGATCCGGGGGGAAAGGCTGCGGCATCGCAGCAGCCTGCGTTGGCACGTCCGCCTTGCCCGCAGCTTCCGAACGCAGCCCCGCAGCCGCCCAGGGCTGTTGATCACCCCCGGAGCACGCTGCGAGCCGGCGGTCCTTGTGTGTCTTCTGGGTGCGGTGTGTCAACAGTTTATTGTATCTGGGGAGAGATTTCCTGCTCCCTGGGGCCTTCCCCGCCGCCGCCTTCTGGGTAGGAACCAGCAAGCCACTTCCTTGCTGCTAAAACAAGCCACCTACGTGCAGCTCGTGTGGACGCGAGCTTGTGACCGACGCAGCGCCGGGCGTCAGGGAGGGGTGTGAAACGGCCCCGGCGTTTCGGCCGGCGTGGCAGATAGATAGCGGCGTGTCTGCCCTGCACGTCGCTGCTGCGGGCTCGCGGCGGGGGCTTCGGGGTGGCTTTGAACCGAGAGCCCTGGAGCCGCCGCAGCGGAGGCAGCAGCACGCAGGGACGGAGGGGACCGTCCGGCTCAGACCCTGCCGTTGCACCGTACGACCCAGTTTATGCATTGAGCAAGCTCCAGCCCAAAGCTGGAGCTCTTGGTCATGATCTCTCTTGGTCATGGGTGGCCAGAGCCGCGCACGCTCCGTGGACGTGTCACCAAGGCCTTTATAAAGACACTAGCTTATCTTTTACTTTACATCAGTTCTCAACGATACCGTAGCCATCGTCAGGTCTAGCTGCTCCTCGCCGGTCTTCTGGTGGTGAACCCACAGCCCGYGGTGGAAACGCGGGTTCCTGCCCCCTCCTTCCCCAGGCTTGTGCTCGTGCGGCCCCGATGCGCCGCGGTGCCGATGGCTCTTCCTCACCGCTGCTGGCAGCAGTTTTCCTGCTTCCCTCCCCTTTTTGCGCTCTTTAATGAAAAGAGAAAAATCTCTTCTTTTTGCCGCAAAGAGCAGTCTTCCATAGCTCCCCTCCAGCATGACGTTTCCTCTTTTACCCCTGCCTAATGCATCTCCCTCTTAGCAGCAGTTCCTTATCTTTTTTGCTGCTCTAGTACAGTCCCATCTTTCCCAGCTTAACCAGTCGTCTCCCACATGGCACCATACCAAATGCTGGGCTGAAATCTAGATAGAGAGACTCGATGCTGCTGTAAACGGGAGCACTGTCGGGGACTTTCGTAACAAAGTCCATGGTCACCCAGGGCTAAACACAGCGAAACCTGCCTACACCTAGTTCTGCATTTCTGCATTTTCTTCTGAGGCCCGGTTCAGCCGAGCGTCGCTGACGTGCGGGTGCTTCGCCCAGGGGAAGGGTGCAGGTCCCCACTCCGGGGGACGGAGGAATCGGCCAGCCAGCTCCGTCCCCTCCCTGGCCGCCCCGCGGCATCTCTGCGCCCGTCCAGAGGCCCCTTCCCATCCGGATCGCTCGGTGATTCAGGCCACGGCACGAACTAGCTGCTCACAAACTGTGCGTGCAAAACACCCTTCAGCTGCCTGGACAAGCGATGGGGTCATTTTCCTGGGAGAAAAGATGTCAGGGCTGGTTCGTGCCCAGTATAGCTTATTCTGTTCCTACTTCTGTGCCTTCACTTTTCTAAAAATACGGCTGTCCCAAGCCTTTTTTACACCCCTGCTGCCATAGCCCGTACACCCACTCGCACCTAAATGTCAGGCAGTTGGTTGCTTTCCGAACGCGAGTCGATACAAGCGGATCTCACGGCAGAGATTAAGTGCAGGATTTTCCTGGCACGTGAAGCCCCCGCGGTCGCGGAGATCACGGTGCGTCCTCGCCGCCGCGCGGCCCCGAGCGCCGAACCTGCYGGGCGGCGGAGCCGAGCCCACCTGCGCCGGGTGCAAATTTGCGTTGCTGGGTGTAATTTGCATTGCTTGACTACCGCCGCGCTAATCCCTCGAGACGGCATGTGGGACTCTTAGGCTGGGCCCTGCCTTTCTTCCTCCCTGCCAGCGATGGTATTCTTGGTTTCCTCCTACTTGCTTGTGGCAGTTTCGTCCTTTCTCTCTGTATGTGATCTCCGCGCTGTCGCTTGTTCTGATTTAAAAGCTGAAAATGCATCTGGGAAATACYGGCGCGAGGAACGTGCTGGGGGAAGAGGAAGCGGTGCAAATCAAGCTGTGAATAGATGAGATGAGAAAAGAAGGTCGTTTCTGGCCCTTTGCCCAGGGCACCCAGGGGCCTGGTGCTGGCCGTCAGAGACGGACGTTAAATGGTAGTCGCTGCCTACGCAGGTTACGGGGGCCTTGATGAAAGGGTTAACCCACGAGTGTCTCTCACCCGAAGGAAGCAGGACTGCGCATTCGATCCGCGGAGGGTCAGAGGGCTGCTCTCGGCAGCGGAGCTGTTCCTCAGCCCCGGCTGTGCAAAGAGCGGGATCGTGCCTGAATTAGCGAGGCTTTTCCTGCAGCGCGGCTGCCCCCACGGAGGGGAGGGAGCTCTGGCTCCTGCAGTCCTCCCGGAGGACGCGGTGCCGAGGCACAAGCGGGAGCGACCCGGCCGCGGCGCCGTGCAAAATGGCATTTGCAACTTTCTCTTCCATCTGCTCTTACAGCTGCTCCCGTCGAAGCGCGCTTGGTTGGAACCAGGCTGTAATTATGGCTGTAACATATCTTTCCTGGTGTTTGCACTCTGTTGTCTACAGATCCTAAAACTATAATTATCTGCTGGTTCTTCCTGGTGTTCTCCTTCTCCCCGGTGTGCCGGAGGGTGCAAACCCGCTGCAGCGCGCGTCCCCGCCTGCCTGCAGCCTCCAGTCTCCCCAGCGCAGGTAGCCGCACCAGGCCGGCATCGGCTCAGCCCCCTTCCCTAAGCTTTAAATTTCATGGTTAGCAGCAAACACCTCCAAAACGATCCACTCTCGCTTGATCCTGTAAATGCACCGGTGGCTCGCTATGGGCACCGTTAACCCGAGGAGGCTGCTTGGCCCGTTTGCGGGACCGTGAGCGCTAACGTCGCCGGCTGTTGCCCGTGCGGTTGCCGGATGGAGCAGAGCCGCGGCTACCAGGGCGGCCCTGTTGCCTGAACAGGCGCGGGGTAGCTGTAATCCTGGGAATATGATTCATGTTCCTGGGTACAAAGTCTCATCTCAAAAGAATGCTAACAGAAGATGAACATGATCGTAAATGAAAATGAGTGCTGGTACAGAAACAAAAATAGTTCCTCGTGGAGCTTCCTGGGAAGTCTGATCTCACGCAGCGGCGTGTGTCAATCCTCCGGACTTCCTACAGCGCCTGTCCGGTCATCCTGGAAGCCCTCCCCACGCCTCATCGTCCCTCGTCCGTGCAGACACCTCTRTTCACCTCCTCCCCGTGCGGCGGAGAAAACCTTTTCTCCTTTAAGGGCTCCAGGCAGAGCTGTCGTGGCGTGGGATGGAAATCGCGGCTGATCTCTGCATCAGGAAACGTCGGCRAAGTGCAGGAGGGCAGCAGCAGAAGTGATACCGTCGAGGCATTTCTGGTGAAGAAGCTAATGGTTTTAGACCCGGGCGATTAGCGCTGGGAGGGTCAGTGTCCCCACTATCTCSGCGCTGCAGGGGAAGTCAATAACTGCAGTACCCAGCGCAGCCAGCGCGCGTTCAGAGCTGTGGTGACGTCATTTTAACTCTTGAAAACCCTTGGAAGGCGTCGTTGACAGATGGAGCTTTATGCTGCTGCTTGGTGGGTCGTGCCCACGACCCCGTCGTTTGCTGCAGCACCCCGGAGCGCATGGGAGGGGACCTGCTGCACTAGACCGAGCGTAAAGCAAAGAAACAGTTCTTCTCCCAAAGAGGCCTAACCTCTGCGAGCCCGTGRTACCGCCTAGTCCTGCTGGAGACCCCATCGTGCACTAAAACACCCGTGTCCCCTTCTTCCAGCCCGCGTGGTCCCTGAGCATCGCTGCGCTCCCTGCAGCGCTCCTCAGTGTGAACCCCTCAGGAGCTGCTGCTGCTGCGTCTCCTCGCCGGTCCCTCGCGCTTCCGGACGCTGCCGTCCCTGTGGGGCAGCGTCTCCCGCTCCGAGACCTGCCGAGGGGCCGCTGGTGCCGGGTTCAYCGCGTGCTGGTTGTCCGCTCTGCGGCTGGTGCCGTATCTTGGGCGCRTGTCCTCCCGCTGCCGTGCTCCGGAGGAGACGCGGCAAGTGGCGTTTTCTGCGCCCACGTTTAGGGGCAGGTTCTGCGTCCCGTAACGCAGGCCGGCCGCTGGTGAAGTCCCGTTATAACCCAGCTGGAGAACCGGAAAGCACGTCCATCCCTGAAGATGACCTTTCCCCAGAGGTCTGCTTTAATGCTGAGGACAAGCGGATCGTCCTGAATGGAAGTGGAAATACGTGCAGAGATTTGGGGCAGTTTTGCTAGCAGGCATTAGCCATGATCTGCAAGAAGAGGCTGTTTTACTACTGTCTGTAATTTGGCAAACACGGAAGATCCCGGCAGGAGGTTGCGTTGCCGTGGGGGCCGTTCAAGGGCTCCRGCACGGCCAAGCAGAGGAAGGTGCCCAACCGGCGAGGAAGCCCCGGGGCCCAGCGTCCCCGCGTGCGCTGGCGCCTGGAGTCAGCGGAGGGGCTGGAGGGGAGCTCTGTGCCGGGGGCGCTCCGGGAAGCTGGAGACCCTTCAAACCGCGGTGTGGATGGCTCCGGCGTGGGCAGCTCCCAGCCCCAGCCCCGGGAAAGCGTTACTGCCCGGCGCAGCGGGCGGCTGTGGCTCCCTTCGTGCCTCCTTCCCGAGCCGCTTGGCGCCAGGCGCTGCTGCTGGCGGCTGATTGAATTAGGGAGCTGCAGCCCTGTGCTGCTCAGCCAGCCTCGGCTCCGGTAAGGAATAATCACCCGGCATCTTTGCTCGATCCCCCCGGGAGGCTGAAGCGGGAGCGCCGTGCTGCCCTCGGCCCCGCGCGCGGGCTGTCCCGGCCCGGGCTCGCTGYGTGCACTCGCGGCGTTGCCCCGCTCGGTAGGTGCGCTGCCCTCCCGGGGCGCTCACCAGCCCCGTGTTCGCTGCAGGGTTAATCTCAGCCTGCCCCTGTTCCTGCGTGGTTATTACGTGCTGTTTTTAAGCTCCCCGACTGTCTCCCTGGATAGGGAAAGGCACGGTCCGTCGCGGAAGGGCTGCAAAGCCGCCTCCTGCGTCAGCCCAGCAGCCTGCTGCTGCCCTCGCTGGTGGAGGCTTCTTGCCTGGGTGAGGTTTGGTGCATCCAGAGCAAAAAGTTTCCGAAAGCCCCTGGTGTCCGGGAATAAAGGGCATCGTAGAGGGCCGCGCTAGGGTGCTGGGACTGGTCTGATAACGCCTTGATGCCTGTGACCAGTCTGAAATCCTACAGACCGTGAGAGCCTTGAAGCCCTGAGAGCGTGTCTAGAGAGGGTGCACCATCCCTAGAGCTCTTCAAGACCTGCTTGAGATACAGGTGAGCTGAAGTTAAGGCGGGCGACAGGCTAGACGACCCAGGTTCCTTCCAGCCCTGTTTTTTCAGTGGTTGTAAAGGGGCTTCGCCTGCAGGCAGAAGGCGTGCAGCACTTCGAGAAAATCAGCTCCTTTCAAAGTAGCTCTTTTCGGACCCTACCGCAGACCCCAGATGCCTGGTTCCTTTTGAAAGTCTGCTGGCGCTGTGCTTGTGCCTCGGCGGTCCCGGCGAGCCGGCTTCTTCACAGTGCGGAGCTGGTGGGCAAGGGCGGCGCTAACCAGCTCTGCTCTCTTGCAGGTTTCTTGTCCTTCCTGTGGTTTGTAGCTTTCTGCTTTCTGGCAAACCAGTGGCAACGGACAACGATGAGCAAAGGGACTTCGCAAGGAGCGGATGCCGCCCGGGCAGCGATCGCCTTCTCCTTCTTCTCCATCATCACCTGGGTGAGTTCAGCTTCGGGACGTTCAGAGGACCCTACGCTGGCAGCACGGTTGGGGACCGGCTGGTCCCGGTGCTGGGGTGCAGCACGGCCCCCAGGGTCGCGATCGTCCCAGGCACAGGGCGGTCAAGGGCTCGCTGCCACCTGCAGCCGGAGCGCGGCCTTCGTCCGGCTCTGCCGTGTGCTGCGGCAGGGCACAGACCTGGCGCGGAGCCGCTGCCGGGAGGATGCTTCGAGGCGCGGAGAGCCTGGAGAGCAGCGCCCGGAGGGAGCGGGACGTGGGTCTGGCCGGAGGAGGTCTGGTGGGGACCCAAACAACGTCCGGCCCGGCCAGACACCGTTGCGTCCAGGGTGGTCAGGGGGCATGAAGTTGGGCCGGCCACGGTGCCGGACACTGGAGCCGCGGACCCGGCGGCCCGTAGGGCTCTTTGCTGCTGCTGCTGTTCCCCGGGCGGCTGCATCGGTCCTTAGGGCCATCGTCCTCYGGGGCCAGCGGCGTCCCGGCGGGGTGGGACAGCGGGGCAGGCATCCTTCCCAATTCTTCCCTGGACGGGAGAGCAGGAGCTGCGGCAGCATCAGCCCCAGGCTGAGGCCTGGGCGCCTCTCGTTGCGCTGGTGACGGTCGGGCCCCTGGCACGCGCGTGGCCTTGGCGTCGTGCCTTGCCCGCGCTCTTGGCCGCTCGGGGGCTGAACTCGAAGCCCTCGAGGGCCGTCTGTCCGCGCCGCGCCGCCCCCACGCACGCCACGGTGCGAATTCGGAGTTTGCAGACCCAAAKGCCCAACTGAGAGCAAAGGTGGGGAGAGGGGAACCGAAACCTGGCCGAGCTCAGCGCTGAGCCGGAAGGAGGAATCYGGGGCACGGTTTGGAGAAGTGAACCCCGGCAGGCAGCGAGGGACTGTCCGGAGGAAACCTGCCGTCTCCCCGGCGGGCAGAGAGAGGTGAAAGTTGCGGTTCCTGATCCGGAAAGCGTCGGCTTAGGTCCCATCTTGCTGGGGAATTCCAGACTTCCCCTTCTCCTGGGGCTGGAAAGTTGCGGTGCCGTTGGAAACAGCGCCGGCCGCAAGCTGCCCTCATTTCGGTGCGTAGGGAGACCCCAGCGGGTGGCTTGTTCGGAAGTGAAGTCCCCAGGCCCGCAGGGATGTGTCGGCACGGAGACCGGCCAGCCCTGGGAAGCCCCTGCGGAGCCATCATCTTYGAGGGGGATTTTGGATGCGGGCCGGGGCCACCCCCCCCCCGGGGCAGGGGGCGAACAGGCCCCGTTGCCTTAAAAGAGCTGGAGCAAAGGAGAGGCTGCGCGGTGCCRGCAGCAGGCCCGGTTCACTTCCTCGCCGGTTTGACTGCTCCCTGCTCTGTTATTACCCCCATAAATCTCTCCTAATCCCGGCTTCCCTGCAGCTCGCCCGCGCTCACGGATTGAATCGCTCCATTGCCAAACTGCTGCTTTAACGCAGCCGCCCGGGAAGGGAGCCGGGGAGATGCTCTCCCTGCCGGAGAAGTGTCTGCTGCCCCCAGGCTTGGGGCTCCGCTCCGGCTCCCCTCCGGCTCCCCGCGCGCTCCGGGCGCCCAGGGCTCGGCCGATGCCCCGCTGGGGGGCTTGAGCGGTCGGGGCTCGCGCTGCGCCTGGGCCGCGGGTGGCTTTTCCTGCGCCCGTCTGTTACAAGCTAATTGGATCGTTAATGAGCCCTGCAAGGAAAGCAAGCGTGGGGCTCGCGGCGCTGCCGCTCCCGTTTCCCACCGTTTCCCACCTGAACGCTTGCAAGCTGGCGAAGGCGCCTTGGCGGGACTGACCTGTTTTTCTGGGCCGGGGCGAGATGGCTCCACGTCCTTGCGGCCACGGGGCTGGTGGTGCCGACGCGYGTCCCGACCGCTTGCGGATGGCGGGGAGTCTYGCCCCTGGAACCCAGCAGGGATCCRGCCGTGCACGGAGGCAGGCGCTCAGCCCCACGGGGTGGTTCTGCCGTGCGGATCGCAGCACACCCAGGCGCCGTCGCAGGCGAACAGGTGCTGCGAGCACCCGCTTTCCCGGCCCGGGGCCCCTGTGGCATTTGGGGATGGAAGGGGCAGAAGCGGGACGGAGGGGAGCGTCGGCAAGGCAGGAATTTGCCCACCCGGGACCTGAGCCTGGCTGCAACCGCCCTCCCGGACCAAAGCTTTGGGGACATACGCTTGTTAGCATTGCACATGCTCGTTAGCATCATGCATGCTCGTTAGCATTGCACATGCTCGTTAGCATTGCACATGCTTGTTAGCATCATGCGTGCTCATTAGCCTTGCACACGCTTGTTAACATTGCACACACTCGTTAGCGTTGCACATGCTCGTTAGCATCACGCATACTTGTTAGCATTGCACACGCTCATTAGCATCACGGCTTGGGGGCTTTTTACCTCTTGGCTGTGAAGCAGCAGCGGCCGTTCCCAGTGGAGGGGGGGGGAGGCATCCCGGGGGGCTGCAGGCGCGCGTGGCGGGGACGGGTGCCCCCCGCTAACCCTCCTCCGTCCCCCGTGCAGGTGGCCCTGGCGGTGAAGGCGCTGCAGAGATACCGCCTGGGCACGGACATGTCGCTCTTCGCCACGGAGCAGTTCGCCGCCGACGCCGGCGCGCCGTACCCGGGCTACCCCACCGGCAGCGGCATCGAGAGCACGGAGACCTACCAGAGCCCCCCCTTCGCCGAGACCTTAGACGCCAACCCGAAAGGCTACCAAGTGCCGGCGTACTGAGGGCGCCGCGCGGCGCCGCGCGGGTGACGGTTGGTCGCGGATGTATTCAGTACCATTYCCTTCACGTGGCCGCTCCGCGCCGGGTTCCTCCCTGTTAGCTAGTTGTGCGGTGCGCTCTGTACAGTGGTATTGGTTCTTGTCTTACCTGTCCCAGGGGTTTTCTAAAAGCAGTGTTCCCTCTAAGTCGCAAGGGCGGCCGGTCGCTGCGGCGCGCGCGGACCCGCCGAGCAGGCGATGCCTTTCCCCGCTAGCAAACCCGGCGGCCGGCGCGGC
>NW_020447408.1:1893222-1927955 GCF_003343035.1 Apteryx rowi | reverse complement strand
CCCTCCCTCCCGCGGCGCCGGCACGGGGGCCGCGCGCAGCCCGGCGGCTGCGGGAAGGGCCAAATTTGCAGAGAAATGGGCAATTCTGCGTTATTCCGTTTGTACGTAGCTCCCGTATGAAACCACCGACCAGACGTTTCGGGCTCGGTTGGATGCCGGCGGCGCTGGGGGCGCCGGGGCGGGTTTACGCTGGGAAACCAGCTTGCTTCAGCGTGACGCTGGTCGAGGCTATAAAAAGTTAGCGTTTGAACCTCGCCTCGGAAAACCGTTCCGCAGTCGTCGCCTGCCGGTTAGGAACGGCCCCTCGTCGGAGGGAGCTGGGGTGTCGCGGTTCCCCCCCACCCGCTTCCCCGCGGCGGCGCCTTAGGTGAAGTTTGCACGTTCGCAGATGCTTCTGGCCGTCAGCGCTGACCGCGTTCGCCGCCCGCTTCAGAGCTGCCGGCACAAGGGGTGGGTGTCTCAGTGACTCAAATTTCAAGTCAATTAGGAAGCAGTATATGACTTGTATTTTTATATTGGGAGCAGCCACCATCTGTCATAAACTGCAGCAAAAAAAAAAACCCAAACCCTCAGGTGTGAATCCATATTTTACACTGCAGTCTCTAGAAACGCAGAATCCAAACGGAGAAATGGAAGCGCTTTATAGGCCGTCAAAGTCCATCGTGTGGGTGCTAAGCAAAGAGGAAATGTGGCCCATATTTGCAAATAATGTGAGAACGGAGTGGAAAAAAAAAAGAAAAGCCAGTGAAAGAGGCTGAGTTTTGGGTTTCAGCTGCAGAATTATGGCCTCGTTAAAACGAATAAATGTAAAAATCCAGTAGATATTTGTCAGCAACCTGACTGCTTCCTGGTGCATCTGGCTGCACAGTGGCAGCGATTTGAGCTATTTGTTAGTGAGGACTAAGCAAATGAGCTGAAACTCGGCGCCTGGCCCCCGGCGGGGAGCTCGGCCCCGAGACCCCCCCTCGCTCACCTGCCCCCACAGCTGCCGGCTAATACCAACCTTTTGCATTGCCAGTTTACAGCTGTATTTTTAATTGGCAAAAGTTGTGGGAAACTTCTGATGCCTTCTGACCTCGTGACAAGCAATAGGTAAATAACTGCCCTAGCTTTCCTGGTAGCAAAAAAAAAACAAAACAAAACCCAGAACCCGAGAGTTTTGTCATCATTAACACAGCTCATTTCTGCTGCTAAATTGCAAATAAATGCATTGCTTTACAAGCAGCAAACCTCATGGTGAGCAGTCGTTGTCGGTGACCGAATGCATTACTTGAATCCCGTAGCATTCAGGGCGGATTAAAACGTGCATTGGCAGCAACACTGGATTTACTGGCTCTGAAACCTCCATACTCACCTGCCCGTGCTAGAAAACACGGGGTGTTTCCCCGCAGCCTTCCCAAAGCAGAGCCGGCGTCCCGGATTGGGGGGGGGGGGGTTCTCTGCAGCGACGGCCCCCAGGGCTGYGTAGGGGCCTTTGCGGCCGCGGCGGAGCTTCGTCCGGCTCCGTGGCCCCGGCGTCCTCCCGCCCGGCTCCAGCCCAGCGTCTCCYGCTTGGCTACCGCAGGAGCGCGCGGAGGCGATGGCTGCAGGAGGCCAGGCAAATGGGGCAAAAGCCTTGCGGTAAGTGGCGCAGGGACATCGAGACCCCAGCACAGTACAAGCCTAAATTACCTGAGCATTGCGATTTCCTACAGAGTCAGTCTTTCTTGCTGGAAAATTAAAAGAAAAAAAAAAAAAAAAGGCAAAAGATTTAATACAGGGTACAGTAGAACTGTAGCAATATTTTCCTTAGAGGGAACACTGAAATTTTAGCAGCACAAACGGTACTTGTGTTAATATTTTAGCAAAATTATAATCAATTTAAATGTTTAAATTGATTGTATGTGAGATAATGTTTGTTCAGTACATTGTATTTTTTCTAACTATATAACTGTTCCGGAGTTTCCTTGTAATCGTAAAGAACAAAAGTTCTGTCTGACCGCGAGAAGTGTCCTGATCACTGGCGTAAACGTGGTGAATATTACAACGCCTGACCGTAAGCACCCGAGACCTGCAGCGCCGGTCTTCTCCTCCCACCCCGTCCAGCCCGTGTTAAAGGAAGCCGAAGGGGTTTCTCCGGTTTGGTTATTGCAGCAGCACGGTAAAATACACACGCGCACACGCTCGCACTGCGGCCGCGGCCCCGCTGTTCGGCTCAGGGCAGCGTCTTCCTAGTCATTGCTCCCAAACGTTGTTATATTTAACTAGCGTCGTTAACACGCGTGCGTAYGGCCCGGATCCACCTCGGCAGGAGAGGGAGCAGGGAGGGACTTGGCGCCTGAGCCGCTTTCCTGGCAGCGGGCAGGCAGACCAGATTGCTGCTTGATTAAATTAGAGCCGGGAACAACCTGTTTGGTCCAGCAACGCCAACAGCCACCGCGAGAAGTCTGAACCCTGCTCCCTCTGCCGCCGAAGAGCTTTCCCGGTCGCCGGCACGCGGGATCCCCCCGCGGCACGGCGAGGAGGGTGTTGGAAAGGGCCCGTCCAAGCCTCTTCCGCCCCCCAGGCTCGGGGCTGTGCCGCCTTTCCCGGCAGAGAGCAGGGCTGCGCGTGGCACAGCRGGGCTTTTTCTAGGCAACGGGTGAATTTAGGCACAGCTGCCTCCTCGCGGCTGCCTCGGCCGCCCAGGACAGGACGAAATGCAATTCACGCGGTATTGCAACGCGTAAGACGTACATGCCTTGGAAACAGTATTTACCCACCTTAAAAACACGTTCTGGTTTGTTGGCTAGACTGTTGCTCGAGCCCCCGTTTAACTCGCTTGCGCTGGTGCCGGCACGGGCCCTGCTGAACTCGTGACGCCCTCACCCTGGCCAGTAACGCCACGTGCCTACCGGTTGTACTAAATCCTGTTTCCAAGCACTTTGCAAGACCCTACGGTGTTTCCTCGAGCTGTTTTAAGTGTTAATAGTGCTGTTTATTAACCGTCGTAGCACATCCTGCGTATCAGTGACTTGTCAGACAGGCTAGTGTATACAGGTATGGATTGTAATTAAATATAACCTTATGGGCTTATGGTTAGAGAATTACTAGATCCATCAGTGTAATAACTGTAGTATATTAACTGGGGTTCAAGTATTCTTCCATCATCCTCCACACTTCCTTCGCTTCACTTCTTCTCATTGTAAATCCACTGTGCTACACTAGACACGAGCTGCTTTTCTTGTAACCGCCCCGACCGAGGCTTCGGAGCGTGCCAGAACCGCGGCGAGCCCGCGCCGYGCCGCGCCAGCCGCTGCCCTCCTGCCGCTCGCACAAGCTGTTCCCCGCGTCCCGCATCCCCCTCGAGCGCCCCACGAGCCCAGCAGCTAACGCAGGCTTGCAGAGGGCGAGATCATCCCGCTCTCAGAACAGCGTGCCGAAAGCTTCCGCATAGTGGTAGCACTGAATTTGGGTGTAAAGAATAGAATTAAAACGAGAACACCGTACCTCTCCTGGAGCTTCATTCCACACACTAATCCTGTTCCAGGATACTTTGTTGTGACAACAAATATTTCTCAGCACTGAAGCCAACCACCTTATGATTTTTGCGTACACTTTACTGTATTTTAAGCATATTAACAAAAGAAGGTTTGAAAGAAAAGCTGTTGACTGGAAATAGTTGCCAACATTTTAAGTTATTCCTAGCAAGATGGAAGCTTTGCTCAACTGATACTTAGAAAATAGGTCCCCCTTAACTCTATGCCTCTGAATCTCATGGATTTTGAGCAGAACCCCCCCGCCTTTAAGTGATGTCAGAGACCTGACATCAGTTGGATCTTGCTCATTTTTGCCTAGAGGCTGTGTAAGAAGATGAGTTTCCCATCAGGCAAATTGCAGATAGCTACACAGCAGCGTTAAAAACTAGCTCATGTTCTAAGAGTAAGTGATGAGCATTGCGTTTCTTTTTTAGTTCTTCCCAATCAATCAATCACTTTTCCCCATCAATTTTTTACTGGGGGTAGTTCATACCTGTCTCTGTCCCCCCAAAACCCCAAATCTTGCATTGCTGGCTAATTCTTAGCTCTACCCTGCTGCATTTGAACAAAGTTAAACTAACTTTTGTTTTTTTCATTGTCTCTTCATTAGTGAATCACATCATTACTTTTGTGGAATCAGTATTTCTCTCTATATTAAAACTACTGTATACATTTGCAAACTCCCTTCCCTTTTTCCCCCTGAAATGTGCTGGGGAGAGCAGACGGTCTAGTCCCATGCTGTTTTAGTCACAGTACTTTCCTAGATAGCATTTCTGAAGCCGTGTGTGTCAGAAGACCCCCCACATTTGAGGCTTAAAAATGGCCTTCGCTATATCAACTTGAAACCCAAGTTCAGCTGCCTGTATTTTGTTGCAATATGCATTTAAACCTCAGATTCTTTAAGAGTTTTAAAATATCAAACTGATACCAAATGTGGTTTGCAAATTTAAGTTTTTTTGCAGATACCTCTGTATAGGCAGACCGCTTCAAAGAGTTGCAGTTGTCACTAATCTTATGTGCATTGTAGTATAAAGTGGACTGTGTATGGAAATAAGTTAAAAATGTTTACAACTTTTGTATATATATAAAAATATCTTTTGAGAGAACAACCTGTGATTATGTATTTTTAGTGTCCGTGTACCAACTGCAACTTATTTTCAATAAAGAGTTAAAAATGAATAGAAGCGGCCTGAAAAAATTTGGTAATATTTTATTTAACCAGGTGAGCACAGGGAACAAAAACTGCATCATCAGGCCAAATAGAACGACCACCTCCGGGAAGCTCCGGGAAGCTTAAAGCAGCACTGCCAGCTCTCAGCCCACGCAGTAGGAGCTAGCTACATGTCTGATAGCACAGAAGAAATTAACTGATGGTAAAGGGAAGACAGAAGATGCTCCTTCAGAGGATACATGTTTCGTTTCCTCTGAACTTTACAAACCAAAGGAAGAGACGGGGAAGTCGTTTACGCTGCGTGCTGGATGCCTTACGGCAGCTGGCATCAAAACTCGAGCAGAGAAGCGCCGCTGTAGTGTGATGGGCCTGAAACCCGGCTCTGCCCGGAGGAACCTGACTCCAAGTAGGAACGGTAATACGGAAGCATTGCCACTTGTCATGTTTTCATGCATTTTATGAACAGCCATGCAGCCAAATAATCCTCCCTCCCCGCGTTGCAGGGCACGGAGCCTGGCCCCTGGGATGCCTAGACACATTCAGGTATTCAAAACAGTCGTAAATATTTGGAAAAGAAACCAAAAGCACTTTGCAGCCTGAGAGCAAGCAAACTAAGTATAAGGCAAGAAAAACGTTCTGTAGCCAGGACTAGCTCTTCAGTAATAGTTTGAGCTCAGTTTCATAGAAATGATGCTTATATAAAAGCAGTGTTTTGTCATTAAAAAAATTACATAAATTAATTTCATTTACTCCTACATGTGAAAAATAGCTAAATCTGGTCTGCCAGGATGGGTGAGACTCRGACACTCCGAGTTAGAGCGATGGAAGTTCACCACAGGGAAGAGTCTCGTCACTCCCATCATGTCACCGCTGCTGCCGGAGGAATTACTTCAAACTAACAGATTCCCCTCCCGTCTCCTGGAGGTGGAATTTACAGATGCCAAGCGACATAAGCAAAGCCACTTCAGACCGTTATCACCAAGGATGTAAACGCTCCATACAATCTGAACAAATTATCCTTGTTCGTGCAGACCACTGTAAACAGATAAATGCACTTAAAGGCACTGCAGATAAACATGGTCAGTGATCAGCAGCATTTAATGTCCCAATACGCTGTTGTGTGAGCTACCACCATTAATACATCCAAGAAATTAGAAACATGGCAGTCATTAAATAAAATTACTGTGAATGAAGTGTGCTTTACAGAAAGTAAAGCCTTAACATTATTATTCTACATGCAGTGCTACAAAATAAGTTTCTTTAAAGAACATGATTACGTAAAAGGTCAGAGGCAACTTCAAATCTCACGTTCAACTAATCACACAGATCAGTCCAATTCTTCAAGTAGTATAATTAATTCAGGTTTCGGACAGGAATATTCTTTGCTATATGAGCAGCCCAATGTTTACAGACACAAAACTGTAATGGTCTTATTCACCAGTGAGTAGCATCTTTTCCTTTTCTGCACCTTTGCACCCCTGACTACCTCGATTTTCATGGTCACAAAAAAAAAGAAAAAGCACAAAATCAGAATATGAAGGAAGCCACTTTTGCTTCCATTCGTTCCAATGACTCAAAAGCTCCCCCCAACCCCCCAAAAAGAAAGAAGAAACAAAACTAGATGCTTATTCCCCTATTGTGTCCCCTGTCAGTCTTCAGATCAGAAAGTATTTCCTCAGCTATTGCATGTTACAGGAGAAAGGTGGCCCCCTGCCTGCCCGCCCTGCAGTTTCAGCCTAATTCTACTCAGGCATCTCGGAAGCTCAGACTTTGGATGTTAAATAGCTACGGCGCAGTCCAGTGATCCCTTTGCACAGTATTAACGAACAGCACTGAGAGGGCTAACAGTTACCTGTGCATTACTACTCAACTGGCACCGGCTCTCAGCTGCACTACACTGCCAAACCTCATTCCAAAAAGTGCATATTCATAGGTTGAGACTGTTTTATTGGTCTTCAGGAAAGCTAACTGATGATTCTGCTGATTGCCTGTAAGGAAGGGAATTCCTCGTCCTCAATATGCAAAGCTTTATGGGTGACAACGTCCTGCTGAGTTAGCACTTGCTTACATGTCGGGCAGATGCAGCAGTCGAGGCCAGAGCTGGAGTCCGTTTGCCAAACATTCTTTTTGTTCTTTTTGGGTTTGTTTGAGCTTTGCTTTTCCTTGATTCTGAAATCATTGTGAGCAGAAAGCAGTTCTTGTTGCTTAACTGTGTCCGGCAACAACACCAACAACTCGTTAAAGATTTTCTTGAAGTTATCCCCAAGTAGGTCTCGGCAACTTTTGTAATACTGCGCTGCAGAAATCAGACCCTTCAGTGAAAAGAGGATTGGCATAATTAGAAATGAGAAAATAACAACAATGATTTCGCTGGCCTATAAAAGGATTTAATTCCTTTCTTCCAGATCACATCATTCTCACTGCTTTTTCGCTACCTCAACACTAGAGAAGAGCTACAGTGGCACAGAAAAGAAAAAAAAATCTCCACCTAGTCCACTTGCTGATAGCAAACCGTGACAGATGCACTACATGAACTGAACACAGATTTCAAGAATCCTAAGGTTCCTGCCTACTCACCTGTCTGAATTGCCCAGAATGAGTTTTAAATTTATTGAATTTAGACTCGTCACTTTGAAGAAATTCTTTAATAGATTGTATTAGCTGGATGTTCCTTTGCTGAAAGTTTTCAGGTATCAAGTATGATCCATGACAGGATTTTGGCCTGCATGTGGGGGAAGAAAAAAAAAAAGTGAATTTGACAGTACTCCATGTTATAGAAAGAAGCTACAGAATGCCTGTATGTTATACAGGGATTCTTTTCTATAGGATACACTCCCTTGTTCCACCCAACTTGACAAGCAGTTACTATTAGCAGCATGTAGCTATCTTGATGGGATGTTGAAATGCATCCCACAGGACTAGTGCATCGGATTCCAGACATTTAAAATGCAAGCTTAACAGTCTTGACTAGCCATTTTGTAAGCCAGGTTTACTATAAAGACATGAGCAAAAAAGACCAGGTCCACACTATGAATAAAGCAGAACAGATTAATACAGATGTGTATTAAACTTCTATGTATTTTCCCTTCCCCTTTTCCCATAAGCTCATCTTCCCAGCCCAGCAGAATGCCAGCCAAAGACACCAACTTCTGGAAGATCAGAGCACTGAAAGCATTTAGAGGTTACAAGAAAAGCATGCTTCAGCATCCTGCTTCTGGGACTCAGACAGAATCAATGGCAAGGTCAAGAAATATGTTCAAGCTGCAGATTTCCAAACAAATCTAGAAGAGAAATCTCAGCTGCCAAACTGCATGTTTTCTTTCCTCAGACTTTCATCCAAATGCACACTTGTGCCTACTCCTGCACAACTCTCCTGAACCCAGCCCGCAATGGCAACAGGACTCTACAACAGAAATCTCAGTTTGGTCTTTATTTTATTATGTGTCTGGCCTCTGCCATAATACCTGTTTAGAATACTCCCTGCCGAGTACTCCATGCTTCATCTGAAGCCTATATGACAGAACTGAGATGCAAGGTGCGTAAAGTAACATTAACTCGAAGCACCTTTACTTACTCTTTCAAAGACGTAGTGACAGGTTCAGGGACATTGGTGGATGGAATAACAGCAAAACCTGGAGGGGGTTTGCTAACAGGCACCGACAGTCCTGGAGGTGGAGGAGGACTCTTTAATAGCACCACAGTGTTAAAACCTAAATGAAAGCAGAGAAGAGGCAGGAAGTTATAGCACATATCTGTGGTACCCATATACTACCATCTAAAATTGGCATCGATGGTCTGATGTACTCTCCAGAAGCACCAAGGAGTAAGAGTCAGCAACACACACCACTGTATTTGAAGAAACCAAAAATTAAAGAGGTAGAAATCTGTTGCTTTAACAGTCAAGTCAAGAAATACTTCACAGAGCTGATGTTACTCTACAAGAAAGCTTTAGAAAAATAATTAAAAAAAACACTAAAACTCATGATGAAAGTATTTTTACATTATAAAAGTAAGTATAATTACATTATTAAGAAAGTATATTTACATTATTAAAATGAAGCAAAATCACTCCAGAAGTCACAAAAGCACTAGACATCACATAAGCTATAGCAGTCTCCACCTAGCAGTATCTGCAGAGCACCACAGAACACAATAGCTGTGCAAGCATCTCCTGACGTGATGCTGCTTTCATTAAAACCACTCCAGGTCGCAGCTGTTGCTATGTTACTCCAGTTTTACAGGATTGTGGTACCGCTAACAGCATGGGCATTACATCTTTGCAAACACAGAACAAAAGCAACCAGGCAAGCTGACTGACTCTGCAGCGGTGCCAGCAGGTACCAGTCTCAGCTACAGAGAGTGCCCACAGGAGCGTCCAAGCTAGATCTTAAAACATGAAAACACACATACGTTACTCATCAGAAAAGCAGCGACTGGCTGCTCATCTATGAGCCACCGCCAGAGAGCAGACACCTGCGGCTGCAGGGAGCAGAGGTGTCCTAACGCTGCCACCACTTCAACAGTGTTTTACAGAGGACACTCAAGAGAATCGATGAAGTTGCCCACGCTGCCTTTTTTACTTCAAATGCTAACCGTGTGCCAGAACTGCTCTTCGCATGGGCGCCAGAAGGAGTAGTTTGTACTTCTCTTCCATGTGCCACGTGCTACATTTCTCTAAGCTACAACCAAACCGGGCTGACTGTGCCCTGTAGCGCTCACCTGGTGGCGGTGGCATTCTAGCTGATCCTGAGCTCCCAAGAGCTGGGAAGTCTTCCTGAGGTAAAGGGCATTGGTTAGTCACTGTGGGCTTTTTAAGGCCAGGGGGCTCTTTGGGTGTACTACAGATTGCTAATGATTTTTCCGAATGACCGTTCATGACAGCTGCAGATCTGTCAGAGGCATGGAGAGCAGAGGAGGCATTTGATGTCTGCTCTGCTTCTGGCAACTTTTCAGTAGATGACCTGGGTAAGGATGTATCCTGTAAGAGGTGTGGGGAGGATGGTCTCTGCTTCTCAACCCCTATCTTCTTTTTCTTGCTCACTTTCGTAAAAGTTTGTGAGGTAGAAGCTGCCAGCAAGGACGATACATCAAACATCGTTGGCGTGTTTCTGATCTCCTGGGTTGTCAAGCCACTGCCACTGTCTTCATCATCTGACTGAGAGAGTTTATTGCTCTTCTTGCTTCCTTTACTGCTATTCAAGGAGGGTGGCTTTTTGGCTATCTGGTTTGCACTGGGGCTACTCATGGCTTTGACCACACTTTTACTGGAACCGTTGTTCCACGCGGAYGTGATGTTAGTTACTGTTTTGTTGTTAGGCCTCATTTTGGACACCAGAGCTGGAAAATCCTCCTCTTGAAAAGCTGTTTTCTTTGCAGTAGCTGTATACGTCAAAGACATCGCAGAAGAGATGGTGGGTGCTGCAGAAGATGACAAGCTTGGGAAATCTTCCTCTTTAAGCTTAACTGGCGCTAGCTGGGCAGAGCTGTGAGAAAGGAAAAGTACACCAAGTTACACCGGTGCTGAAGAGGCAACGCAACTCCAACAAGCAGAACGAGCTTAATACCTGACTGCAGTCTTCCTCAAACTATCACTCAGGGTGGCACGACTGCCACAACTGTTAACAGGATGAAAATGCACTCAGGCTTATCAGTTGTGTTGGAAATGTGTTTCCTCAAAGAAGTCACGCTAGCCTTGCTGCGTTATCAGTACTGTCTTTGTACACCTCACCTTGATGAGCAAGCTGTACRCAGGCTTCGGGGGGCAGTCGAGCCGCCACGCCTTGCAAAGACTCTATTCTAATAATCACGGATTTAAGGAGATGATGCATTTTACAACCCAAAATATATGGTTCCATCAAGATAAACTACCGAGTTAAAAATTACTGGAACAAAGGATGTTGAGAATTTCACTGAAATCACTCAAGATCAAGTCACATATTGAAGCAACAGCCTATGCTTTGTCATGCGGGTGACTAGCAGAGCAAAAGTTCAAGGGAAAAGAGGGGAAGGGGAGGAACCATTTGCAGTCTAAGTGATGTGTAAAATTATTTTCTGCAAAAAACACAGACCCTGAATAAGCTTCTAAAACATTTTTCTCTTTGCTGCAGCCTTGCACAAACTTACCCTTGTAGAGGTCCCACTGCTGAACCAATCGCTGGAAAGTCATCTTGGCGTAAAGCACCATTAGCAGCTGCTTCTTTTGGAGTATTGAAAAGAGACCAAAGATATGTTTTCAACCAAAATCCATTCATTTCAGAATGAAAGCTATCACTGAACATCACATCAGCATTAGCAAGTCCTATTTTCAGCAGCTGATGATGTCATTAACTGTGACATTCCAAAAGGACAATTTAAATCCATGTGTCACTATTTCCTTCAATTAACTGTATTCACCATTATGTCACTGCACACTGCCTTTAGCATATAGCAAGTTCATGATACTTTAACATGAGCAAAACGCTGATTGATAAATGTATTCTGAGGGAATCCTCAAGAGACTAAGATGTTACTGTCCCCAGCTGTCTGCTCCATGCCTCAGAGGTTAGCGCTTGGTTGTCTGCACTGGTTTAGGATGCTCATCTGAGCCCAAGTGCTTGGACTGAGGAATGAAAATAGCTTCACTGGGGAAGTTACTCCTCTGAGCTGTCCATTACACCTCTGCTGCACAGATGCCCAAGCTGCTCAGCAATAAACTCTTGGGCAGTCAGTTTACAGTGCAGCATTTAAATATAAATTACTCACAATTTGGATTTGCCTTAAAATGTAGTGCTGCAGACTGCAGCAGTTTAGGGACAGATTGAAAACAGTTTAGACATGCATGCAGCAAAAGCTGGGTAAGCAGCTGGGGGAGATAACCTTGCCAGTCATCCCCAACAGAGCTGTACCCATAAACCAACTAGAGCTCTCAGCTGCTTCAGTTCATAATTAAAGTATATAACCTCTAACTGGGAATCTGCTGTTGGAACAGTTAACAGTAGAAAAGAGATTTGGAGCAGCCATAATATCAGACCACTGCATCACATATATATGTCCCCAACTGGACCCGAGATGAAACAATTCAAATCTTGCTTCCATCAGTTACAGACTTTTACTGGGAGTAACTTCTTCCCAACAAAAGGAATAATTAGCTCAAGCAAGCATCACAACAAATCAGCTCTTGCATGGTACAGTAGGAAATGGCATTTAATATTGCATTTAATATTTCTGCCCAGTTCCATTTTCAGAATAACCTGCTGCACGAATCCTAGTGCACTCTACACATTTCAGTGCAGACCAGTGCTGCTGCATCAAGATCCTCCACAGCTCTCTCCATATTCACTAGCTTTTGAAAACACTGCATGGCAATTCACACCTTTGCCAGGCTGATCTCCAGACCAGTCATGCCTCCCTGCAGCTGCAGAGTATGTTCAGCACTAACCTGTAGCTTCATTTGAAGACTTTGGCACACGTTTGGAGCTGGGTACTTCCGAGTCCCTCAAGTCCTCCTTTTTACCTCTGCTGCTGCTGTCGTCTTTATCTTCTACCCGTTTTTTCTCTTCTTGCCGTTTAGCTGCAACAGATGCCCTGACTGCTGCTGCAATGTCTCTGTCTTCTTCTTCCCTACAGGACAGTACAGATTTTCTTGGTCAAACAGTAAGGATTACTAAGCGCCTTTGTCTCACTGCAGCTCTCACCTCTCCAGTGTCACATCCTGATGACACTCCCTGGCCTTGTGCTGCCACCTGCTGAGAAGGCTGAAACAAACCCACTACTCCAATACACCCGCAGCGCGGTCTGGTGAGACAGGCAACATTCAACCCCTGGATTCGCAAGTTCTACATGTGGTGATAACAATTCAGTACAGAGGAGACCCGGGTGAACTGGGAGAGACAGGAGCAAGGATGCATGAGGACACTTGTCTCTCCCAATCATTTTCAAATGTATGAAAATCTTATCTGTAGGTTGGAGTAACTCTTTGAAATATGGTTTGTCATGAACTCTCAACACATGCACAATTCACATGCGACACTGACATAGAAGGTGCTTGGAGATGGATTTTTTCCCCAGTGAATTACCAGTAATGAACCATCTGACTGTCCAGCAAGAAAAGAAGAAAAATAGATGTGCAGTATGTATAAAGCACTCAGGTCTTGTGTGGATGAAAAGACATATAAATGCAAAATTTCATATCAATACTTAACCCTCTTCTTTTTCCAAAGCACTCAGTCTGGCCACACAGAGATCTGTTAGTTCAATGAAAAGCATGGTCCTTAGAATAGGAACTTCATGATTACCCAGACCAAAAAGTCCATTAAACCTGCAAAGGCTTGTCACTTACTTCTGAAAATCCTATTTAGAAAAGTTAGCACAAAAAATAGTTGCTGCAAATTAATTTAGCATTCTGAGCTTAGTTAACCCACTTGTTGAAGATTACATTGCCCACTTCCTTAGGCAAGTCCAGAGAGCTGAAACTTCACACAAAATAGATTTCACTTTGACCAAGCATGTAATCAGCACGCTGGCTTAGACTGAAAGCTAACTCTGACCTCAGCTAGGGATCCACTATGGAAGCTTCCAGGTTTTGTACTCACTTCTCTCCTACTGGCCTACCAAAACATCATTAAGTGGTAATTAAGAAACAGCACTAAGCAGCAATAAAAATCTACAAGATTTGGGCTACTCACCTCTTGTATCTCCAGCTGCCTCTTCTGTTTTGCTGACTTCCTCGGCCTCCCAGTCTGCCTGACCTCCCTTGCCTGTTATACCTGTCCACTTCTTCATAGTCCTCTCCACCTATAACACCTAAACAGGAGGGATGGTTGATCAGTCTTAGTTATCTCTCTAATCTGGGCATCACACCAGGCCTGAGAAAGGCAAAAAAAATACTAGTATAAACAAATCTATCTTGATTTCTTTCACCTGTAATGATTATGTAGTCTATATAAGCTTCAGGACTGATATATTAAAACATATTTTGCAGTATATGGATTCCACACATTGTAACCTGTGATATGAGTTTTAAGTAATTTCATTTTTATGTGCAGAGACCTCTACATAGAGTTCCACATAAAATAAAAGTTTGCATGTATGTCAATCTCTGCGCTCCTCTGGTCTCACGCTCCATCTTCATCCCTACTTTATATTACCTGCAATATAAGTAATTCAAGTAAAGGCAAACGGGAACAGAATGTCAGCCATTAAAATGATTCACTCCGATTTTCCTATGAATACATTTTTGTTAATCTCATTCCCCTGAGCCCCACTTACCCTCATTCCTCCTCTGATGCCTTGGAGCATAGTTAAACTGAAGGTCTATTTGCCGGTTCTGCCTGGCCTCTGCCCTGTTCTTGCTGTGACAGGCTGTTTTGTGCGCTTTATAATCTATTTCTGTGCGGAAAGCATGGGTAAACTGTTCTGTACTGCACCGTCCCTCTTCACAAAGGAAGTGCTTTTCGCGGAAGTGTTCACGAAGGTATTCATAATCGCTGGAAAGAGAAGAGAGGTTGAGTTGCARCTTTCCCAATACATCTTACTAAAGCTGCATAGTTATTCTTTGCAAGACRGAGTGAAGGCAAGCCCATCTGTTGGGTCTTCCTTTATCTCCGGGAGAGTTCTCCAACTGAAACCACTTCTGTGCAGCACAGACATATACCTTAATGCATGACCTCAGAAGCTAAACTAAACCTACTGGGTGATAATTATCACATCCAGCAGTACATAAAACATGTCTCAAAGGAAAATTTGTTCCCATCTCCTTTGCGCAAAAGCTTTGGACTATTAGAGTTAACATACCACACAGCCGACGAAGAAAACTTTAAAATAAGAACTAGACAGGAAGTTACTAGTGCTGCCACTAGTTTAAGGAACAACAGATCAAACTGAAAGACAGATGGAATTTCAGAATTATTAGTCCTATACTCAGTATAAAAAAAATATAGACTACAGCCAATCTGCTCGCATTCATGCCTTCTGTCTTCATTACTTTCCTCAAAACTGAAAGCAGATGCAAACAATTTTCCTTTAAAAGTTAAGCTACAGAAAGAGAAATAAGCCACTTTCACAAACCTGTAGTATTCCTGAGCACCATCAGAGTCACAGAAATGACAAAAATAATGATCTCGTCTTAGGTGTTTCAGTAACTCATCATTATCCAAATAACGCTCGTCACAAAATTTACAGAGGGGATGCCCACGATGAGAGGTGTCATCTGGATCTCCATGGATTCGATGGCGGGCAAGGTCCTTACGAGAATACCATTTCCGTTCATAGGTAAAAATCTTAAGAAACATATATATGTATTACTTCATGTGAATAGAGAATGAAGTGGAATAAGCCAGGTTCTGCACAACTTTTTCATCTGTAAGAGTGGAAGATTTGCTTTGACCAGCCTCAGAAAGATGCAATTTCACAACTGACACCCAAAAACTTCAGTGAAAAGGAGTCAAAATTCAAGCAATACATCCAAATTAAATCTAACTTGCAGTTCACTCAGTTCAAACATCAGAAAGAAAATAATTCACTTTTTTTTTCCCACAAGATTTTTTTTTTGTAACATAATGTAACAAAGTTTAAAATTACAATCTCTCATGGGAAAAAAGCTTAAATATGTGTTTATGAACATACAGCACTGGCATACTTGAACTTGAAAAAAATGCAAAATAGAAGCGAGCTGTTTTACATTCCTCCAATAGCAACTACCCCATTTAGCTACATACAATCAATATGGTTCAGTGAACAAATTCTGCATCATGAGCCAATATTCTGTCCCTACTAACATACAGGTTATTTTGGTAGAAAGGGTTATGAAGATGCCAAAAAGATCAACACATCCTTGAGAACAGATATCCTTTATTTCTTGCTTAGACAAAGAATGTTAACTTATTCTGGGAAAAGGTTAGTTTGGCTTAGCTACGGTGGACTGCCTGAAGCTTCGGCATGTTTAAGAACTTCTTTTCAGTAATTGCTAGCAATACGACATCATTCCTCCAAAATGAATATGTCTCTGCAGTATTCTGAAATTAAAAGGCAACAAATTCTACTATTGTTTGTGGTTTCCCTCAAAGAGACTATGATAAACTAGCTTCTTGCTGACTGTGGGAACAGCTCTTAACCAGAGCCAAAAGCACACTGCAACCAAAAGGAGCAGCCTTGGCCTCCCCTGCCCACTTCCCTCGAATTAGCTCTAGTGATTGCATGACCATGGGGAAGAGTCAAATCAGTTCACTGAAAGTTAACCCTGCAAAAAAAAGAAAAAACATTAGTCTTCATTCAGATGAATGCTCTGATCGCTTTTGGATCCTGCTCCTTCTGGCAGTAACCTACAATTCAATTGGCATAAGCCGACTGTGACACCACAGGATAAATGCATTTCTCCAGTTTGATACTTATCAGTTTCAGAGAAAACAAACACACACAAAACCATGTGTAAGGAGTCCTAAAAATACTTGTTTGTGCATTAAACTCCCTCCTATAAGAATAAGCAATGCTGACAACAGTTAGAGGCAGATTAGCAGTCTTATGCATCGATTTAACAGTAGCTGCTGGTTTTGGCTGACATGCAATTCAGAAATACAAAAAAAGCACTCTCACTCTAGGGAAAGATGGAATTCAGACTTTCAGAGTGTAAAAAAGCATCGCCTTTTTGACTAACATAACATCAGCCATCCTAAGTGAAATTTTGGGGGGTGGGAAAGGAAGACGATGGTGATAGCAAGATGAGTAGTTTAAAGGCTCAAGACACAGCACTTTTCCAGACTGAGACAACTCAGCTTTCCATGAACTGTTTTTATCTTTAACGAGTTGTAAGAAATGTTTCGTAACTACCACTGGTCATGTTCTACTTGGGTATATCAAACACAGCGGACTTCAACCACTGACAACAGTAGGTTTCATCTTCCTATCAAATCAACATTTTGATTATAAAAAGATATAGGAAATTTGCTCTGAACAAATAAACATGATAATGAAATACAATTATATTTCATTAAGCCAGCAAGATGAATTCTCATCCTGTACATGATCTGACTGTAAATGCTAAGTTGATTCTGATCTCAGAGAGGAAACTAACATTCCATGATGCACACTGTTTTCTGAACCGGCACCAGTATTTTCTCAATTGCGGTTTTATTTTATAAAGTTGTTACAGGTGCAAGTCTTACAGACATCAAATCTCTATTGTCACAGTTATAACAAAGCCTGCCTACAAGTCAGGATTAACTTCTTATCAGAAGGTTGGGTCTTTGGTACTTATATATATTGTGGGGTGGAGCTAACCTCAGAAGGTTATTAATCTGGTTGGGTTTAATTTAAAACATAATCCATTTAGAATCTTTAGGCCTCCTTCATTAATCAGTTTATGAAAGGAGAAAGACTTGAAATGAAGCAACTGGTTTCACTGCAGGCAGACAGAGGAAACTTAATAAATTGGTGCTATGCAGCCACCCCCTTCCTCCCACCCCCCCAAATCCTCTTTCTCATGTAAGGAAGTACCCCTCCTTCCCATACCTTAAAGCACAGAGCCAGCTCACCTTTAAGTGTTTAACACAGAGTTTGCAACAGAAGAGTTCATGCTGCTTTCTCATATGCTGTTCCAGATCTGCAAAAGTACTGAATGGCCTCGCATCTGGACACAAAGAGCATTCATGCTGCAGCAGCTTCCTAAGGGACAAAGAAAGGTTTATTAAAATTATCCGATTCCCTCTCAGCAATCTCATACCTTTACCAAAAAGTAACTGTTCCATCAGTGGCAGAATGCTGCATTTTTATAGCTCCCCCAGCAATCTGTAATGAGGTTAGAGTCCTTTTTATTCCAAGGATACTTTGTCACCTGTCAGGAACAGAACAGAACTATATTACACAGAGGCTTGAACTGTAAAAGAAAAGCTGAATAGCTACTGTGCAAGTAATATGCTACTAGTATAAAACTTGTGAGTGGACTGTAATACGTCCATGCAACAAATCTCTAGCTTATTGAAGACTCAGCCAATTTATGCAACATTCACATTCAATTATGCTTTCAACTGTCAGTAACTGAAGATCATGACAGGAAGCACAGAGGAGATAAAGAATTGTAATAGAAAAAGAGCATAAAATAAGTACAATGATTCCCAGGGACAGCTGAAGACAGAGCACTGGGCTCAGTGGGAGACCCCACTAACTCACTCTTGATTGTTACCCAGGGAGCTGAAGTCTCAGCAACTCTCCAGAAACATCAAAAGTAACTCTCAGAGCTGGTTTATAATTAATCAGAATATGCTTTGAGCTGATCCCGTTCACTAAACCCACTGCCCATTTCCATAAATATGAAGTCATACAAAACTATAAATATATCAGCAAAGCTACTGTCTTAGCACGAATCAGGCTGGACATACTGCACCAGTCTCTGAGAAAAAGGCACCACTGCCTACATTGCTTTGCCTCTTTTCTTTTCACTCTTCTTTCCATTTAACTGATTTTAATTAAATTTAAATCCTCTCAATTAAACACGTTATGAAAAATATTTGAAGAACATGATGCTGATGCCACATTTTTACTCTGTGTTGTTTTTTTACTTCACCCATTTAGAATCAATATTTTTGTAGGAAGAAGAAGTTGCTCTTCTTTTCATGCAATGTATAATACAACTGCTTTTGATTAGCCCATATGCAGCACAGCAATAAACACAATTATAATAGTAACACTGTCCTTACTAATTTACAGAACAGCCATGCAAGGAATGAAAAGCCTTTCAGCAAGTTTGCTCTTGGTAAAGAAGCAAAAAGCAACTTTCTATTGACAGAGCAACACTTCTGTATTACGCATTTGAAAATCTAAAATTCCAGGCTTGAGTTGCTCCCTTCGCTGACCTCGGGCCTGAGAGTTCACACCAACCAGGCTGCTCCAGCCTCTCATCCTACCAAAGCCACCTGTACTGCAGCGTGACTAAGGTACACAGCACGACAGCCGCTCTATTTCCATAAAACCAAACCACGCTATTCTATTAAGCCATGCATTTCCTGTCACGTAACACAGACAAGAATGCGGTGTTTTAGGGATATGCTACAGAAAGGATTCCAATGTTTACCTGTACAGTGCATAAACATTTCCATCCGTAAAATAGATGTCATATTTCTTCTCGTGCTGCAGCTGGTTAAGTGCTATTGTTGAGAAAGACGTAAGCTTTCTTCCAAAGACAACCTACAGACAACACAAGGATCAGAGAGAGCACGTGTGAGCTGTACAGTCTTTGGGATTACAGTCAAACTCCTTAGCACAAACTTCATTTGTTAGGGAACTCTTCCTAGCCTAAGGCTTGGACAGCATTTCCGGAGCGCTGTGCCAGCCCCAGCTGCTTGTCACTGCCCACCAGCTACGGTCACCACAACTGCCAGCAAAGCAATGGTGACTGCTCCTTAATCAGCTTCTAACACGTGAGTCAGATTAGATGAGGGTGGATCGGACTATCCTGATTTTTGGATTTTGGACTAGCCCTTTGGATGAGGGAACTCTTTTATGACGTGCTTTGCTACCACAACTGTGCTAGGAGTAAGTATGTTCAACCAGTTCAGCCCCCCGCGCAGCAAATGTCTGTCCAGAGCCCTGCACTCAGCTCCCTCCTACCTCCTGCTAGGAGATCACAGAAACTCACGCTCCAGAAGTACAAAGTGACRTTACTCAGAGTCTGATTGAGAAAGAACAATTTCCTCTTTCCTAACTACCAAGGAAAGTGAGAAACAAAACACTACATCACTTCCCAAGTTATTATTGTACCTTCTAAGACAACCCGGTTGTTCGCAATCGCTCCTACCGACCTCCAAGCAGCCTGCGTATCACACTGCAGCAGTTTACTACCTTATGTCCTTCTTCAGGAGCTACCTGCCGCTGTTCCRCTTCAACATACATTCCCAGTTCGGGACATGCTGGGGTAGCAGCGGCATTTATGAAACAGCTGGAATTACCTGTGCCAGCTCAGAAAGATGTACAAAACCCAAAATACAGTAACCATCTTTCAGTTGTTACAGTGAACACTAAATCTAAAAATACTTACAACCTTAACAAAAGAATTTAATTATATAAGACACATGTAGCTTAATCTTGTTAAATCACAAAATAACTGCTCCCCTACCCCTGATGGGGTGAAATAGCTTGGAACAAGTCCTTTGTGGTTTTTTTAAGCTTTCTTTACAGCAAGGTTAATTGTAAGTTAACAAAAACAAAAAATATGCCAAACTCTGAAATGTCAATCTTAAAATAGAATAAAGAGAATAAAAGTCAAAGTTGGTTGGAAAGATAACAACTATGTCTAATTCCAATTATTTAAAAAATTTCACTGAAACTGAATTTTATAGACATTTCATTTCAGCCTGAAGTAAGTTCTAAAAGGGAGGAATTCATTGCTGAAAAGCAGCTTTTTTTTCGCAGAAGACCAACACAACTTCCTACAACAGTTCCAAGAACAATCTCACGTATATATATATATATATATATAACCAGCACATTGACTGACCCTCCAAGTCCTAAGTTTATTTCAGGGTTATTTTACAGGTCAGCAAGTAATCCCTCCTAATTTAACTGCAGCAATTATGCACCACTGAGCGCACGTATTACCATAACAAGTATATCCTGCTTTCTCCTCCATTTGGTACTCTGATGCAGTCATCTTTATAGTTATTTTTATTCCATTTTGACATTAGGCTAATACACCTACCAGTTCAGTCTACACTAATCAATATGACACCTCCTGAGATTTAGTACTTTAGTAGACTTCTTCTAATTCCACGTACACTATGCAAATTAACAAACCCTGTTTTGGAACCTACGYATACGCTCAGTTCAATCCAGGACATTTTTCTGGTGTGATTCACACAGCTCTAATGGCTTTTTTTTCCCCCCTCCTTTGGGGGAGACGAGTGAACAGACAGTAACAGTATCATAGTGGCACTTAAAGACAAGAGGAAAAAAAGAATAGACATTAAAAAGGACCTCTCAGGCAATTACAATAAAAGGATCATTTTAAACAGTTAATAAATGAGAGAAAAAGATGGCTTAATGAACTGAAGCTCAGCCCACATAATAAAGCAATTATTACAAAATTGAAAAGCTCTTGAGATTAACATCCATCTGTGACCCTAAGACAAGCAGTTTTAAGGAAGAACAGCAGTATCACAGCTTGCTTCTTCCTACAACAGAAGCAGCAGAGCAGCAGCTCCTCGGAGGACGGTCAGGAACATACCCGCTATGGGAGAACATCTTTCTGAACACAGAGGCTACTCACATGCCAGTCAGCTCAGCCTAAAAACCACATCAACATCAACATTTCTGGCCTCCACAAAGTCTGAGGATCTTAAGCACGCGGCCTAAGATTGTCAATCCCTCCAACCATTTGAACAACGTGAAAAGCAGCCAGTGCGGTTTATTTAGGAAGCTCTTCCTTTGTCAAGGGGGGTGGGGAGCAGAACATCCCTCCACACACACTTGTTTTACTTCATTTCCTAAACCATCAGAATAGACTATTTCATTTAAAGCTAGTACCAATTCTTTCCTTTGGGGGGTTTGTTTCTCTCCACATCAGTTCTGCAAAAACAAATTCACATATAAAGATTTGTTTTTTGTAAATATCCTGGAGCAAAGTTCATCACAACAGTTYGCTGCCACACCAGATCCCTCACTCCGTCCACGCAAGGCAGTATCAGAGCAACTCCTCCTAAACTCTACAATACTCTACAAGTAGGGACTAGAGGGCCACGAAGTAAACAAAAATCTATCAGAAAAACTGTAGCGAAGGCGACGTTACTTTTTAAGCATATGGCTCACGCTGTCAGGAGCTGAAGACGCGAGTGCAGAATGATATTCTGGAAGGCAAGACATGACCAAGCCCGGACAGAATATAAAATATTTTGTCCCGTCATCTTAAAATCAGGTCAGAAATTCGGCAAGATGACAGAGTGCTCTGAGATTATCTAAGACCAACTTCAGAGAACGAGCCTTGCTGACTTAAAAAACAAAACAAAACAAAAAAAAMCAAAAAGAACACGAATTACTCGCTTTACACTCAGTTTTCTTCACATTTTGCTGCCCACACGCCTCCCTCCCCCGCCAGACCCCGCCGCAGCCCCGGCGCGGCCCAGGCCTCCCCGGGCGCCTCCCCGGGCGCGGCGCGGCGCGGCCTGGCGATCGCGGCGGCCGCTCACCTGGCCCAGCTCCTCGCGGCACACCGCGCAGTACCGCACGCCGCACAGCGCCCGCATCCGCACCGAGCACCGGTAGCAGATGGGGTGGTCGCAGCGGCCCAGCGCCACCACCTCCAGCTCGCCGCAGCACAGCACGCAGGGCCCGTCCGCCGCCGCCGCGCCCGGGGAGGCCGCCGGCGAGGCCGCCATGGCGGCGCCGACACGCCGCGGCCTGGCCCCGCACCGCTTAGCAACCGCCCCGGCGCGCCCAGCGCCGGCCTAGAGCGCCGCCCGGCCCGCCGCGCGACGCTCCTCCCGGCCTCCGACCATAGAGAGCAGGCCTCTTCGTATGGCGCTGGCCTGGGCTGACCATAGAGTCCCCGCCTAGAGCGACAAACCACCTCTCTGATCACCCCCCCAAAGGGAGCTAGAGCGCCACTCCTCTTTACGTCAGCCCATACGTCCTCCAGCGCCTGACCATAGAGAGGCAGCCTAGAGCGCCCCCCGCACCTCGCGCCGCGCTGACTGTGCTCTGTCTATCACGGAGAAGCGCTGCCAAGAGCGCCCACGGCGGGGGGGGTCACTCTAGCTGCCTCTCGCTGGTCTCCCGTGAGGGGAGGAAGCCGCCGGGCGCCCTCGTGCCGCGATGCGGGCCCGGCCCGGTGCCCGGCGCTGCCCAAAGGGGAACCGGGAGAGGTCGAGGGGCTGCGGCCTGCTTGGGTGCCCGCAGCCGGCTGCCCCGGCTTCCCCCAGGGGGGAGACGGGCCCAACTCGGGGCCTCCCGGCTGCCCCGCGGCCTCCGAAGGGCCGCGGCGCCCCGACGCCTGGGCTGCCCGGGCAGTGGCGTCGTCGTCCCGCGGGGCTGCGGCCTGTCAGCGATGCGGCCGCCCGGCGGGGCGGTGACCCGGCACCGCTGGGGCTTTGCCAGGGCGAACATCTGCGCCGTGATGGGTGCTTCGGGCCAGCGGCTCTGCCGCCTCGGGGTTACGCCGCACACGCGTCCTCGGTGCCGCGTGAGCTACGCGCGACTGGGAACAGATTGTTTAAAAGCATCGTCGAAAGGTTGTGGAAAATAAATGGCAGACGCCAGCACGGTACCACCGATGGGCAGCGTTAGCGTTACCGAGCACCGTGCGTTAGAGACAACTATTACATCTTTGGAGATGTGCTGCAGATAATGACTAATGCGTTCGGTACCTGAACGTGTGGCAGCTGTCAGGTGTTTCAGGTGTGAGTTAATGTGAACCAGAGTTAATCATCAATATGCCTGGTTTTTGGGTAGAGGARCGTGTGTTTGTGCACTGGCTGTGAGGGCCGAGTTCGTATTTTAAAGGTCTTGTGTCGCTCGCTGGTGCCTCAGAGATCAGAGCTGCAGCCCTTCAAACAGAAGAGGGTGCTCTAGTAGCGCAGAGAACAGGTTAACATGCCTCCGCAGCCATGTTCCTCTGAAAGTAAAACAAAAAACTGTAAAAGCTTGTTTGCATACAGCGCAGAAGAGACGTACGCTTTTTTCAAACTTCTGTGCTTACCTCCTCTTTCCTCCTAGATTGCCACTAAATAACCTGCGCTGGGTTCACTTTCCCTTCCAAAGATGAAAAATCAGATCTGATCCCTTAAAACACAAGTTTTGCTTCTAGATCTATTCCAAAAGTGTCAAGAAACCCAAAGGTCTTGGCATGAGGCTCTCGTTCTGCCACATCATCAAATGTGTCACCAGATKAGCACCACGTCACGCAGGTTAGCAAACATTACTGGAGTCTTGTCCCTTGAGTCAAAGGCTGCCATCTGTCCTAGAAATGACAAAATGGTCCAATTTTTCGCAGGCTCCTCCCAGGACTTGCAAACCTGTTATTACAGGACGAATGAAGAATCATTCCAGAACACAAGATGCCTCAGTGAAGCAGGTAAATAGTCTGTGCTTAGGTTACTCGGTGACACAACACAATAGCCTTAGGAAGATAAAACATCTCAAAAAAATTTTTCTAGGAAGGGGAATGGGGACAAAACATGTTAAATTACACATTAAAACTTATGGTAAATTCCAGGGAGCTACTGTGTGGTGCATCATGGCTAGTTGGAAGGTTGGATTAGCAACATCTGAATCATTCAGATCTGCTTTCTTTTGCACTAAAATTCTTTGTCATTTAAGTTAAAAGAGGCCCTTCATTTTTCTGTGATGCATAAATGATCAGTTTAGGACAAAGGAGCATATAAAATATGGCCAGTTCATTAAAATGTATCATAATGTTATCTAGTCCAACTCCAGTAGCATTTAGCAACACCTGCGATGTAAAATAAATAAAGTTATAGGTTAGATAAGTATTTTGGCCAACAGAAAAACTAAGTAATTGAATGCTTTGGGTCATTGGATACAACAGGTAATATTTACTTTCTCTTAAAGTGACCCATTTATCACATTTCCAATTAGAGAGTAGATAATATATGTCTTTTTGGTAATGAACACTAAAGTGCGGGTAGGGTGGGGCTGTATTAAATAATTAGGAATGACTGAGGATGGTGGCTGTAATTACTTCAGGAAATGTGCCCCCCTAAGTTAATGACACTGTTGAAAATGTTTTCATGTCAAAGCKGCATCACACAATTTTGGAGAGCAATTAGCATGAAATGAGATGGAGGCTGCTGACAGTAATGTGCTGTCTTAAGTGTCACTCGTCTGTGAAATTACGCAAGTACCCCAGCGATATGGCCCAGTATAGGATAATAAATGCACCTGCATAATTAGGCTTAAAAGTGACATTACTCATCACAATGAACATTGTGACAAAACAACTGGGCAGAAGCACAGTTTGCACTTTTGATATTTCATCTCAGGGTTTTTCTGTTATGGCAGTAGCAACTGATCCATATCGCTTGCCAGAACTCGTGGCTGGAGAGAGCTGAGTACCTAATCCTGCAAAGCGCATTCATACAAGTATGTTTTTCCTGTAAATAGTGTTTGGGGCATTCCTGGTGAAAGGAAGCACTTGGCTGTTTTCCAGGGTGCTGCAATGGCTTTACAGGCAACATTCCCGGCATCCAATCAGTTAGGACATTTTCTCCTTCCAAGATGATATTTACTATAATCAGTGTGTGAAGGGGGAGCTGCTGAAGGTTTTGTGCTCCTTTAACAGTGAAGCTAAACGTCRTGAGCCATTAAAATTGGATTTTGTTTTTCTTGCCAGTCAGATTCCCCAGTTTCACTGAGCTCTCGGTTTTAAACTGGAACCAGGAAGTTTATTTTAAGTGAAGTTCATGTAAGGTTGTTAATCCTTCAAGTACAAGCTGGGAGGCCAGGTCCAGCCCGGTTCTCTACATGTAGCCGTAAGATGAACCAAACAAATCCAGTCCCCAAGCGTCTGGCAAGCTGCCATACAGCCCACAGCAAAAGTTAGGTTTCTTTGAACTCTTGCTTCTTGCACTCGCTCCATTGCACTGTCACATACCAGGCTTGAGCAACCCTTCGTGTGGTGTCCTGTAAACTGCAGCTATATATGTTTGTAGTAGGATTTTAATAGCTATGTGATAGATCTTTACACACCTGTAAAATGTAAGGAAAATTCTCTGTCCTGTTTCATTATCATTATACAACTTTTGACTGTTCTCTTAGTGTCTGTACCTCGAGCGAGCAGAGCAATAGAACTGCGAAGTAGCCAGCGTTCAAACTTTTCTCCAAAGCTTGTTTTCAACTCATCACCGTTCTGAAAAATGATCCTGCTAGTGTATGTGAGTCATGGATTTCGATTAATTTATTTCACAGCGCAAAGAGGTTTTTATAATACTCTTTCAATGGATTGAATCATTCTTTGCTGATGACTTCTGTTTTATTTCTCTACTAATTGCAAATGGAATCTGGATCTTAGCACTAAGTATGACCCCAAAACATAAAGAAATATAATCATATATAATTAACTAGGCTTCAGTGTGCATTGTAAATATCTTGACTGGTACTTAGTTCCATGCATTGGCGAACAGGAAATGCTTTCTGCCAAAGAAAAAGAGTTAATATTAATGCTAGCGATAGTTAATTTCCATGTTTACTAGCCAAATATCACATAATAATATCAGAAGAAAAAGACCTTGTTTCAAATCATTTAATCAGCAATATTCTTTGAAATAACTGATAGCTGTGCAGATGGGCACAACAATCCATTGTATTCAGAAGAGCAACAGATCAAATATTTATAGTTTAGCTCTAAAATATTGTCAAAGTGTAGACCTAAAGGTTATGCCTTAGATTAATTCCACATTCACAGCTTGAAGTGGATTTGGTTCATTTGCAGTGAAGATACTTAGGGCATAATAGCAACATATGCTTTCATTTGATAAAGTTTCTGTTAAAAGTGATGATTTTCTCAGGGCTTCTTATTTTTTGAATAAGTCTCAAATGTTTCTTTTACCTGGGAGGGAGTTAGTAGAGGGGCTGTTTGCAGAGACCTTGCTTCTCCTCCTGGTGTTACCTGAAGCGTGCCACTTGCTGTGGGAGCCGCCGTCTGACACTGCTTTCTGCTGTAATTTCAGGTCTTAAGGTTAGGACAGTGCGGTGGTCTGGAGTGAAGTAAATAGTCTGTAGAGGAGTAATCCATTCCTTGAAGAAGGAGCTCTGGCTTCTATATCTGCTGGCCTTGATGCTCAAAAATGCTGCTTTATACAAAGGCTTAAAAAGCCAAGTTTAAGAGTGACAAGCTAGTAAGCGTACGAACACTGCTCTTTTCTTAGGGCTACACAGTGCACTCCCTTACTCTTCTGTTCATAGCTGTAACTTCACTCAGATACCTCATTTCAAGGCAGGTTTAAAATTATGGTCCTGAACATCTATAGTCTTTAGAGATAGAGATCATATTTCTAAGATTCAACATAGCATTTCAGGTTACTAGGAAATCAGCACTGTTTGGCCCAAACACACCACATTGCTTTCCGCTGAGACATCACTTAACTATTCCGCTGGGTATGAGGAAACCAATAGGTGGCATTTCAAACTGCTCGGGTGTCTGTGGGTTTTTTTCCACTCTACCCGGTTTTGGATCAACAGTCAAATATGCGACTTTGATAGAAAATTGGTCTGTTACCTTCCTGCATTTAAAAAATATCCCAGTCTACAATTGCTAATCACATTAGTTGTTCACTTTTTTTTTTTTTTACTGAAACATGTTTTTCTATTTAAAAGTTTAATTGTAGAGGGATATATAAATAATTCAGTTCTTTGATTCACCAACAGGCATAATACACTTTGCACAATGCCTGATTTCAGATTTGAACTGGAAATTGTCCTCCAAAATATGTAGTTGAGACAAAAGCTTTTCTGAAAAGCAGTGGTTCCCTAAAGGACGGGCAGGAGGATGGACAGGGAGGGGAAGTTTCCTTAAAGTCTGAAGAGACATACATGCTGGGAAGTGGAGTTGTATTTTAAGACATTCATAAACATTAATCTCGTGATAGTGTTTTCTTTAGCAACAGCTTGTTGGAGGATGAGAGCATGATAAGTGCAGCTAACAGAAAACATAGTACCTAGATGGGAATACAAAGAAACAGTGCGGGGGAGAGACGGCATTAAGCTTTCAGGGTGAAGAGCCAATGTGCAAATTCCCAGAACAGGATGAGGACCTCGAGAGAGCTCTACTTTCAAATAACATTAAGGGAGCTAACTTAAATGGACCAAAGCAAAACAGCTTGGCATCAGGAGCTCCCTTGCTGCTGCTGCTGCCCCCAGCTTTGGTTCGGGAAGGAAAGCTCACGCTTGGGCACATAGGACAACAAGGGGGCAGCCGCGGCGGGGGCTCCACGAGGATCTGGGCAGGGTAGGAGCATCTGTGAAACTGGGAGCTGTAACCAAGCCTTAAATACACTGCTTCAACCCAGTCCAGCATCGAACTGGGCAAATATGAGTTCTTCTGTCTGGTGATCGGAAGAGCTTGTCAAATGGAGAGATACGGTTTTAATCCCTTTTTACTGCCAGCAATACTAAGGCTCAGAAAGTTGTAGAGATCAAATAGCCAATAACTGATAAAAGTGGGAGCGCAGCTCAGYGCTCCTGACTCCTCGTTTGGTGCCTCACCGCCAGACCGCGCTGCTCCAAATAGTTTCATTTTTTTGACTGCTGCTAGGTTTTGGGGGTGTCAGTCTCATGCCTACAACAACTGCCTAAATAGCAGTAAGAATTGCGTGCGGTCTGTGTAGGACGTTGTGCTTCTTGTTATTACAACACAACTGTAGCGTGTTTAATTCTACTTGTAGGGCTGGTACAGGAACAGGACCGCTAATGTGCCTGCTTTCTGATATCTCAGAGGGTTTTACAAATATAGCTCTTAATCCAGCAAAGTGTTCATGCCAAACAAAACATACTCCACCTGTGCAGATTTGCTTAAAGACAAATTTTGTTCTTGGCTACATGCCTTAGAGCCCTCAACTCCAATTAACTTACACCTATATAATTATATGTACAATATAGCCTCAACTAATTAAATTTCAAGAAAATAAGAGAGCACTTTGGGGTTGTGGGGGATTTGGTTAAGAGATCTCAAAGCTGTCAAAGAAAAGATTCATCTCACAACTCTTCCTCCTTACAGTAAACATGCTTCAGATTGGAGCCAGATATACTCTGCGCTTCCCACCTGTGGGTATTTGCTCACTTTCATTAYTGTAAATTACTTCCAGGAGAAAGACTGAATCATGGAACGGAGGGGGCTGAGAAAGCTGCTCGCCTGCGGGACCTCCATTTGATGTCATCTTTGTTTCCTGCTCTTCTACTTGCACTTCAGCTTTTTGTCTTTGCTGCTTCCTTGTTGCTTTTCTAAGGCAACATCGTCATATCACAACCGTGTGTTTTTTTTGTCATGGTTCCTTGGTGTTGATGCGTCGTGTCCCAGTCGCACTTTGTTGACATTGCATCAGCCCGTGAGATATTTAGAGACTTTCTGAATATCCTGCCAACCGCAGCCTGTTGGAGGCGAGGTGCGGGCCTTGACGGATCGGTGCTCTGCTTGTTTATGACGGTCCGTGCTTCCCGCCGGGGTCAGCTTAGCAAGTGGATGGGTCGGGTCCGAACTGCAGGATCGTGCCCTTTACCTTGGAGGGTGGTGGACGGCTTCATTAAGCTTGGGATAGGCCATAATCAATTAGCATCGTTTGGTGGTTAGAGCAGAAGCCTTGGGTCTGTCCCTCTGCTCAGTTTTTGTCTCCAATCAGTGATTCAGTTGTTCCCTCTCTGCGCCTCAGTTTTAAGCAGAAATAATTCCACTGACTCAGCTGGGTGTGCTGGGGCTTAATTATTGTCTATAAAGGGCTTTGGAATCTTAAATGATCGATGCCTTGAGAGTATGTGTTATTAGGAAGCTGGATGGMGTGTTGTGAGCTCAGCTGCAGAATCGGAGGGAACAAACAAGTTCGTTGGGATTGAACGGCAAGCTACATAAAACTGTGCAAAAGTGTTGCGAGTCTGTCTGGGGTTTTTTGTTTTTTTTTTAACGTAATGCTAATGGATCCATTGCTTCATGCAAAGGTTTCCACTCCTCTTGTTGTACCGCGTGTGACATTTACAGTACTCTTCGTTCCATTAGCAAAGCAATTTGAGCGAGTTTATTATCCTTTGGAGACTTTACTGCTTGCTGTTTAACTTCCATGTGACTGGACCCTGGAAAAAGTCTTTTAAAATAATACATGAGCCTAAAAATAGCAACAAGTCATTTTTTAGGAGTAAAAGAATTAATTTAATGCACTCTAATAAGAAGCTTTAAAACATTAGGAAACACCACTTATTGTTTCCTCTTTTTCTTTAAAGCCACCAAAACACGCAGAAGGCTTTATCGCGGAGCCAAGGTGCATCTTGCCTCGCAGCTTGAGATCGTAATTTGTTTGTATCAGCTACAGTTCCTTTACTTCAGAGGAACAAAGAAATAGCATTTAATCAGCATGTTCTGAATCACAGGTGAAAGGAATCACTCCGTAATCTGAATTTATTACCCAAGGACACACTYGAGGTGGGAGCAAATGGCAAACCCTGTTGTTCCTGGGACCGTGTACCCAGGACGCCTGTTGCTCAGGACCTACGGGACTGAGTCCGCCCGTCCAGTCCCTCTCACCGGGTGGCTCATCCACCCTCCTCGGCAAAACACGCTCGCTCTGATTCACCGAGAAAACTCAGCAGTGGGTTGTGCGCTGGAAAGCAGCAGGGTTTGCTGAACTGCATAGGTGGGAATATTCTTTTCTCCCCATTAAGTCTTCAGTCACCCCGGGTTGTGGCAGTGCCGCAGAGCGGCAGCGCTGGGAACCGGGGGAAGCAGGCGAAGGGTGAACCGCAGCGAGGCGGCGGCAGGAGAGGGGATTCGGGGGACCCAGACCACGTTCGCCTTTCACCCTCGGCCCCGGCGCTCTGAACCTGCCCTGCGAGACCCCCGCCTGCGGCAGCGGGGCCTTCGCGCCGGCTCAGCGAGGGTCCCCCCCATCCRGCCTCCCAGGGCTCCCACCCACAGGCTGCATTACCAGCTGCTGCCTGTCGTACACCYGGACCACAGCCCTGCGAGACTGCAGTCCTGACAAGCTTTTAAGATACGCAGAATGGTTTGAGCGTGCTTGTGCACGTGGCTGGGAGCGGGAGCCGGACTGCAGAGCCATCCCTGGTGCAACCGCTGCCTTCGGCTCGTTTGCAAGTTTTTGCACCTCCGACAAGTTTCCTGGGGTGAAGCGCTTCAGTTTTGCCCATTTTGTGCCCGTCTTCCCGAGGCAACGTCCACCCCATGCAAAGGGCAGCCCCGATCTCCTGCCGGGCCYGGCTGGAGTCCCTGGGCAAAGGACCCCAGAGCAGAGGGCTTGGTGCTTCCCAGACCTGCCATTTGCCYGTGTGGACTGGGACAAGCCACTTCAACTCTCACGGCCTGAGTTTCCCAGCCCCAAAAGTGGTGATAACAAGAATTACGAAGGCGGTGGGAGCTTGCAGAGTGCCCCGAGGCAGGAGCGGGGCAGGTTCCTGGAGTGAGCACCAGGCTCTTCCGCCAAAGCGATGCCGCCTGCAGCCTCCCGCCGTCCTTCCACCGGGAGATGCTGCAGAGCCCAAATGGCCAAGAAGCGTCAGATAGTGAATGAGCTTTAACGACCGAACGTGCCCGAGGCCCGTCGCGGGGCCGGCCTCTCAAATTGCTTTGTTTTCATGCTCGGATGAGTTGCTAACCTTCCAATAAAAACCAGAGTCATTATAATAAAAATGTGGAAAATGCTATCATTAAACCACACCACCGGCTTATTTTTCAAGTGCCTCTTTCTGGGACATCAAATTCATTTAGATCGTTCTCAAAACCCACAAACGCTGATTGGGTTCAGTAATGTGTGTGGCGGGAGGCGGGAGCACAGGGCGCGTTGCAGCGGGCAGAGTCGGGGCGCTGCCAGGGGAGCTCAGCGAACGTCCTGCCGGGCTTGAGGCTTTACCCTGCGGCTGCTCGCCCTCCTCGCCCCGGCCCCGGCCCCAGCCCCGGCCCTGGCCCCGGCAGCCCCCGCGCAGTATCTGCAGACTGAAAGCCCGGTTCACGCGGTGGCATCTCAGCTCAAACCCCGTTGGAGCATATCTCCCCGCATCCGACCAGCCGTGAGCCCCCGGTGCAAACACGTCACCGCTGCCCCTTCCATGAGCCCCTTCCAGGCCCCTTCCGATTGCAGTGTCCTCCTTCCTCAAGGAGTTAAATTTTGTTCCAAAATAAAAGGAAAAGACCTTAAATCCTTCCCGTACAAGTGCTGCACGGTTAGATCATGCTCCCCTTCACCTCTACGAATCTGGAAAATCATCATTAAAGGTTCGTCTGAATTAACAGTGCAGCAGCTGAGCAAAGTTTTGCCTCAGTATCCGTGTTGTTGGTAAATGTGATGCTGGAGCTAACTGTATTTATAAAGTAAAAACATAAAAGTGGGATTTTCAGAAGTGCTTGACATCGGCTAGACCCCGCTCGGGGGAAACCAAGAATCTGCAGCTTTGAGAAGTGGCAAGAAAGGCTCAGATCTTAATCTCGGTGGAGTCTGTAGAAAACTCGCACCGATTTCGGAGGAGGGAGGGTTTTGCTCAAAAGCTTTCTGTCTTCTATCTGCCAAACGGGGGGGGTTGTGCTCCCGGGGGAGTTACTGGCGTGAAGACCACCGCGGAGCAGGGTGCTGGGACGTGCTCGCCGACGTGCTTAGGTAGCTGCGGGGTCTGCGGCAACGTCAGCTTTTGCAAGGGCAACGGGGAATGCTAAAATTATATTTTAGTTACTTAGAATATAAATAGGCAGCAAATTGCTTGTCAGCGCTTTTGTCTGAAAGATATTTAAAAATACTTGGGAGAGGAAACGTACACTCTGTTAGAGATCCGGAGTCGTAATGTTTCAGCCCGGAGGATTTCAAAGCGCCTCGCAGACGCGGCGAGCTGGCTCGCGCACGGGACGCGGTCCCTGCTCTCGGAAGCGGGAGTTCAGCTCGGTTCCCGGCGAGTTTGTCAGCACGACGAGTTTTTCGAGTTATGCCACAAACACAAGGAGAAGGCAGTGCAGGCAGATCTCTAGGAACGTGGAAAGCTCCRCTCCCGGGTGGGAAGTCTGAGCCTACGTTTGTGTGTCGTTAGAGCAGAACATGAGTCACTAAAGTCCCTGTTTGATTCGGCACCGGGGCAAAGTTAGACGCAGGCTCCTGCCCCRGCAGAGCCGACCAGCGGCTCTTCCAGCCTCGCTCGGCTCCCGGGGGAAAACGACTGTGTCACGGCTCCTTGCCGAGGGAAATAAAGCCGATAGCGCGGCGTGGCGGGGTCCGGTGCCGGGGCGCGAGGCGGTGGGGCTCTGCTGACGCCGCTCATTAACGGCGCTGTTAAAACGCGGGAGCGCGGAGGCCATTCACAATTTCCAAAGCACTCAACGCACGACGAAAATAGCCCAGCCAGCGGCGAGCTGCCCGGGGAAGCTGGGAGCCTGGAGTCGGCCGCGCCGTAAATGCCGTCGCTTCCAAGAAGTTGTGCCGTGGATGGACTTGACGGTCTGGTCCGATTCCTTAGCCAGAGCAGTTCGGCTGACGCAGACCTTAGCTTCTGCGCAGCCGGCCCGGGAAAGGGCAGCAGCCCCTTACCGGCGGGGAATTTGTTTTCACTGACTCGTGACGAGGACAGGCAAAATCGTGGGGCTCTGCCCGGCCCTTTCCCACCGGCTTTGGGCGTTCCTCTCTTCCCCCGCCTCGGATCCCGCCGGGGCGCCCCCGCGCAGCAAGCGCTGCTTCCATGGGACGAGGGCGTCGCTTGGGCGAGACGGGTGCAAACGTGCTCCCGCGCTGGAGCCGGCCCTTCGCCGCGGTCGCGGGGGGACGGCGCTGTCCTCAGCAGCCGGAGCACACCCGGATCGAGCCTGCTCCGGGAGAGCGATGCTGCATGCGTGCGCACACGTGCCTCCGTCCCTGCTGCCGGGTCCGGCCCGTGAATATTGGCAATATAAGAAATGGATAAATAATGTAAACAATAGCAACAAGGAGAGGTGAAATGGATACCTAGGAGCACGCGAGATGCTGAAAACAAAATTAATCAAGTTATTATGTGGCCTGAAGAGAAGAAATGATTTAGTCATATAAAGCCAATAAACAAGGCTAATAAACAAGCGGAGCTGGAATTGCTCCCTGATGAGCTTGCGTTTGACCTACTTGGTTTTATTGTAGGAATCTGGGGGGGGAAGAGTCACATAACTGGAATGGCAAAATTAATGGTATTAACCTCTTTAAGAAGACCTGAGTTACGGAGGAGGAGGAGGAGGAGCAGCGCTGCCTCAAAACTGAGTCAAAACCGAGCTGCTCCCGAGTTGCTGGCAGCTGCAGCGGAAAGGGCGAAGCGGCTGCTCCTCCACCGAACCGCGGGGGAGAGCGGAGTGACCCGCTCCTGATGCCTCTCTCCAAAACAGCCGCGGGTAAAATGTTGCGTGGCCGCACGACTTCAGTCCCTGCAACGTAAGCTGGCTCCCAGAGGGAGGCTGGAGGGATGGTGCTCCCGAATCCCAAACCCTCCCGCTGGCTAACAAGCGGCTCCAGAGGAGCACCGGAAAGGGCTGAAAATAGCAGGCCCTCTAGTTTCCCCAGCTTGTGAAGGCAACAGGCTTCAGGGAGAGGACCACGTGTTGGCGGGCTTCCCGTGGGATCAGGCAGTAGTGTCCCGGGCCATCGGTTCTTGTTTAAAGAAGAGATGGAGGAACAGGAGTCCCGTGCTGAAGGAGCTGCTCGGGCAGGCAGGCAGGCAGGCATTTTAAAACACGATGGAAAAGCCACCAGCAGTGGACGGTGGCGTTCGCAGAGGCAGCGTGAGTGCAGAAGCTGTCGGAGCCCACGGCACCGCCACAGCGTCTCGTCTCTCCCCATCACCTTGTGCCTCCCGAGCAGCCGGTTTTGCCCTGCGCCAAGGCAAAGCAGGGTGTTCGCAGGCACCAGGACCCCCAAACCGCGGGTGGGATATTAGCTTACGAGCAAGGCAGGAGTGAATTCCAGGTTTTACCCTTTTTGTGGGCTGTAGGGAGGTGGCTGGGAGCCTGTCCTGCTCTGCGTGGCGGGACAGACGGCTGGTGTGCCGTAGACGCGTGTTCCTCAGGACACGCGTGTGCCCCGTGCCCCCTCCCAGAAGCAGCAGCATCTCTGCACCAAGACAGGCAACAAAAGCAGAGCTCCAGCTGGCATCGCCCTCCTCAAACCTGCTACCCCACTCAGGATTCGTTTTGCTGAAAATCACAGCAATGTATTCCCACATATGCTTCCTCAAGGGCACATTTCCCAGTTCCCAAGCAGTGAGTCTGGGGTTCCTACCTGGGGGGGGACCAGTCCCCTATGTGGGCCCTCATTTACACTTGATTTATAACTTCTCTGGCAATAAACCCTGCTGCTGTCGGACAGGTCCTGGTGGGCCAGGGAAGGATGCTGGGGCTGCAGGGAGGATGCTGGGGCTGCAGGGGTGATGCTCAGGACCATGGG
>NW_020447408.1:1885518-1891197 GCF_003343035.1 Apteryx rowi | reverse complement strand
TCTCTGCAGCACCCCGGGGTGCTGGAGGGGGGGGGCACGAGGCATGCGGGGGTGCATGGTCCCCTGTCACCGTCTCCCGTCCTGCAGCACCCCGGGGTGCTGGAGAGCTGTCACCGGTAACCGGGGGGTGCACGGTGCCCATCACAGTCTCTGCAGCACCCTAGGGTAGGGGAAGGGTGTCGTCGGATAACTGGGGGTGCATGGTCCCCCATCGTGGTCTCTGCAGCACCCTAGGGTAGGGGAAGGGTGTCACGGAGTTACTGGGGTGCAAGGTGCCCCGCTGCGGTCTCTCCTCCTGCAGCACCCCGGGGCGCTGGAGCGGTTTCCCCGGGTGCCTGGGGTGCACAGAGCCTTGCTGTGGTCTCCCGTCCCGCGGCACCCCGAGGTGCTGGAGGGGGTTCGGTGGGCAACCAGGGGTGCGCGGTCCCCTGCCACGGTCTGCCCTCCCGCAGCACTTTGGGGCACTGGAGGGGTTTCACAGGCTGACGGGGGGAGCGTGGTGCCCCGCCGCGCTCTGCAACCCCCCCCCCCCGCGGCACTGCAGGGGTTTCGCCACGTAACCGGGGTGCACGGTGCCTTGCCGCGGCCGCCCGTCCCGCAGCACCCCAGGGTGCCAGCACAACCGGTGACCGAGCGCGGGGTCCAAACCCCGTGGGCTCCGGGGGGTCCTGGGAGCCCGTCAGGTCGGTGCGCTCCGGCAGCGGGGAGCGTGTCCGGCTCGCGGGTGAGCACCCCGGAGCGGGGGCTTCGGGGGCCRAGCCGCGAGCCCGCGGGACAACCCAGGCCTGGCGGCTTCTCCTGCCCGGCTGTTGCGCCGTGCGAGTTCACAAAAGTCTTTGCTGCATTTTTAAATTGCAACCACGCGGTTTGCTGCGCTCAGCAGGACGCGGCCTGGGAGGAGAGGGCTGGCTCCGCTCCGGTGAGCGGCATCTGGAGCGGCTGCTGCTCGGGATTTCGCGCGGAGGAAGGAGCGAGGCGAACTGCGATGCCCATCTGGTGTATCGCCAGCCCCCGTCGCCGCCAGGGCCGCGCAGCCGGAGGGTGTTTGCRGAGCCGGGCTGGYGGCACCCGAGGGCTCCCCGGCATCCCCCTCTCCCRGCCCCCTGCACCCGCTCCGGGTCTGTCCTCGGCCGAGCGACCCTTTTGGGGCTGTTCCCAAACCCTCCATCTCTTCCCTCTTACGCAAAGCAGGAGCCAATGTGGCTCTTCCACAAGAAGAACCACAGGTCCTGCAACCCGTGGATGCGTTAGATGCTGGATCAGCCCCTGAAACATGTAGCYGGATCCCCCCTTCCTTTCCGGGGGAAGTCTGGGATTAGCCGGTTTCAGGGAAAGGTCAGCCGAGCCCTGCGTTACGTCAGAGCCGCCCCGTTACCGGCGGCCAGCCCAGATGTCAGCGAGGGCAGAGCGGTGCCGGCGGCTGCCACGTGCAGTCCCGCGCCGCGTGCGCTTCTCCGGGAGGTTCCCGTGGGCTGGGCCGGACCGGAGGGCTCAGCGCCTTGCAGGGAGGCATCGGGGGCCCTGGGCTGAAATCACRCCGTCCCTTTCTGCTTTGCAGCATCTCCAGGTTGCAGATATAGCCCTGGTCCGCTGAAGGGTCCCGACAGAGACGCTGGAGGAGCAAAGACTGCCCGGCGCGGAAACTGTTTGCCGTCGCTGATGAGGAAGAGTTTCATCGGTGGTTCTCCTGGTTTTTCTGACCTCTTTGAAACCRTATAGACAATTGCATTAAAAAAAAAATGTGATTTTTTTCCTACCAACTGTCCACACACAGTGGTGAATTCATATTGTTTTCAGGTCAACCTAGTGCTATAAACTTGGGGAGAAATAAACAGGGAAGATATTTATTTTGTTTATTTTTTTTAGATTTCTGTACTAGCTTCTTTGCAATATAACAAAAACCCGTACTGTTTGCTTCCTAGGAACCTGCACTCATTAAAATGAGACTTGATCAAAGGAAAGCTTTGCTTCGTCATGCTGCTTTTTAAGTGAAACCCGTTAGGGCTCAGAACAGGGGCAATTGCTTTAGCGTTCTGGTAATTCCCAGATTTTTCTGGCACGATTTAACTCCCTGAAACAGTTTCTTCTGCAGCTTTACAGTGAATCTCTTTTATTGCCCTTCAGGGAGTTACTACCAGGCTAAGTGTCGATTAAGACGACAAGGAGTTAGAAGTCTTTCCTGGACTCCGCTGAACGAAAGCTCTGCGCGTTCTCGCTGCTTCGAATGTTTATTTTCCTAGTTAGAACTTCACGTTATGTACGTCCCTGCTAATGAAGAAAAGTTACTCCCCGTTAAAGCAGGGCAAAGCCTTGGGCTGCAGGCAGGGCCGGGGCAGGCCGGGCCGTGGGGCAGGGGCAGGGGCGCGCTCGTCCTGCGGGGTGTCCGTATCTCGAGTGGGTGGGATCCGGGATTGAGGGAAAACTGAGATCTGGGGTTCGAGTTCAGCTCCTCGAAGGAGCCGAGTTCTCCGCTCTTAGCACTGGCTGCTTTTGTGGGAAACCTGGCAAACGGAGCTGTTCCCACCTTCCCTGAACCAGCTGGCTGCTCCTGCCGAGACCACGTGTCCTGGACGTGTAGTTGGGACAGCAGGATTTTGTGATTCGGGTCGCAAGGGGAAAAGCCCTGGTGCCGCTCGCCACCGTCGCCCCTGCGCGGGGCTCTGCAAGCAGAGCGGTTAGTCGGTGTAAATCTTATCCTGCAACCGTGCCCCTCTGCCGGTAAATCACAGCGAGCCGTTCCCACGGCCCCCTTCCCCCTCGGCCGCCTTCGGGCTCTTGGCTGCTCGGCCGATGCTCAGCACAACGTGAGGAGGGGCGTTTTCTCCCCGTTTCTTCCCRACCGATTTGCCCTCCGTGTCCCCTCTCCCTTCCCCCCGGTGATTTTCAAATTTGGCAAATTTCGACTGTTAGTTAGCGTAACGCAGGACACGGCTGGGACAAATGACACCCGATTACCAGCACCCATTAGGCAGCTGGTCTGAGAAGGGCTCTGCACGCTAACGGCGCCCGTCGGCCTCCGCAGTGGCYGCAGCGGCAGATTGCCGCTCTTGACGGAGATAAGCGATAAAATGAGGTAGGGAAGGGAAAGGTCAGCTTTGCGCAGGAGGACGCCCGGAGGGTGATGAGAAGCGACGCTTGGAGACACGATTCGAGTGTGTGCTTCCAGCCTCGTGCGTGGGAGAGAAACACCTGGACCCGCTGATTTCCGGGGCAAAAGCACCGAGATGCTCAGTTAACCGTGAGGCCCTTGACTTCTCGCTTTGTGAAATAATTTTCCCTGCTGCCGTTCAGAAGCAGGACCCGATTCCCCCCACCCCCGCGGCTGCAGAATGATCCCCTCAGTCCTCCCGGCCCCGCAGGTGCATCCCGGCCCYGTGGGTGCATCCCGGCCTCACGGGTGCATCCTGGCCCCATGGTGCATCCCGGCTCCGCGGTGCATCCTGGCTCTGGGCGCTCGCTGCTYGTGGGGCCGGGGGCGGCTTGGAGGGAAGCGAGGGGGGCGCCAAACCCCCCCATCCCTTCCCCTGCCCCCAGCGCGGCTCGTGGGGCTGCAGGAGCTGCGCTGCGGAGCGGGGACACGCGGCTGTGCAGCTCCCGGGCCCCAGTGGGGCAGGGGCAGGGCAGGGGCAATGGAGCAAGCCCTGGGCCAGGAGCGGGGCAGGTCCCGGGGCAGGAGCAGGGCAGGGGCAATGGAGCAAGCTCTGGGGCAGGTCCCAGGGCAGGAGCACAGCAGGTTCCAGGGCAGGTCCCGGGGCTGGAGCAGGGCAGGTCCCAAGGCAGATCCCAGGGCAGGTCTCGGGGCAGGAACAGGGCAGGGGCAATGGAGCAAGCCCCGGGGCAGGTCCTGGGGCAGGAGCACAGCAGGTCCCAGGGCAGGTCCTGGGGCAGGAGCAGGGCAGGTCCCAGGGCAGGTCCCGGGGCAGGAGCAGGGCAGGGGCAATGGAGCAAGCCCCAGGGCAGGTCCCGGGGCAGGTCCCGGGGCAGGAGCAGGGCAGGTCCCGGGGCAGGTCCCGGGGCCGGAGCAGGGCAGGGGCAGGCCCCGGGGCAGGGGCAGCAGCAGCAGCGCCCACCCGGGCGGTGGGCCCGTGGCGGCGTGGGGAAGGCTTGCCGTGCCATCTTGTGGCCGCACAGGCACGGTGGGATGATGCAGCTAGAGGAGCCGGGGAAGAGGGCGAAAGCCGCCCGCCCGTGGGGGGACRGGGCCTAAGGGCTGAAGGCGACCCCCGGCACCGCGTCCCCATCCCAGCGCCGGGGAGCCCCAGCCTGGCAGGGGACCGACCCCGCAGGGCACCGGCGCAGTGGCGGTCCCATAGCTCGGGGCGCGCAGGAGGACAGCGCGAGGCAGGGTGCTGCCGGCACCCCTTGCTGCACGGGGGGGGTCTAGGGCTGGACCGGAGCCGGTCTGGCTCCATCTCCAATGCCTGGGAGCTCTGCAGATCCCAAGCCACCGGCGAGGGCGGCAGCAGTCCCGGAAGGGCCGAGCCGTCACCCAGTCTCTCGTGCCAGCGGACGCGTTTCGTCCCAGCCCGAAAGGCCGGCGGAGCCCGGGGGGGGCCGTGGCTGGCGCAGGAAGCCGGGTCACCCCACCCCAGCCGGCCCAAGCTCCGGGCGGCTCCGCTTCCTTCCTGCTTCCCCAGCCGCCACCGCCCAGCCTCTCCCAGGAGGCCGGCGGTGTCCACTGAGGCTCCCTGGCCCGCTGGGCTGGGATGCTTTCCATCCATCCATCCGTCTGTCCATCCTGGGCCGGGACATGGCAGTCCCGGAGGAGCCGGCGGGAGCTGCCGCCAGGGCTGGGCTGGGCTCGCACAACGCCCTCGCGTACAGCGGGAGGAAGAAAACTCCCCATGGAGTTTCCTCCTCCGTCGGCTCTGCCCGGCCGCTGCTCCTCTCCCACCGGGATGCACGTGGCCGCGGCCAGGCTGAGCCCCTCTCCGGCCTGCGGCCCCTGCTCGGCGCAGCGACGGACGGGGGCAAAAAGCCCTGATGGTCCGTGTGTCCGCTGGGCGTCCGCCCGGGCGTCTCTGCAGGGAGCCCGGAGCGGCCGGAGCCCGGCGCCGACCCGCGTCTCAGCCGGGGGTGCTGCCGCGGGGGCTGTGCCGGAGGGGTCTGCCGCGTCCCGCCTGCCACCACGAGGACGGTGCAAGGAGCATCCCCTGCTCCCGCCGCCTCCGGCCCGGCAAGAGCCGCTGGGAGCCTCCTGCGGCTGCTGCGCTTGGCCGCCACGAGCCCCCCCGTTCCCGCCCGGCTCCCGCGCCTCGCCGAGCCCGGCCGCCGCTCCTGCTCTCTTGCTGGCGGGAGAGGAAGCGGTGGCGGCAGCGGAGCGCGGCGTGAATGAATGCCGCCCTTCCCGTTGGGCGACGGCGCTGCCTGCCCGGCCGGCCCGGCGGCGGCTCGCGGCACATTCCTGCGCCGGGTGTTGCCCCGTGGCGCTGGCGTTTCCATGGATGGGTGCAGCTGGGCGCTCCCCTGCGGCCCGCGGTGCTGGGGCTCCCGGAGCTGGGTGCCACTAGAGCTGGGTGCTCCCAGAGCTGGGAGCTTCCAGAGCCGGGTGCTCCTGGAGCTGGGTGCTCCTGCATTTGGGTGCTCCTGGAGCTCAGTGCCCCCAGAACCAGGTGCTCCTGGGGTTGGATGCTCCCAGAGCTGGATGTTCCCGGAGCCGGGTGCTCCTGGAGCTCAGTG
>NW_020447408.1:1881640-1884267 GCF_003343035.1 Apteryx rowi | reverse complement strand
TGCTCCCGGCCCCCGGCGAGCGGAGGGCGAGGGGCTGCGCGTGGGACGGGACCGGGGCCGCGGGGCTGCAGCACCGTGCGGGGTCCCTCCGGCCCCGCGCGCCGGCTCGGCAGATGGCAGTGTGCTGTCGCGTATCCCCGCGGCRGGATGCGGCGCGGCGGCTGCAGCTGCGTTGCCCCCCGGCGCAGCGGCCCCCGCGGGGTCCTGCACCCTCTGCCCGGCTTTCGCCACCCCCCCCGGGGCCGCGGTTCGCCTCCCCCCCCCGGGGCCACGGACGCTCTCCCTCCCCGCAGGCGCCCCGGGGGCTGTAAGCGACGGAGACGTTGCAGCTCTTTTGGGGAGAAATGATGGGAAACGGCCTGTTTCGGCTGCGCGCCGGGAGCCGGGCGAGCACCGAGCACCGCGGCCGGCCGGGACCTCATTTATTAACGCTCGGAGGTGGCTGCAGCGGCGGCAGCAGCTCCCTCCGCCTCCAAGCAGAACAAAATCTGCACCCAGAGGGCAAGTCAGGAGAGCGAGAAGCAGCAGGATGTGCCACAGCTCGCGCGGCGGGCGCGAGGTGGGACCGGCGGCCGGGCACCCGGCAGCCTCGCGGTCCAGCCTCCCGCCCGCGCTTGCGGAGCTTTGCCTGGCGCGTGGGTTTCGCATTAGTTACGCGATATCGCCAGGCCTGGAGCAAGCGGCGCGCGGCGCACAGGTGCGGTCCCGTGCAAGGGCTTCATCAAGTGCAGCGAATGAATTATAGATAAAGCCGTTTGCTTTGGAGCAGATGCCAAATGAAGAGCGCTTCACGTTCTCCCAAGGCAACAAGCACACGGAGCCTGGGAGCTTCCTCCGCTTGCAGCTTCCGCGGGGAGGAAGGTCTTCCTCGGCGCCGTGGGCAGGGTTACGGCCTCTGGCCTGGCAGGTGACGGTCCCCCGTACGGGCCGGGCCGCCGGCCCTGCTCGGCTGCTCTGCGGTTCCTCGATGTTTCCCTGGGGGGGGAAAGATGCCTTTTGGGGATAGAAAGAAAAAAAAGTCAACGAATGCAGGTCAGACTTGAGAAACGGTTTCTGCTCAAAAAAATAAGCATTTCAGGAAAATTCAAACATTTCATTTTCACGTTTTTGAAATGACATTTTCCCAACTGTTCATTTTGCAAGTTACCAAYGCTTTTTAAAATAATTGTTCAAAAGGGTTAAAAATGTTCTGTTTGACCACCCCAAAGATTTTTCTCCCTTGGGTTCTGTTTTTCCTTGCCCTGAACAAAAAGAAAAACTTTTTTGTTCAAATAAACTTGAAACGGTCCCTTCTCTTCTCCCCTTCCCTCCGGTTTCTTACTTTGACCAGAGAGTGGAAAAATCCCTTTTTTGCACTGCTCCAGGCTGATGAAGAGGCGTCGCTCTGCCCGCTGCTCCTGCTCGCCCCGAGCCGGTGCTCCTAGCGCTTGCAGCGCCCGCCGCGCGCCCGCCTCGCCTCCCGATGCACCCCATCCGTGTGGAGCAGGGGACGCCCGGCCGGTCGCTCTTGGCAGGGGTGAACGATGCCACTGATCCCATCACAGCACCTGCCCCAAGGCGCTTAGCCAACACCTTCGCGATTCCAGCATCTTTCAGAGCAGGAATTCCTTCCTGCACAGCTTCAGCGGAAGTGTTTTTTTTTTTAATAGACCGCAAATTAAAAAGCAAATCAATATTCATCTCTAGAGTGTTTTATTTGCAGCCTCAAGTTGGCTGTTGTATTTGCTTCGGCTCTGCAAGAACCTGCCTGGAAAGCAGCTGGGGAGGGAGCCGCGCCACGAGGAAAGCTGGAAAAGCTGTGCGGGAGGCCAGCGAGCAGCTGGGAGGATCTGCAAGGACACGGGGTGGAAAGCGTTGCGTTTCCCATGGTCCCAGGCCGCAGCCAGGTGGATCCGCAGGGATACGGCATGGAAAGCGCTGCGTCTCCCGCAGGCACAGGCTGTGGCTGGGTAGATCCACAGGGACACAGCATGGAAAGCGCTGCATCTCCCGCAGGCACAAGCTGCAGCTGGGTGGATCCGCAGGGACACGGCGCAGAAAGCGCTGCGTTTCCCACAGTCCCAGGCTGCAGCGGGGTGGATCCGCAGGGACACGGTGCGGAAAGTGCCGCATTTCCCATGGTCCCGGGCCACGGCCAGGTGGATCCGCAGGGATAGGGCATGGAAAGCGCTGCGTCGCCCGCGGTCACGGGCTGCGGCCGGGAGGGCAGAGGAGCTGCGCCTCAGCCGGGCAGCCGAGTGCTTCCCTCTCCGGACCAGGTCCGCCCGGCATGTGCCACCAATCCCGGCTTCTCTCTGGGTGAGCGGCCTCCGCTCCAGGCCCTACTTGCTCCCCCTTGCATGGATGGTCCTTGGCCTCCCCCGTCCCAGGGAGCCGGGCGGCCCTGCTCCGTGTGCCCTGCTCGCCCCAGGCATCTCCCCTCCGCGCACCCTGGTCATCACCCCGCCGCGCGCCCCACACAGCCCCGCCGAGCCGGGGCGCCCTGCTCCGCTGCCCCGCTCCAGCAGCCCCGGCCCCGACACCCCGGCCCGGCCCGGCTCCGCCCGCCCCGTCGCTCGAGAGGCCCCGCCTCTCGCCCCGCCCAAGCCACACCCCTTTCCACAGGACACGCCCACGTCCCGCCCACC
>NW_020447408.1:1841836-1881298 GCF_003343035.1 Apteryx rowi | reverse complement strand
GGACCAGCTGAAGCCGCGGCTGTGCCACATGCTGAAGGGCGAGAGCGGCTACGGCTTCCACCTGCACGGCGAGAAGGGCAAGAGCGGGCAGTTCATCCGCAAGGTGGAGCCGGGCTCGCCGGCCGAGGCGGCGGGGCTGCGCGCCGGCGACCGCGTCGTCGCCGTCAACGGGCTCAACGTGGAGCAGGAGACGCACCACCAGGTGGGGACCGCGGCCGGGGCCGGGCCGGGGGGGGGGGTCGTGCCATTCGGCTCGTCTTGGCGGCGCCCTCGGGTGCGACCGCCGCGGGCTGAGCCTGGCGGCGTTTGTGCCTCTGTCCTGCCTTTATTATGATTATTATTATTAAAAAAAAAAAAATTTTTTTTTTTAAAAAGTGTTTTCCGAGCAGTTCTGTCACTGCCTCGGAGGCTCCTCAGCCTGCTGGGGTTTGGGGACGTGTGAGCGCGATGCCGTCGAGGCCGCTGTGTCCTGCCCGGCCTCGGAGCCGCGCCACGAAAAACGAGGTTTCTCCTCCTGCGCCTCTGCTGTGTCGAGGCGTCGGAGCCAGGTGGCCATCGGCGAGACGGGCCGCAGCCGCAGCGGGGACGGACGGGATGGGATGGGCCGCGCGGGGCTGACGTGCCCTCCGCAAGCGTGTTGGGTGCAGATAAGCCCGGTGCCTCCTCGCATCACGGTGTGCACGGTGCTGATGAAACCCCGGAGCGCGGGGAGGCCCCCAAAGCCTCCGGGTCCTCCCTGCGGGCACCGCTTTCGGGACGGGCTCTCCGCGAGAGCGAGCAGCGGAGTGGCGAACCCGCCTCGCCGAGCAGCTGGTGTTTGGCGAGGGTGGGAAGGCGCCGGGTGGAAGTCTGCCCATCCGTCGGGAGCGGCTCCCCATGGGCCGGGGCAGAGCTGGGTTGGGAGATGCTGCTCCTGCCCACGCTGCCGCTGCTGTGTGCAGACGGAGCTGAGAAGGTGCCGATGGGTTTCCTGGGCCTCGGTGGAGTAGCATCCCATCATGCTGGGTATGCATGGGAGCCCTGGGCGAGCTGCCGCCCGGCATGGCCTGCGGAGGCGGCGGGTTTTCGGCGTTCGGTGCAATCACTTATTCAGGACAAGCGGCCTCGTCTGCAGTCTATAAATCTCGTGTTGGTTGTTTTCTTTCGCTTGCAGATAGCGAGTCTGTTGACCTTGAATGGAGCGTGCAGGGGAGTAAATAACTGCTAAGCTAATCGCACGTTAGGCGCGTTTGTCACTCCTAACCTTGGCGATGGTAACGCGCCCGGCCGGCGCGAGCTCGGTCAGAGCCCTGCGAGGAATCGCAGCGCAGCTTTGCAGGGAGTCCGGGGGCGCCCGGAGCGTCGCTGCTCCTCTTCCTCCTCCTCTGCAGGATGAAGGCTTCTGCAGGGTGACAGTTTGGCCTGTAGGAGCCTCTCCTCCGAGGCCGCTGGCAGGGAGCCGCGGTGGCGGTTTTGCCCCGCTCCTCTGCACTTCCTTAACCTGCCCCGCTGCCATCGCGCCAGCTCGGCCCTGCGGTTTTACCTCCCGGCCCTTCGGCGCGTGGGGCGAAGTGGGGCAGGGAGCACCTCGTCCGAGGCCGTTCAAGCCCTTGCCTCCCCGTGCGTGCGTGAGCTGCCCGGCTCGCCCCTTCCCGCCCCCTGGGCTGATGTATCCGCCAGCCACAAAAAAACGTGGAAAACCGAGGCTGTGCACGGACAATGGTCTCCATTCAGCGGAGTCGGAGAGCGGTGAGGACGGGCCCGGCTCCGGCTCCTGCTCCTGGCCCCGTCGCTGGCTTTGCTTTCCCTGATCTCCGCTCTCCTGTAGCACAGAACCGGGGTGAATGTGCAGATCGGGTCGTTTCTTGCATTAAACCAGCCCGGGCGAGGGGGATGCCGATGCGTCGGCTCAGCACGGGCGCCGAAGGTGCACCCGCACTCCGCCCTTCCCCGGGCAGAGCCCCAGAGATGGGAAATGGGGGGGCTGCGAGGCGAAGTGCGCTTGGTGAGACAGCGGGAGCAAAGCCCGGGGGAGGCAGGCGGTCCGGGGTCCTGCCGCAGCGCGGCGGCGTCCCGGCGTTTCCGCTCAGCTCCTCTCCTCCTTTTGCAGGTCGTGCAGCGCATCAAGGCCGTGGAGACGGAGACCCGCTTGCTCGTGGTGGACAAGGAGACGGATGAGTACCTGTGCAGCCTGCGGCTGACGTGCACGGAGGAGATGGTGCACGGCGGCGTCCTGCTCGGCTCCGGCACGTCGCCCGCCAAGCCGCCGGGCAGCGACAACGGGGAGGTCTGGAAGCCGCAGCTGGATCTGAGCGGGGGCAGCCTGCCGCGGCACTCGCACAGCTTCTCCTCGCACGGCAGCAAGAAGGTGAGGGGCCTGGGAAGCGCCTCCCTCCTGCGGCATCCCCGCGTGCCGCTCATTTCCCATCGGAAAAAACCCTTCTGTATGTGGCTGGGAGCTTGGAGACCCTGTTGTGCCCTGCAGCAAGGGGGGGAGCTGCCCCACGGAGGCTCCCGCGCTGCTGCGGGCCGGCGGGGGGGTTACCGGCCCCGGGGAGCAGCGGCCCCCGGCTGTGCGCTGCATCCCGGCCCTCGGGGCCAGGCTCTGCAGCCTGGGGCCTCCTGCGAAGCTGGGATTTATGAATGAGCTTGTTTCTCTCCTGTTTCCAGGAGGGAGGGAACATCTGGGGCGAACGTGTTCTCAGCTTTTTGCTTAAGTAGGAAGGAAATTAGCTCTCTTTAAGTGGCCTGGGTCTGGGCTGCGACGCCGCAGTAAGTGCCTTTTATTAGTAAACTCCTTTCCAAAGAGGAAAGAATTTGAGGTGGAAAATGTCCAGTTTCCAGGGCTGGCTTGTTGCTGGGGCCGGGCTCGCGGAGACGGCGCAGACTTGCACTCGGCAGATACGCAAGCGGCTTCTGTGCAGGCGCTGCCCTTGCTCGGGCCGCGAACGTGGCAGGGGCCGCGCCGGCTGCTCCGTCGCCCTCCTGCAGCCTGCCCTGCCCTCCCGGCACCCGGCTGAGCCGCGGAGGGGAGAAGCCTGCGGCCTCGGGGGCGTCCTGCTTCCCGTCCTTCCCTCCGGAGAGCCGCTCGGCATCTTGCGGAAGCCTTGCAGAGCCGCAGCTGTCCGGGGAGGGACCAGCTTTCCTGGGGGGGGGGCAGAAGCAGCGTCGCAGGGAGGATTTTTGGCATGTTTGAAGCCATTCGAGGGTCTGCGTGACGCTGACCCCTGGCACGCTGCCCCCGGGGGGGGATCGCTGCCCCGAGAGCCGGGATGGGTCGCTGCGGCAGGGGGAGGCAGCCATGGGCACGGCAGGGGACTGCTTCCCGGGACGGGATTTCCTATCCCACCCCCGTTCCTTGTGCTGGGTGAAATCCAGCAGTTCGTAGCGACGGGAAGTCGGGCGAGGGCAGGGGGCCGGTCCCTTCCGGCCGTCGGGTTTCGGCTCCTCCGAGGGGCGGGAGAGCCGAGCAGGGCCCGGGGGCTCGGCTGGGGTCCTTCGGCGTGGGCCAGGCGCTGGCTGAACATCGAGCATTTTTTTGTGGCCTCACTGGGGGCGTTTGGTGGACGGGGAGGAGAAAACGCAGCTCTGCTGCCCCTTGCAAACCTGGTGCCGCTGCTCCTGGGGGCCGGATCATCCGCGTTGTGCGCAAGGGCTGCAGTCGCCTCGATTCCAGGCTGGGTTGTTCAGTGCAGCCTGAGGCACAAAGTGAAACAAAAGCAAGGGAAATCTGGGCCGGACTTGAGTAACTGGCTGTCCCGGCTGAGCTGGCGTCCAGCGAGGCAGCGGCGATGTCCCTGGGGGCAGGAGGCGCCCGGTGGCCGAGCAGCCTCTGGGCTTAGCTTTGCCGCACGTTTGGGTTTTGGCTGCACGCTTCCCCTCGCCGCAGGTCCGGCTGATGCCGGCCGCCCCGCGGGCAGGGAGGACGAGGATGGGGCTGCACGCCCTGTTCCCACTGGGCCCTGGCGGCGCCGGACGCCCATGTGCGGGTCCCTGGTGCGCCAGCCTGGTGGCGGGCACAGCCTGTCCCTGTCCGGGGGTGGCTGTTTCCCCGTGTTGCTGCAGCCTTATTTTGGAAGAGAAGCGGCTCTTCCCCTGCCAGCTGCCGCGGGATTAACGTGGAGCCCCGGCGTGCGGGACCTTGCGCCTCCAGCAAGCACTGTAGCGCAATGAATAATTCGGGGCGTATTTAAAATCGGGCTGCCGGCCCCGCAGAGCAGGGCGGCAGGGCTYGCTGCCAGGTGGCCGTGGAGCGAGCGCCGGGACCGCGCTGCTGCGTTGGCTGGCCGGTGGTGCCGGGAGCAGGGTCCGTCCACGCTGCTCATCCCAGCCCCGGCTCTGGTGCCCAGGAGACGCTCTCCTTAGCGGAGGAAGGCAGGGCTGTGCGTGTGCCGGGGGGAGGCAGGGGAGGAGAGGCAGAACAAGCTGGAGAGGAGGCACGACTATCCCAAGGGGATGTTTAGGCTTCCAGCCCAAGGCCGTGAAGCTGGACCCTCGGCTTTGGCTCTCCCAGCACCCTGGATCAAGCGACTCAAGGCCAGATTTTAGGGGGATTGTTTTGAAAGCTTCTTCAGATGCTTGGTCGCATCTTTAAGTGCCCAAATAATTAAAAAAATAATAATAATTGATGCTCAAAGTCATGAATCTTCRATGCCGTTTCCCCCGCTGGCGTTGATCGCACTGACCTGTCCYGCAGGGGGGCAGGATGCAGCTCGGGGCTGGGGGCAGCGGGCTCGGGAGCGGGGGGCACATGGGTGCGGGCCGAGCTGCCCGGGGAGCTGGTCGGGGGACGTRTTTTGGGCGCTGCCTTTATTGCAGAGGCGCCTTTGGGCAGCGGTGCTGCGCCGCGGGAGACRTGGCCAGGAGCCATGCGGCGCTGCAATGCCACGGGGCGTTTGCCATGGCGAGGACACCAGCCGGAGCGGGGACCCCCGTGGGSCGCTCTGTTCCCGGCCCCGGGAAGGGGTGCGGCGGCTGTGCCGGCCCTGCTCCTGCCGGGAGCCCGGGGCTGAGGAGGTCGGTGCCCACTGGGTGCGGATGCTCCTCTGTTGGGACTCGCGGCTCCCGGCTCTCTCCAGGTGTGTTTGCAGGAGCAACAAGAACAGCAGCGAAGCCGTTGAAGGGCTCGGGGTGGTGCAATTCCTCTCCTCCTTCGCCGCTCAGGCGGCGTCAAGCCGTGACGCGGGAGCGAGGTGCGGCACGGTACCCAGGGAAGGGCCTCGGCACCGTCCTCGTGCCGCTAAGGGGACTTGGGGGCAACTTCGGCTCTTGCCGGGTAGAAGCAGGGCAGCCGGCGCCTCGCTGCTTCCAAACGCCGCTTTTTCCTCACTGGCACCTATCATCTTTCGGAACCGAAACCTCGTCTTGTTCAGCAACTGCTGGATTTTAGCAGCCGGAATTTTAATGCAGAGGAATTAGCGGCTGGTTGTTAATCGGCCCTTGCGTGCCCCGCGGGAGCTTTGGGCACGGTGTTGCGCGCTCCCCGGTCCTGTGTGCCGGGCGCTTCCCTGCTCGGCCCCCTCGCCGTCGTGTCCCAAACCAGCCTCCCCTGCGTTGCTGTCAGGTGTGATCCGGACCGATCCTGCTGATCTCCGAGCAGGAGCCGGTCTCTGTGGGATGCTAATGGTGCTGTGGGCCATCGGTGAGCGTTGTCCTCCTGCCACTGGTGTTGGAAATCCTGGGAAAACTCTGCCCCGGCTTTGGAGGGGCAGYGTCACCCTTCGCTTGCAGGTCTTGCCGGAAGCTGAAAGCTGTRAAACTAGGAGGAAAATGAATGTGGGCCACTAAAAGCAGCTCCCAAGCTGCCGGCATCCCCAGGCGCGAGGATGTCCCCTTCCTCCTGCTCCCRCGCTGGGTGCCGGCTGCATCCACATGCCTCTGGGTCACCTAATCTCCGCCACCCGGCGGAGACCCCTCGGGCACGGGGGATTTGGGCCAGCTCTTCCCGCAGCAGCGGGTGCAAAGGCTCGTGCGTGCCACGGCCCCCTCCGCGCTGCAGAGGGGTCAATGCACCTGGGGGCGGCCGCGGCGTTTCCTCCCGGAGAACCGCGGTGGCTCCGTGTGCGCCAGCGCGGCGGTCGGGGCCCGCAGGTGCARGGCCGGTGTGGACATCGAGGCGGTAAATATTTACACTTCTGTTTGGATCAGGAGTAAGGACCTAATTTCTGTTGCAAATAAAACTCTGCATTGCAACATCTTCTGCCGCCAGCTTTCTGCCGGACGCTGGAGGAGGAGGAGGAGTAACTCGGGACAGATGTTTCCAGCGGACTTTGCCAACTCAGTTGAGGCCCAAAATTTAGGGCTTGTAGAATAACCACAAAGATGTCATAAAACTGAACGTGAGCAGAAATGTCTGCAGTAATTATGTGATTAAAAACCTTTAAAATAAGTGCATGGTTTAAATTAAAACACCTCCCTGCCGCCGTCCTGCTCTCCAGGCAGGCCGGGAGCTGCGGGGGGATGTGAGCAGAGGGCTGCAAAACCGTTCTGCTGATAGCGAYGGAAAAGGCAGCGCAGGAGCACGGGTTAAGGCTCGGAAAAAGCCTTCGGTGATGTGTGAGGAGCCTTGGCCCTTCCCGGCTATTCCCGTAGCAGCTATTTTTGCGGACGCTGCACAGTAGTCRCAGCTTTTCTGCTGTTTTGGTTTCCTTGAGGCTGCAGCTTAATCACAGCCTTGGTGCTGAGCAGGGGAGGGAGCCTGGCAGCAGGAATACGTCCAGTTCTCGCCGTGTTTTCCTGCTTCCCCATCCCGCTCCTGCCCCGCGCTGTGCTCCTGGCGCTGTCRGGGGACCCGTGGGCCCCGCGCGGGCGCAGGGGTTGCTGGTGGCGTCCGGCAGCCAGGTGTGCCGGCCCGGCCAAAAACGTGCACCCTGCGTATTTAAAAAATAAGAACTTTCCTAAAGTCCGGTTACAGCGGGGGCTTGGCTTGAGTCCTGCAAAGCCAGGCTTTTGTGCAAGATTAGCGCTTTAATCTTGCAGGAGGAGACGCACGGGGCCAGGGCGGTGCTGGGCTCAGCTGCGGTAGCAATGCTGCCTGGCGTTGCAGGGGCTCCGGCCAGTGCCGGGGGCTTTGGAGCGACTCCGGCATGCGGCATCCCAGGGCTGGGCGCTCGGCTCCTGGCGGTGCGGGACCAGGAGCAGTTTGGGGTGTCTACTGGGCGCACGGCTCTGCGGCGAGCCCCGGCCTCTTGCTGCCTCTTTCCCTGTGGCTCCCGGCGGCGGTCGCTGCGCTCCGGATGAGGCGAGGCTCCTAGCGCTCCTGCGGTCCGGCAGCGGCACGTGGCCGGCTGCTGCGGTTTGTTCTTTTCTTGCACGAATTCTGGGCTGCCGTCGCGTTGCCGCAGCGGGGTTTGCACGGCCGCCGAGGAGCGCGGCGCTTCGGGCTTTGCTGCAGTCCTCGGCCGTCTCCAGAGATGCGAGGAGGAGGGAACGGCGGGATGCTCGCCCCGAATCCCGCAGCGCGGCTCCTTGCACGGGGCCTGGCGAGCCGGGGTGGCCGTGGGAAGCTCCTCCCGAGGCAAGGAGCTTCYGCCCCGGCGGTGCTTTTGGTGAAGCACAAAGCAGCCGGGGCTTGGAGTGTGGGGATGTGCCAGCAGGGCGGGATGCATCCCGCATCCCCGCGGGCCGGGGCAGCCTCCCTGCACCGCGCCGTTAGAAATCTCTTTGGCAGAAGCTGGGCCCTCCGCGCATCCCCCGGCAGCGGCACAAGGCCTCTGCCGCGGTTTCGCGCTGTCCCTCGCTGCTCTGGGGGGGACGCGGCTCCCGGAGAGGATGCTCTTGGTAGCAAGTTTGGCATTTCCATGTGCCAAAACATCAGTTTGCGTAAGAAAACRCTTTGGTTTCTGTGCAGCTCCGCGGAGCTCAACGCTCTTACTTTCCTTAGCTTAAAACAGTGCTTTTTGGTTTTGCATTTTACTTTTTCGTAGGATCCGAGTTAACGGGGGGCAGGGGGTGGCGCGTGGCCCTTTCCTAGCTTCCTTTCTCCAGGATTGTCGCTTGCCCTGTTTTGCAAGGCGGGTGGGATTTGAGCGGGATTAATCCTGCTCCTTGCCAGGCCCAGGAGCGACGGGAGCTCGAGGCCGTCCCCTCCGTAGGGCTCTCCCTAATCCGCTCCCGTCGGCTCCCCTCGAGCCGGGCCCATCTCTCCGGCAGTTGCAGCAGCTTGGGCCCAGAGCGGATCCAAGCCACGCGCGGAGGTGTCAGYGTTACGTCATGGGCCTTCGGGAGTGGAAACACATGGAGCAAACATGCAATACGGACGTTGAGTTTACAGYGCACGTTCCAGCGCCCGCGACTTCCAAATGAGATTTTAAAGAGCTCTTTTTGAAATCCAAAGGCCGCATCCCTTTACGGATTGCAGCCGTAACGGCATGCAAGCGAAGCGCGAGGGCCGTGCCATCGCCTCTCCGAGTGCAGTCCGCTCGCGCTCTTTGGGAGGGGAGGCCGGAAGGTCGGGGGATTTTCCTGGCAGCGCAGAAGAGCTCGGGGTCAGGTTGGAGCAGAGCCGGTTTTGGCTTCCCGACATTGGTGCCGTCTCTAGGTACGGCGGTTTTATGGGCTGTCTGCGGCCTCGGGAGACTCCAGGTTGGGATACGAGAGAGAGGAAACCAAACCCTTAATCAGCAGAGGGTTTCTTCACACCCACGCGTCCCTATAAATAAGCAGAACTAAAAAGCGAGTCGTAGACACAACCGTTCCTGGCGAGATCCACGTCATAATTTAATTTCATTGCTGCTTTTGCCTGGGCTCCTGGGCGTTCTGGTCCTGCGTGTAAACCGGAGCCGGGCCTGGAGCTCCGTTTCCTTGGCTAAACGTCTCTTCTCCCACTAAAGCCCTGCACGAGTTGGCTCTTATCAGGTAAAACAAGCTGACCCTGGATGTCCATTAGCGACGGCTCCGTGCGAGCCGTGCTGGAAGGTAATCCCCGAGCCAGGGAAAGGTTAGAGAGACGCTTTCCCGGAGGTGCCAGTGCTGCGGGACGGGCTGCAGGAGGGGGAACGATGGGGGYGAGCGTGGCGGCAGGGGCTGCTCCGGGGGCCGGTTTGGAGCCCCGAGCAGGCGCCTGCTCCCGGGATGAGGATGGTGGTGAGACCCCATGTGGGAGCTGGTGGGGGTCCGCGAGGTCCCGCTCCCTCCCGTGTCGCTGCGTTGCACCTAAATATAGCATCCGTAAATGTGATTTTTCCCTCTTTCTCCGGGGGGTGAAGGTCCCGGGTGGGCCAAGGAGGGTAGTCGGGGCCCGGTGCCCCCATGGCGGGGGGGCAGCTCTTGGTGCAACCCCTGYTCCCTCCTTGCCGCCACGGGAATGCAAAGCCAGTGAGACCGAATTCCCACTAATGACGYGGGATCGTTAATGGCAGCTGATGGGGCCAGCGGGAGCGAATGCCTTGATGGTTGCTCCGAGCCTGGTCTTGGCAAAAAGCATGGCCAGGCTGCAGGGTCTCTCCTGCTTCCCGAGGCTGCAGCCGGCGCCTCGGGCTGGGGCTCCGGGCGGCAGCGCCGGGAGGCTCCTGCGCCTCCTCCCTGTGCTCCTGGGAGCTGGGGCTTCACGTGGGATGCAGGGGCATGTTTACCCCCTTTCCAGAGGCTGGAAAAGCTGCCTTGCGTCAAGGAAACACGTGCACGGGGTGATTTTGGAGAGGGGAAATCCCAGCGTATGCAGTGCCCCCTCCCCTGAGGGCATCGGCAGCAGAGCTGGAGCTCGCATTTCTTTGGCAGCGAATCGCTTAAAGGCGGGACGCTGCGAAATGCTCCTTCTCCYGAGTCGCCCCCGTACCCGGCACCCRCAGGGGTGCGCAGCCGGCGCCGCGCGGCGCTGAGCCATGCCGCGGGGAAGCGGAGCCCAGCCGCCGCGGCGCTCCAGATCGCTCCGTCCTCCCCACCCTTCCTATCCTTCCTGCCCTTGCTGGCTCCCGCCCGGCGGTTTCACGGGATAACAACCTTCGGGTGCGTCCGAGGCTCCGGCTGGGATGTCGCAGCCAATTTTTCGATGCCGCTGCGGGGCGAGCGGCTCTCCCAGCCTCCCTGGCCTCGGCACATCCTCCGCTCCTGGGAGCCGGTGGTGGCCGGCAGGAGCGGTACTCCATAGGGGTATCCATCCCCGGGGGCAAGCTGAGTTTCCGCGGCTGTTGGAGGGGCGCACARGCTTGCCGCTTCGACGGGACAAGCAGGTGGCGGATGCGCCACTGTCCCCAAAACCGCGGTGTTTTCCGTGCGCCGTAGCGGCCCCGGCGCGGGCTGAGAGCTGGCTGGCTGCAGATAACCAGGCTGCGAYGTCTGCTGCGCCTCGGCGGCCGGGTGCCCGTCGCTGGACCGTGTCCATCGCTAATTGGAGTCGCTTTGCCGTCTCAGCGCGCGCCCGCGCCTCTCGCTTGCTCCCTTTGTGCTGSGCTTTGGCAGGCAGCGCTGCGGGAAGCGTCCTGCCCCTGCGGAGCGATTCCTCGCTCCGGGAGCAGGCGTACCAGCGTCGTCGGGAATAAGGTGCTACTCAAGCAGGGTAAAGACAGCCGAGCCTGGGCGAAACGTGCGGGCTGCTTTACGGATGCTTAGGGCAGCAGCAGCTATTACGGAAAACAGTGCAAAACCCCGATGTGCTTTGCTCTTTAAAAAAAAAAWAATAATAATAATAATTTTTTTGGATGGTTCTATCACTTAAACCCAGCTGGAGCAGTTTAAATAATTGGAGCAATTGGAATAATGGAAGCATTGGGCCATACTGGGCTCTGCAGCAGCGACCGCTTGGTTTGCGGTGCCCTGGCGAAGCTGCGGCCCAGAAGCGCCGGGCGCAGGTTGGATATTCGCCTGCGAAACGCCGGGAGCGGCGCAGGCATCTCCGGCTCCTCGTGCCTGTGTCTCCGCAGCAGGCTGCACGAGCCACCCGTGCCCACTCCGGTGCCGCGCAAGCCGCTCCGCTCAAGCTGTGCTCCGGTGCTGCGCGGCTCCCTGGGGATGCGGGTGCCTCCGGCTTCCCCCGCCAGCATGCGTTGTTGGTGCAGGGAAAGATGCCTGGAAAAAGCAGGACCCCGAATTCATGGTCTAGGTCTGGGTCGGCCCCCGGTGCTGCGGTACGATGCTGGGAATGCTCGGCACCTGCCCGGCAAAGCTGCGGCGGTGCTGGCCGTGGGATGCCGAGTGTCCCGGGACGGGCTCGGGACAGATGCCCGGTGTTTATCGGCATCGCGCCACCCCTCGGAGGCTGCTTATAGGTGCTGAAAGCCGCTGGCGGCATTTCGAGGTGCCTCGGAGGTTCCCCGGGAGCAGCTTTCCCTCGTCCGGCGCTGCCGGAGCGCCCACCGCTCTGGGGGCTGACGTGCTGCTTCCCGGTGCTGTTTTATCGGGAAAGCTCGAGCCCTTCCTGGGGGAAGGGGGCTGAAATGCAGCCCTGCTCCTGCGATCCCGCTCCGGCYGTGCCGGGATCCCCGCTCCGCCGGCCCTCGCGGCAATAAGCATCTGCTCGACATTAAGCGCATCCTTAAACCCRAGCGGAGGCGGCCGCCTTTGAGCTTCCAACCGAGTCGCAGGAGGATAACGGCGATGGAAGTCCGCCCACGGCTCGGCTCGGCTCCTCGCGTAGCTCTCGCTGCCGAGGCGGCGTGTCCCGTCGGGAACGGGCGTCCGTGGGTGTTTGGGGCGGGAGGGATGTTCTCGGCAGGGGGCCGGCGCTTCCCGCGGGGCAGCCGGCGGCTCAGGGCCGTTCCCGCCGCGGGCCCGGGGCCCCTCTCCGCCGCGGGAGCGCCACGGAGCCRTTTTCCGTCCGCGGCCCCGCGCCGGCGGAGAGGAAACGCCACGGGAGCCGACTTAAAAGCAAGTATGTGAACAATGTAAATTAGGCAGGAACGCTGCTGCCTGTGTTTTCTCCAGCTCTGCCCCGGCAGAGGCGGAAGAGCTTGGCGTGCCGCTTGGAGCGCCGCCCGGCAGTGCCGTCCCCGGCGGAGCCGGAGCGCTTCGGCCCCATTGGAGCCATGCAAAGGAAAGGGCAAAGCCCGCTTGGCGGCACCGGGAAGGGGCCCCGGCGCCCGGCTGGGCTCCCGGGCAGCACCGCGGCGTTGTCCGTGCGGAGCAAAGCTGTTTCGCTCCGGAAGCGGAGCTTCGGGGTGCTGCTCCCGCTCTGCCGAGCGCTGACTCGGCYGCAGGGTGAAAGGTGAATTTACGCTCCGGGAAAGGGAGGCGACGAAACTGCCCGCGCTTTGGGCGGTGCTGCTGTTTTGCAGCGAGCCTGACGGCTGCTAATTAATTGCATGGGAGCCCCTCGTTAATCAGAGCCGGTGACGTTTGTGGTGCCGGCTCCCTGGTGGAAGGTACCTAAAACGCCCGGTTGTACGGAGCGGGAATGCACGCTCACCCCGGGAGCGCTGCTCGCTGCAGCCAGCCCCGGGGACACGGCGCAAAACCTGCGCAAAGGGCCCCAAAAAGAGCCGGCAGCGCCCAGAGGGAGCCTGGATCCGGGCGCAGCGTCGGCGCCACATCCGCCCCTCGCGAATAGTCAAAACCAAACGTCTTTTGAAATAACGAGAGGAGGAAAATACAACACTCTGGTACCGGGTGTGATTTGCTGCCTGATTTTTTGTGAGCCTTCGTGTTTGCACGCTTGTCACCGCCGGCGGGCAGCGAAGCCGAGCCGTTTTTAACGAACCTGGAAGTCCTGCAGCATCAGGGATGCTCCGGGAGCTGGAGCCCGTAGCAGAAAAACCAGATGCTGCCGGAGCTGCAGTAAGATTGTGAGAACTGCCAACACCCAACCAGATTTTTTTTTTATTATTATTATTGTTGAATGTGTTTCATTGTTGCTTAATGTCTTGTTTGTGCTTTTTTAAAATGAACCAGCTTAAAGGGTGTTTCCTAAACCTTTTTCCTTCCCCACTGCCGGCGATTTGCCTCGCGCCATAGCCACAGCGCTGGGGTGGCGACGCAGCTCATCGCCCCGGCGGGATTTGTCCCGCGCGCGGGCACCAGCCTCCCTGCCGGTTCAAACACGACGCCTTCTGTGTGCACCCTGCCTTGGCGTTTTCCCCTTTGCTGCTGCAGGGGTCTTGTATCTGAATTTCAAGAGATGTGTCTGAAATTTGTTTTTAAAGGGTTTTGGATGTTCGCATGTATGGAGATTCCCAGAATCCAAATTTCTTATGTGACTGCATGTGTGTGTATATATATATGTGTGTGTGCACACGTAAATATATATATGTGCGCACACACACACACGTATACACCCGTGTGTGGGTGTGAATGCATTAATGCTTGTAGGTGGAATATGATGTGTCATTGCTTTTTCATTCCAACTGATGAAATTAGGGGCCAGTGGTGGTATCTAGGTACCCAGAAGTGATGCATGAATAAATCGCTTTATTGTACGCAAATAGGCAAAAATGCAATTACTTTTTATTGCGTTTCTGGTACCTGTGAATTTAGCTCGGGCGAGGAGGCTTTCCCGCTCGTGGCGGGCGAGGCGCCTGTGGGCGCCGCGGGGAGCGGGGCAGGCGGACGGAACGGGGGCACCGCGGCTTCTGCAGGGGTTTCCCTCTGCACAAGGGCGACTTTGTTCCGCGCCTTCGGGGCGGCCCCACGACGTGCCGCCGTCCTAGGGAACGCTTCGCCGGGGAAGCTGCGTTTCCCCAAAGGCGCAATTCCCCCGGGAGCTAAGGAAATATCTTCCCAGAGCACAAGCAGGGAAACGTTGGCGCAGGTCGCAAGGAAAATAAACAGCGGAGCTGGCAGGAGCGGCAGCGGCTCCCTCTCGACCACGCACCGAAGGGCGAAGCGCTTGAGCCCGATTCAAGCGAAGGGGACTTGAGCGTTTGCTTAATTCTGAAGAGGGGCTTTGCGGAGATGGGCTCCGTCCACGGCCCCTTTCCTCCAGCCGCTGGAGAACGCCWTAGCGGGTCGCTTTAAAAGCCCGGCGGAAGCGCTGTGATCGTCCCCGTAGCAGGGAAGCGGCGTCGCCCCGGGATTTCTGCACGTTGTTCAGAGCCAAACTGGGACATTTTGTTCAAAAAAAAAAAAAAAAAATTTTTTTTTTGGAATTCTTTTGCGTTAAAGACCTCGGCTCCAAGATTTTGTGGTGAAAGCGGAGTCCTGGGTGGGACGCTCCGGTGGTCGCTCCCCCGCGGCAGGACGCCGCTCCTCCTGGCTGCGCGGGGCCCTGGGCGCCCTGCGAGGTCCCTCGCGCGCCTCCGGGCTCTGACCCCGTTCAGCCGCTGGAATCATTTCCTGTTCTGCGCCGTTTTCGGAGGGCGCCGCAAGGCGAGCTGGAAACGCTCGCAGGGAGGGCGAGCTGCCTGCGCCGGGGCCATGGGAAAGCGCCGGGCTGCCCAGTCCGCGGAGGGAGGATCGGCGCGCAGGGTGGGTCGCGGAGCGGCGTCGCCCCGCGGCTCGTCCCAAATCCCTGCCGCAGCCCCCTCCTGCTGCTCCTTCCCAGAGGAGTCGCTCTCCGCCGGCGTCCGCTTGCAGCTCGCAGCTGGTCCGCGGCCGGCGGCGCGGGAGGCGGCAGCGCCTTCGTAAGCGCTTTTTGAAGAATTTGCCGCTCTGACCCTGGCGCAGCCCACGCGTTTCTCCCGTGCCGGAGCTGGGACACCCCGGCTGTGCTCTGCTCTGGCATCCCGCAAGGGCACCGCTTGTATTCCTCTCGCTTCCCCCGTTCCTTCCCGGATGCCGGGGACGCGTTATCCGAGCCGGTTCTTGGCTGGAAGCGCCTGGGTGACGGCCAGGCTCGCCCCCAGCACCGATGGCGGCGTTCCCACCACTCCGTGTCCCGGGGCAGACATTCCCTGCGAGCGCGGCCCCATCCCGGCACAGCGTGCAGCTGCGGGCTGTTTCCGCAGGGAGCCGAGCGGCTCYGGGCGGGATCGCTCTGCACGCCGTCACCGTGGGTGCCCAGGGGGCTCCCGTGGCTCTTCCCGGGGCATCGGACCTGCCAGCCGCCGCGCTCTGGGGAGCTCGGAGCAAAGGAACGCTGCGCAGAGCAAATCCCGAGATCGCCTGGCGTAGCCGCCTGCCCCAGCCGGCCCTGCGGAGAGGCAGCCCGAAGCGATGGGGGGGAAAAGCGGCTTTTCTGCATTTGCGTCTTCGAGCCGGAGCGCCGGGGACGGTGGGTGCTGCCCGCTCGCCAAGGGGCCGGGGTGTCCCCGGCGGTGAGCAGGGCTGGGACGGTGCCGGGGTCTGCTCCGACCCCTCACGTCCTTCCCAGGAAGCTGGAGGCTGCCCTGCTCCCCGCGTCCCGTAGCCGCCGCGGAGCCGACTCCGGGAGCAAGCCCAGCCCTGCCCAAACCTTGCYGATCCCGGTACTTAAGCAAGCCGGGGGGGGGCTGTCCTGGGGGGTTTCCGTACGTGCCATCGAAGCGGCTGGCGCGCTCGGCTCAGGGCGCTGCCGGACTGGGGCCGGAGGGGAGTTTCCCCTTGGTCGCTGCATGGTCGGGGCCAGGTTTCCGCCTCGCCTCTGCCACGTCCCGGGCATCCCTGGGAGCCGGGAGCAGCCCCGGCTGGCAGCGCAGGCGCCCGCGGGAGACGGCTCGCCGCGGTGTTTCCTGCCGGGATTATTTGGATTTATCTCGCTCTGTCCGGCTGCTGCTGGGGCCACGGTGGCCCCGCGGTCTCTGTGCACGGCGGCGTTGCCGCCTGGGGCTGGGTGCTGCAGCGTGACCGAAGGCTTCYGTGCCCCGCGCGGGACAAGGGGGCGAGCGCGATGCCCTGGGCCGTGACGCCCTTCTGGCTGCTAAATCGCTGCAGAACGAGGAATCGCGGCTTGGGAGAGGGACCCATGCTGCCGAGCGTTACTGCCCGCTTGCATTAAYGCAGCGCCCGCGGCTGCTCTCCGCGTGCCCCGAGGGACGCATTCCCGGCAGCGGGAGGTCCGGGAGGCGGCTGCACCAGGTCCGCACCGCTTCCCGCCCTGTCCTCCATGGGAAAACCCCCTCTCCAAGGGGGTAAAAGAGCCGGGCTGAGACCCCAAAGGGAACCAGCCCCCGGCTGAACGGGGTGGGCAGGGAAACCTTTGCGGCGCGTGTTTAGTCTCGCTCGGTTCTTGCAGCGCCGGGCTCACATTTGACCGGAGCCCCTTGGCCGGGGCCCAGGCGTCCCAGGTGGTGTCCGCACGGCTCGGGGTCAGCGACCGGGCGCACGCGGCCCTTCCTGCAAAGCCGGCAGCTTCCGAGCCCCGTGGAGCGGGTGGTGYGGGGCGGCCGCAGCACGCAAACGTGGCCGGGCGGCTCGTCCTGGCGCGGGGCGGTCGCGCCGCGCTCGTTATTGCAGCTGCGCCRCGCTCGTTATTGCGCCGTGCCTTTTGGCCGGGACGGGGCGTCAGGGAGGTTTCCACCCGGGCTTTTCATCGCGAAAGAAAGGCGGCAAGAGACTCCGCCGCAAACGTGACTTGAGGAAAAAGAGAGAAAAGCCGAAGCCTGGGAGGGGGAAGGAAGCAACGCGTCTCGCAACCAAAATTTAAAACTCAGCCAYGGGGAATGTTTATCTTAAACCACAGGCAAAAAAGCGAAAGCGTTTCTGTTTGCAAAGCGGCTGCTGCGGGAGATGCGCGAGCGTGGCGCTGGACCAGGCTGCGGCGCTGGCGGCGCCAGTGCGGCCCTGCTCCTCGCTGCTCCCCGGGGCRCCCGCGGGAAACAACCGGGAGGGGAAATCGCCGCGGTTGTTYGGGCTTTGCTGGTGAGGCAGCTCAGCCGGAGCTGCGGCAAAGCACGCGGCCGGAGCCCCGCGCGGCGGGATGGAGCCGGCATCCGCCCGGCCGGGCAGCCGGTGCGCCCGCGGCCAAAGCCACCGCGGACGGGGGCTCGGGTCTGCTCGGCATTCGCGGCAGCKCCTCGGCCGCTTGCGGAGCGACCTGCTGAAAGGGGCTCCGGGCAGGATCCGGCTCTGGGAAGATGCCGGAGCCCTGCTAGAGGATGGCGACTGCCGGGGCGAGCCGCAGCCCCGCGGGAAAGGGCCGGTGCTGGCGGCCGTTCCAGGCCCAGCGCGCCAGGAGAAGAGGCGCGGAGCTGGGCTGGATGGGCAGCAACGACGCGCGCGAGACGGCGGGGCTAATTACTGCAGGAATTACTCGATTGCTGCTGGTGAGGCCTCCGGATTTTGACAACTCGCTCCGGGAAAGACGGAGACAACTCCGAGAGCAGCAGCAAGCGGGTCGCAGTGCAGCCGTGAGGAGCAATGGGAAGCGTTAGGTTTATTCAGTCCTCTGCCGTCTAGCGGCTGCGTGGCGGCAGGGAGAATCTCCAAGGCTGAGGAATGGGCATCGGGGTGGGTGTCCGGAGCTTAATGCCACGGGGGGGTTTCGGACGGCAGCGTGCAGGGAGGTGTGTCGGAGCCGGTGTCCTGCGTGGGGAGAGGATCCTCCGCGAGGAGAGGCCGGGCACGATCCCGCGGCCTCCGCAGGGACCCRGCGCCCGCTGGGGGCAAGGAAAGCGGCTCCGCGAAACGTGGGAACAGGGATCACCGTGCCCGGGGCCCCTCGAGAGCCTCGCCGCCGGGAGGCACCGAGACAAGGAAGATAATTGTAGCTGCGTGCGATGCTGATGTCAGTGGGATCAAGGGCACGGCACTGCCTTAAATAAATAACTAAGGTTAATACATTGTCTCCGTAAGCCTGTGTTCTTTGCGCGGGCTCTCGGCTTCGTTTCCTCTCTGCCGAGGGCGGTCTTGGCGGGGCTCCGCAAACTCGGCTCCAGACGCTGGGAGCGCGAGTCTCGGCTTATGGGCGTGCTTTATCTGGGCTGCTTTTGATGAAGGAAACGCATTTTCTTTTTTTTTTCTTTTTTTTTTTTTTGATTTCTCTGGAATGGGTTTTGGACAATTGCTTTTCTAAAATAGACTCAATGAGAGGAAATTCATTTGTTAACCTGCCCCGTTTAGCTGGAACAGGAGGACGGTGCRCAGATATGTAGTTTCCTTGTTAACTTTATTTCTGATTGCATGTGCTTTAAAACACAACAAAACCTGCAAATTAAAAAAAAAGTCTCTTTCCCCCCTCTTTTTTAATCAGGATTTAAACGGACAAAAAGAGCTGTGTCCCCGTCTCTGCCACCTCAAGAAAGGCCCCAATGGCTACGGCTTCAACCTGCACAGCGAGAAATCCAGGCCGGGGCAATTCATCCGCTCGGTTGATCCGGATTCGCCAGCCTCTAAAGCAGGACTGCGGCCCCAGGACAGGCTCGTGGAGGTAACGGCTTGGGTGGGGGGGTCTGCAGGTCGCTTCCCGGTGGCCTGGGAAGCCTTTGGGGGGTTTTCTTGGCCCGTTCTGCACCGGGATCCTTAAAGCCTTGCAGCACGGCRGGACGAGCTCCCTTTTGCAAGGGGGGAGATGGAGAGCAGAAGTGACACGACTCTCCCGGGCGTCTAGGAGGTCTCGGAGCTTCTCTGTCAGCTCCGCTGCGTGTTCCTGCTCAGTGCRGTAGCAAACCTGCCTCCGCTAGAAAAAGCGAAGGTGTGTGCGTGCGGYGCGGAGGTGGGGACGCTGGGTGGGAGAGGACGTTCAGTGCCCGGCTCCCGTGGAGATGCCTAACGCGGATGGCTGGCTAGGGTTAAGCGCCTGCTCTTCGTGGATCTGGCCTCGGGTGCTGGTGGAGCCGTGAGGCTGCTGGAGGTGCTCTGGGAAGCGGCTTCGCAGTCCTGCAGCAGCACTTGCCTTATCGCGGAGGGCAGAGGTCCGCCTGCTCGGCGCTCCCCGCTGAATTGAACGCAGCTGATCAAAAGCAGGCGCTTGTACGCGCTGAAATCTAAATAACGACGTTGGCTCCGGCGAGGCACGCAGGAGGACTGGAGCGGGCTGAGCGCCCCGCCGAGAGCCTGGGCTGCGCGCTGCCCCTGCGCCCGTCTGGCCGATGGGCTTGGGCGGCTCGGGGGTGCCAGACCCGTGCACCCCTGTTCAGGGTGGCATCGCGGTGGGCGCCCGTCTCGCCTCCAGCACCGCTGCAGCCCGGAGCCGGAGGGGAGCAAGCCTCACGCGCGGTGGCGTTTGCTTGACGTCACTTGCTCCGCCGATGCTGAGCTGCCTGTAGCTGTTTTTACCCGCCTTAGCGGAAGGGGCAGAGGGACAGACAGCGCCGGTGCCAGCAGCAGGACTACGGAAGGGAGCCTGCTTCTCTTCGATGCGGCACCCCGGGCAGCCGCCCCYGCTGCGGCTTTCAGCAGCTCCTCGGCGCAGCCCGGCTCGGCTGACGTGCTGCAGGCAGGGCAGGCGTCCGGGAGCGGAGGGGAAAAGGCCTTGCAGAGAGATGGCTAATACACGAAGCTGTGGACTGTGAAAGACCTGGGGGGGGGGGGAAAAATTGCTCTTGGAAACGATTTCCTGTTCGCTCAGTGCTGAACAACAGAATTTTTGATGCGGCTGAGAATCGCCCTACCTTTTGCTTGTTTGTCTCCTGCCGTTTTCACTGAGCAATAAGTTTCCCCGTTCGGAGCTGCGCGTGCTCCGGGCAGGGTGTGAGCAACGCGCTAACAAAGCGGCAGATACGTCTGTGCCCCTGCAACAGCGTAAATTACTGCTTTAGCTTTTGTATCGTGGTGACGCCCGGTCGGTCCCAGGGAGGGGCGATGCCCTGTCGCGGGCTGGGGGCTGCGTGTTGGCCCTCCTCGGAGCAGGGTGAATTCAAAACCCTCCTGCAGGTACCAAACCATGGCCATCACCCACCAGGTCGGGAGGGAAAAGAGTTTTGGAGTCTCGGAAGGAAACTCCCAGCCCGCGGAGCCAAGCGGTCACTGAATTAGGGAAGAAGGGAGTTAAGACCAAAGCACTCGCTTGCTTTCCAAGCCCATGAATAATCATTCAGGAGTCGGTGGGAGCCGCCTGCTTCTTTCTTCTGGCATCTGCTCGGTGTCTGTGTCGTTCCCGGGAGGCCCGGGTCCGCGCTCGCTCCTGCCGCCTGCATGTTTAATGCCGGGAGCAGCCCGGGTGCTGGGGGCAGGGAGCTGGGGCGCCCGCGGCAGCGGTTCACCGCGGCGGCATGTCACGCTGAGGTATTTTGTTATTTATTTATCGGTCCTTGGCAGGGCGCTGGGCGCACACAAAGAGGGAAGAGGTGAGCTGGYGAGCGGAGAAACCCGATCCCCTCCGCGCTGCCTCTTCGGGGCGCTCGTAAATATTTGATGCTCGGCGGCTCCGCTGCGCTGGGGAGCCGGGGGGGAGCCCGGACGAGACCCGGCTGTTTCCCTTGCCTTGCCTTGCCGGCACAGGCTGCAGCTTGCAGCTTGCCCTGGCCCTCGAGGCCCTGCAGGGGCTGCTTCYGCCGCAGGTTTGGGGGGGAAAGGGGGGCTCCGGCACCCAAAACGCAGAGGGGAATCCAGCKTGGGGCTGGCTCAGCTCTAGCTCCGCAGAGCTGCCCTGTCCCTTTTCCTGGAGTTTCTCTAAACCCCAAACAGCCTCAGCACGACCCAGGAGGCTTTTCAGGCCCAGAAACAGCTGGGGCTTTGCAGGAAGAGGCTTCACAGCTGTGCTGGGACCAGTTTAATCTAATATCCTGCTTCTTGCAGTGATCTGGGACTGGCTGTGAAGTCCCTGGGCGCGTGCTGCTGAGGATAAAGCCGCACTTGCAGACGGCTTAGCTTCCCGGGGAGGCGCCGGGGTTGCCCTSGCCGCCGGGCTCTGGCGGCGTGCCCGGCCCCGACTCGGGGTGCGCTGCCCGTCCCGGCCCCCGGCGGCCCTGCGCTCGAGCGTCCCGCGCGCACTGGGCGCGAGCAAGGCGTCCGTCTGCGGGAGGAGAGGGAAGGCGAAACGTGTTGGTGCTCGTAATCCCTGGACAGCTCGAGCCCTGCGGAAAAGCAGATGTGTCCGTCGAAAGTATGCATGGCTATAAAATTACCCGTGGCTTAAAAAAAAAACAAACAAAAACTGCCGTCCAGTTATCATAACTGAGGCCTTTCTGTGCTGAACGGATTTCTGAAGTCTTTGATTTATTCCAGAAAGTCGTAGTAACAGAATAGCTGTTTTTCAGAGGACTCGATTATTTAATTACGCCGTGTACTGGTGGTCTCCACGCACTCAGCAGTACCTGGTGTTCTCCCGTCAAAGCCGCGTTAGCACATCCGCTCTGCAGCCTAGCAGGCAGATGCCTTAAGTGCAAAATGCAAGACCAGCCACAAACAGTGGTTTGAGCTCTATCCGTGAATGAAAAGGGATTGAGCACTAAAAATGGTTTATTGAGTTGAACAAAAGCAGGCCCCGTAGCGATAAGCAGCGAGTGACTCGGCAGTATCAAGACCTTTTCATGCAGGACAATGGGTGTATTCATTCCCCACCAAGAACAATGCCTAGAAATCACAATTGTTCCCTTTTTGTGTTTGGAACAATCAAGAGAATAATATCACGTTTGTTGGCAGGTTGCAAACAGCATGCAATAAAGGAAAAAATTAATCAGTGCATCGCGTATTCTGACAGCAGTGCTCCGTGCTGCTCGGCTCTATGGGTCAGGGGAAATTCTTGTTTTTCTTTTGCTGAGGGACAAATTGCCACACGTTAATGTGAGGTTAAATCTGCCCTGGGGCAGGTATCGCGGAGCAGCTAAGGTGCAGCTAGTTGTCACCCTGTCGCTTGTGTGCGTGTTCATGCCCTGCGGTGAATCCGAGATGCCTGGGGGCAAATCTGAGATGATTGCTGGATTTTAAATCATTAAAGAGGGGAAACAGAGCGTTTCCATAGGAACTGGGTAGATAAGGTAATAGTAGAGAATGCCGGCAAGTTGTGATTTTCCAACGGCGAGTTGTGATTTTCCGACAAGTGTGTTCAGGATATGRGGCGAAGGCAGAGGTTTGCAGTCCCACGCCAGAACGATGCTCCCGCAAAGGTCCTTGGAGGGAAGGGCAGCTTGGTGGGAAGCCACGACCAGCCCGCGGGGGGGAAAAAAGGGAAAAGCCCGTAGCCTTCTTATGACCCCAAAGGAAATTCAGCAGCGTGACTCCCCGAGGTCTGTTCCTGGGGGGGAGGACGTGAGTTCGGGCAGGCTGGTGAGGGAAGGGCCRCGGGCGGCTCGGGGGGACGTCGGGCGGACGCTTTGCGAAGACGTCCTCGCCCCGCGCCGCCGGGTTTCGCCCCCGGGGTGGGCTGGCACGAGGGCACCCGCCTCTGATGCCGTCGCTTTGCAGGTGAACGGGATAAACGTGGAAGGCCTGAGGCACTCGGAGGTCGTGTCTCACATCAAGTCCAGAGAGAACGAGGCCAGGCTCCTGGTGGTGGACCCTGAAACGGACGATTACTTCAAGAAGCTGGGGGTGACCCCCACGGAGGAGCACGCCAAAGGTGAGACCGGGCTTCCCTGGGCGGCCGGGTGCCGTTCCCACGACTCCCTGTGACACTGGGTGGGATTTCAGAAGTGGCTGAGAGTCATGTTTCCCTTCTGCCTCATCCCTCAGTAGTTTCCTGAGCACCACCCAGCTATTTATAAATAGGGAGAATGGTTCCTAATCCAGCCAAAAAAAATAAATTGTTATTTTTACACGGTGAATAATTAACTTGTGGAACTGGCTGCCAGAAAATGGTTGAGACAAAAAAGCGTGGTGGGATTCGGCAAGAGCCGGATCCTGGGGCGAGCCGCGAGCTCGCGCTGCAAGCCGTGGGGCAGATGCTCAGATGAGACCAGTCCACCTGGTTCGAGCTGAGCTACCTCCGGCGAGGGAGAAGCGTCACCGATGGCAGTTTCCAGAGGCCTCTCCGTTTTCTGCCGCAACGTCCGGCACCCTCAGAGACAGGGTGTCCCGTGGCCTCACCCAGGAAGGTCCCAGGGGCCAGGAAGCAGAGCAGCCCGCTCGTGGGAGAAGGCAGAGCGCCGTGAATCCTGCGCTCCTCCTCGCTCCGGCAGAGGAAGCCCGAGGGCGTGCGGAAAAACGCCAGAGCAAGCACCACGTACGCGCAAAGGGAAGGGTTTCACGCGACACCGATCACACGGAGAGCTGTTGCAGCGAATGTTTTCCTTGCCGGTGAAACCTGGCAGAGAAAGCTGCCCGTCCACTCTGCAACCTGTTGTGCTGCAGCCTCCCATCCCGGGAGCGAGCGCCGCGTTCCCCCCGACGCATACTTCCCTCCCGGCTGCCTCAATGGGGAGCTCTGTTTCTCCATACAGCTGTTCCTTATCTGATCTGAATTCTGGCTCGGACAATCGCTCGGCTTCGTCAGATGCTCAATGGAGAGATTTGTCCAAAAAAAATGGGTCAAACAGTTCTGAGAACTGCATGGGGCAAAAGCGGTGTCAGATGCTCCGAATCGGTTYGAGGAGGAGCTGGTGCGAGAGTTGTCTGTTGGCACAAGCAATAATGGAGCCGTTGTTCTCCGCTCGTGGAGACGTAGCCGGGGTTACTGACACACAAGTGATGTTCGGTTACATATTCAAGCGCTGCGCCTTGGTTTTGCAACTCCCCGCTGCACTGATAGTGTGCCACCTTGCCTTTTTCTTCAGGGATCGCTAAGAGTTGGGTCTGCCTGGCTGATGATTGCAGACACGCCAGGCTCAAGAATCCCAACATCATAACGGAGACTTTTGCACCAACACACATTCAAAATTATTTTATTTTATTTTTTAATGTAAAGGTCCCCTTACTTGCAGTAGGAATCCCTACAGCTCACACCGATGCAGCCCTCCAAATCCGTCTTTAAGAAAGCCCAGAAATGTCTTAGATGATGTATTGAGACAATGGCTTTGGGGCTGTAAAATTAGCATCCCTGAGTTTCTGTAGTTGCAAGCTGTGCTTGGCACCAGGCGCTGCTCTTGCTTCACTGGATTTCGTGTTGCACAATGCAGTGCACGCACATCATCGTCTTCTGCTCGTTTGCCGTAATATGGTGGCAGTCTGAGGTCCCCGCTGAGACAGGTCTCTTACTGTTCTGCGTGCCGGAGGGATGCACAAAATGAAGTCTTTTGCCCCAAGAAGTATTCATTCTCGACAGATAATTCAGTTATTAATCCTGTCACGTGATTAGCACATCTGTTACAACCAGTGTCTCATCTGTCCCAGGCTGCCTTTAGCAATGACTTGGTAGTGGCGACTGGCAGCTCATYGGCATAACATTTGTCATTATATGGAATATTATTAGTGCAAATCATTGGAAGTGAGCAAAAACAAAAAGCTGCAAAGATGCGGTTACATGAAGAGCGGGTTATTTCCCACCCGCTGTTGTGAAACCAGCAAGATGCTGATTTCAGCAAAGAATGTTGGACTGGTTTGCAGATTTCTGATTAAATAGCTTGTTCTTCTTCTGAAGAAAATTTACTTAATATTCAAAAAAAATATGGAAGTGTGTTGTATTTAGCGCTTATAGAAGGAAGTTATTTGGTCCCCAAGTGGTTCGTGGAAGGAATTTTTTTCTGATGAAAACAGTGAAATCGAGTGAAGCCAGGGGAACTTTAAAAAAACGTGGTTTCCCGGAGGGCGCGAGGAAGCGGACGGGCTTGCGCGGGGTCCCGGCAGCAGCCCGGGCGGTAACCTGGCTGCAGCCCCGGGAGACGGGACGCGCCGGCTTTGCGGAGCGCGCGGAGGCGGCCGCCGGAGCCTCGGCGCCGGGAAAGGCGGGCTCGCGTCTGCGAGGTGGGCGATGCCGCGCGAGGCCCGCGAGCCCTTCCGCGTGCGCTTACCAGGCGTTTTCTCTGCGCGGTCCGTAGGTGCGGTACCTCAGCCCATCACGAACGGATCTGCGCAGACTCAGGTGAGTCATCGGCCCGCTCGGGCACGCGCCGACGGCTGGGGCGACAGGGCGGCGTCCCCGTTTATCCCCGTTTAGGAGAACGCGTGGGGCGATCGGGGAGGACTAAGGGGAGAGGCCAGGCTCCTGGGATCCCAGCTTTTCCCGAGTCTCGCCTGCGATGGGGAGAAACGCGAGCCTGCAGGGATGACTTGCCAGCCTGCGGAGTGGAGAGGGAACCTCAGGGTGTCCCAGGGGCTCGTTTAGCTCAGCTTTACTGCTGCTGGCTGATTTTAATTGCTTCCTCCCRCAGCTTTAATTTAGGGGGTTAAACGAGGCTGGTTCCAGCCCCATTTAATGATTTTCCCCAGGGACAGAGAACATAAGTAGCTGCTAAGCGCCGGCAGGGTCCTGCCGGGGGCAGGCGGATGGGGAAAGTGGTGGCCCTTCTCCCCCCGGGTCTGCGGGAGAGCTGCAGAGCTCGGGTCGGCTCTGCGGCGTGTGCGTTTGCAAATCACACACACGCACACACAGCATCACTCCAATTCAGAGTCCTCCCTTTCAGGCTGTTTATGTAGCTGGCCTTGTCTCTGGAAAAACTAGGCGTTATTCTCTACCTGGCAGGGCTGGCTGTGATTTTCCTCGTGAGGCTGTAGCATTTCTCTGCAGAGCTGGGTTTTTGTTTTTTTTTTTTCCTTCAGTCTTTGTGCAAACTGTATTAACATTTTAATATCCAATAGCTGAATGGAGGATCCACGTCTTCATCTCACAGTGACCTTCAAAGTCCTGGGAAAGAATCAGAGGTAAAAAAAAAAAAACCAAATGTATCCTCTCCTCTTTTTACATATTTATGTATGTACATACCTTTGTGATATTGTGTAAAAATGGCTTTAAATGCATTTTTGAATTTGAGCCTGCAGACTTAGGTATGGCTGTACTCATCAAATAATCAAAATACAGAATTTTCTTTCGTGTCTGGAACTGTAAATCTTCATGAAATGTACCTATGAGCTACTAGCGGCTGCTGGTTCCAGCTCAGAGGTGGTTGCGTTTCTGGGACGCATAAACAATTCCTTTAGGTAGTTTATTAAGGACTCGGGATCCTTGAGGCTGAAGCGTGCTGCAGCAGTACAAGCTGCTATCACAAAGATGTAAACACCAGGGGAAGGGGCGATTATCTGTAAACTCCATCTATAAACCGCCCCCCTCAAACCCGCATGTGAAATGCTTAACAACCTTCAAATGTGAATTAAATACCATTACGCTCTCTGTTACTGCTCTTTGGCTTTCAGATGCGCGGAAGCTAAAATGCACAGAGTTTGATTAAACCGGGTTTAAAAAGACGGCTGAGAGGTTGGAATTACTTGGCCTGTTTCTGTCTCGTGTGAGCRAAGCCCTGGCTCTGCGAGCGAGCGTCCGAGCTGCGCGGTTTTTCCGCCCGTTGTCRGGGGACAGAGAACTCGCTGGCTGCAAGTGGCCTCTGCCAGCAGCAGCAGATGTGCTGTATTAATAGACAAGTTTAGCAAGGGTTCGAATGCATGCTTCTTGGCCAAGTTAGACCCTGCCTCTAAGAGGACTTAGGTGCGCTCATACCTTCAGGCACCGTGACCTTAGTGGGGATGGCGACGGTACTGCCTGAAACTGGAACAGAGGGAAAACATCAAGGGATAACTGCAGCAGTTAATTGGTGCCTTGCTGGAAGGCGACTCTTGCTCTAATAGCCTGAAACAAGGGGTAAGATGAAAGGGTGCCTTCAAATAGTTTTAGATCTGAAGTATAATTACACTGACGGAGCCTGCAGGAAAAGAGTCGAAGGTTGTGAAAAGCAGAGCTGCGAGGTTCTGGCCTCGGATGCTATTAGGAACAAGGCAGCTTGGAGCATAATAAATATATCACAGTATTCAAAGTAGCTGTTCAAGATAGGAGGAGCTTGGATTCGGTGACCCGGAGGGTTGCTTCCAGATCTGTGCTTTTCTGTTAGAAAGCCTGACTTCAACATTACAACAAACGCAGAACGAGCTTTGGGCTAGAGAACAGGCTGATCTCTCTAAGCAAGATGAAGGAGAAACCCAAAGTAAACCCAAGGCATAAATGTGATTAGATGGGTACTCTGTGTTATTAATTTAGCAGTTTTTTCTTAAAATAATGAGTAGCGGATTTTTTAGGGATATCTGGAAGGGGAAGCGTGACGTCCAGCAAGCGCTTACGCAGCCACCTCTGAAAAYCCAGAAACTCTAAAACCTCTTGGTCTTGGAGACTGCAGGCACCAGCTCTATCTGGGAACGGGGGCCCGATGTCTCCAGTCTAGCATCTCTGTTTCCGTCTGGACATTAAATAACACATGTCGTGATTCTCAGTGATGGTGTTCAGTGAGACCTGGTGCTGGCTGCGCTGGGGAATCGGGCCGTCTATATCGCAGCGCCCCAACGCACCAGTTGCTTCCTTTGAGGCATGTCTGGGCCACTTGGGAGCTTGTCCCACCTCCTCGCTAGAGACTAGCGTCCCTGGAGGAGGGTGGTGGAGGGGGTTGTCTGCTTCTCCGCCACCGCAGCTCGTAGCTTGGTACGCTTGTTTAAACCACCACCAGTTTCAGTTTGTGTTAACAAACCAGAGCAAAGTCAGAGCTGGGGCCGTTACCTTTCAGACAGCTCTGCTGCAAGCCTTGCCCATAGTTAACGGGATGGTTCGTTAAAGCACTTTCTTTCTAGAGTTTCATATGCACTTTAGGGGAACGGTGCTAGGAGACAGGCTTTAAAATGTTTCCTTAAAACTTTAGGTCTTGGTTTGTCAGCTGTTTACACGAGTGTAGCGAGTGCAAAACGCTGCCGTTCGCTTCTCCTGTGCAAGCACAGGCGCAGCCCGGGGAGACGCTCCCCGGATCCGGCATTCCCGCTGGGCGCTCGGGCCTTCGCCACACCGAAAACAGCACTTGTTTAAGTGCTGATCGCTGACAAAGCCTCAATACAGGTGCGATCGCTGAAGCAGAAGCTTTAAACTACGCTGGCTGTAGAACGTGCCACCGAACCGCTTCTGCTGAAACAAGTCCCAGCAGCAAAGGTGCTTCTCTGCYGGGCAGGCTCCGCTGCGGGATGCGAGGGCCTGGGAGAGCCAGCGAGGAACCCCTGTTCAGCAGGGACAAAATGGAGTAAAAGCTTGTCAGAAATCCTCCAGAAGACAAATACCGATGTAGCAGAAAGTGTTTAAACCTGCATGTTAATTGTACCCTGTGGCCTTGATGGCCATCTTTCACCTGCTATAGAAACAAGAGGGTCAGGATTGGTTTACAGGCAGCTGGGATTTTTGGCACATTGCGGCAGTGACTTCAGAAAGGAAAGTGAATTCTCTTATCATAAAAGCCCTTTTATTAGGCAGATGGAAAGATGCTGTTTTCAATACAATTCCCGAAGCAAACGTTGCCTGCACTGGTACCTTGTGGCTGGGCACGGCTGATGGGAAAGGCGGGATGGCGTTGCTGTCTGCCCTGCACCGGCGCATCGCCACTTCCTCGCTCGGGTCAACCGCTGGCGCTCCGGGAGCGAAYGGGCGGACCGGTCAGGCAGAGGCGGGGAAGGACCTGCTTAACACCTACGCGGCTCGCTCCGGAAGGCCCATCCAGCTTGCTTCCTCCTGTCGATACTTTCTGCCAACGCCAGGCACTTATTTGTGCTTTTCCAGAAGAAAAGCAGAGCAGTTTGTTTTCCCTTTGGCAACAGCTTCCGTAGTTCTGCTTTTCCACTTCCAGTCATGGCAGCCGCACGTTCTCCAGGAGGGCAAAAACCCACAAAAAGTGATGTAGCAATCAACTCTGTGGCCACACAGATACTGCTGCTGCCAGTTAAGCCACAGACACGACACGGGGGAGGGACTTTGACTTTCTGCCCCCAAAAATGAGCTCGCTTGTCATGCACGCTCCGGGAAGGGCTTGCTTCTGGCTTCTCAGCAGGGTTATGCCAGCTAAAACACTAAAGGACAACGCGACCTCCCCGGCAGCCGCAGGGTGGACGCTCTGTCCAGGGGTCAGGTTTCGGTGCGCACGTGTGTCTGTCGGTCCATGCTTCTCCCTGCGTGGGGCACGCTGCCCCGGGCAGCCTCTTCCACCGGCTCGCGTCCTGCGCAAYGGGGAAACCGTTCGTATCTGACGTCTTCTCTCCCCCTCCCCACCCAGGACGGAGAGTCGGAAAAGAAAGACCCGTTTGAGGAGAGCGGGCTGACCCTGAGCCCAACGGCTGCAGAGGCCAAGGAGAAGGTGCGCGCCAAGCGGGTGAAGAAGAGGGCTCCGCAGATGGACTGGAACAAGAAACGAGAGATTTTCAGCAACTTCTGAGCCTTGCTAGCGGCTCCTTTCTTCCCTGTCTCCTTTCCCTGCACTTGGCTCTCCCTGGCCCGGACGTTTCTGAGGTGCCTAGGCCCTGTCTTCAGTGTCCATGTGAGATGCTTTGTGCTCTGCTCTTCACTGGTTGCTTTTATGAGGCGTATTTTAAAGTCCTTTTTTTATTATTATTATTATTGTTGTTATTATTATTATCGTTACTCACCAGCGATTCTCGTAAGACGAATGTGACCAAAGCTCCTTTTCTTGCTTGCTCTGGCTGCCTGCAGTTCCCTGTTCCTGCTGAGAAAGGACTGGAAGAGTTTAACTCTTGTTTCTTACCTGCGTAATTTAGGCTTTTATTACTTTGTGGGTTTTTTTTGTTTTGGTTTTGTGAGTGTCCCAGACTGAGCCCCGTGGGATGCTCTGTGCCCCTGTGCAAATGTCTTACGTCCTCGTGTCCCTCGCCTTGGGCAAGGGAGTCCAGAGAAGAGGTTGGGATGTTGGTGACAGCCCCCTCCCTTGCACCCAGTCTGCAGCACTAACTACTCACATCGTGGGAAAATGGACAGTGGCTGTAAATTGCTCTTGTTGGCTTTGCTATTGAAATGAAAAAGATTTTTCTGTTTGTTTTAAATGAAGCCCCATATGTTTCTAGTTAGTGCAGGAACCTCCCTCCCCACCAGCGCCTTCTACCAAGGCAGTAAAAGCCCCTTTCTCCCCCCTTCCCCCTTCCCTCCAGACCGCTCTGCAGAGAAGAGATGGCAGGATTTAAAAACAAAACACAGACCCAGCAGCCCAAATGCCACAGGCCTCATGATTTGCATAATCAAATGCAGCAATGACTGGCACRGGGAAGGGAGGGGAACGAGGTGAAGCCGTCCCCGCTCAGGGTAGCGGCGAGTCCGTGCTCCCGGCAGCGCTTCGCTTCGGCAGCGCGAGGATCTGCCTCGGCAGCCCGGCTTCGAAGGCCTTGCGAGAGGACCAAAGCCGCGAGGTGCTACAAACTCCGCTCTTCAGACGGACTCGAAAAGAGCACAAGGGAGCATCAGCTGGCAGCCAGGAACGACCGTGTGCCGTGGGGATCCAGCTCCAGCAGCGGGCTTGGCGCTCCGCAACGCGGGGCTCGGCCCCTCCGCGCGCGGGCGCCGCGTCCGGGACGGAGCCCAGCTCCCACCTGGTTTGTTACCTCTGACCTGGTATTTAAAACCTTCCTTTCTCCCCACTTCTGCTGCTCTCCCTCCATCCGCGTTTCCCGTCTGTCTGCTGTCCGTCGCGCTGCTGCGGGATGAGCGGGGGGACGCGAGCTCGTCCTCCGAAGCGGTGCCCGCTGAGCGAGGGGGTCTCCGCAGGGCTGGCTGGGGAGCAGGCAGCAGTCTGGTGTCGTGGGCAATTGCTTTGGCTTCCTCTGCCCTCCTTTGTAAACACCCTGCTCTCAGCATTAGGTCCTTAAAATGTATCTTTAAAGCATTACTGATTAAGCCAGTTAAAGCTCTTTACTGCTTTCCTTTGGCTGAAACGAGGGAAGATGACTAAGATGGGATAAAACACTAGCAGCTTCCTGCCAGAGGTGTTTTACCAGGGAAGGGTCCAGGCCACGAAGGGCTGGAGGGTTCCCGTTCCCTCTTACCAAGCTCTGATAATTCCCCAAGCCCGGCTGTTGCGGCTGCCACGTATTTCAGACCAAATGTCAAAGCAGCACTTGGAAGGGACTGGGCACAGTGGGACAGTCAAGAACAAAACCACTTTCCCCTGCGAAATGCAAATGGTGGCAATAACACGGGAGCCGATGACCGTTTCGAATGAAACGCGCGGCTCAGGCTGCCCTGTTGCTCTCCAGAGCTGCGGTATTGCGAATGACTGGCCTTTGGTTTAGTTGGAGCACTATGGATATTGTGAAGGTTCTGTGTATATTCCGTATATATTGAGCTAAAAGGTGCCTTATAACATTTACTGCTCTCCTCAGCAGCTGACTCCGTCTCGGCGCAGCATGGGGGGGCTGAGGGGCAGCGGGGAGGGCAGCAGTGGAGTCCGGGGCACTGGGCTTCGCTGCGGGGRCAGCTGATGCGCGTGGCTGCTAGCTAGCTGCTGCCAGAACATGGAAACCCTCGGGGGGGGCTGAAGGACATGATTTCTCTGTTGTGAAAGTGCAAAACGTTGAAGGGATGAACAAGTTTAAAGGTGATTTTGGAGAGGAACTGGTGCAGGTGTTCGGCTATTGGTGATGAGACTGGGAGCAGGTTGATGGATCAGGATGTGGGGAGGTTTTCCTCCCTCTGGGACTCTGCCGTTAACGAGATGCCTCTTCCCTRCTACACTTCAAAGACAATTAGCTCCTCTCTTGTTGGCCACAGAAAACATTTGCTTCCAAAAGAAATCTGTAATCTACTGAAGAATCCCTACTTTTTCATGGTATGCGCGTTACTTTCGGTGCCTGCACAGCCAAACCTCAGACAGTGTCACAGTCTGCGACGGGCACAGCGTTCCCCATTACATTATGAAGTAATTGTCACAAGCCATGACGTATGTCAGAAAGCAAAGAAGTATTTGTAAATACCACACTTCTCATACAAGACTGGACCAGTGTAGTGGGGGGGGGGGGGGGGGGGGGGGGGGGGGGGGGGGGAAAGAACATGTGGTTTTGAATGCAGATCAAAAGAAATCAGGTGTGCAAATATGTACTGATAAGATTTTAAAATCTTAATCTCTGCTTAGTCCATGGAAACTGCTCCTGGTTAAAGCACTTATATTTCTGACATCTTGTAGCTCGGCAGTAATTATTCAGTTCCTGTACATTTAACTTGGAAAAAAGAAATCAGTAAAGTGTAAGGCTGTTAGCTGCATTGTAAAAACATAATGTACACTGTAATGTCAGTAATAAACTTGGTTTTGCCACGTACAACTTATTTGTTCATTCTTCATCTGTTTGGTAGGCAACTTCAGAGTGGAATTACATCCTTCTTTAGTGCTTTGCTTCCTCCCTTGCCTGTTTAAAGAGTAGCTGAAATTAGCCCTTTGAAGCTCTACAGTGAAGTCAGCACTGCCCTTTCTTTGAAGAACAAAAAAACACAAGTGTTGCTGGTGTCCCTTCTGTCAGCTTCTGAGGTATGTGCTAGCCTGGATCCTGGAGCTACTGTAATCCCTCCTAGCACACACAAAACCAATGTGTAAGAGTCTTGGTTTCTCTTTAGGGGATGATAGATAGTTTTTGGATGACTCMAAGATCTATACTAGGTTTTCTAAGCATAAATCAGAAATCTGAAAGCAGAGAGAGCCTCACTACAACTTCTTAGATAAAGAGAGAAAAATGTTAATGCTGCAGCTGTTTCATTGTCCCCAGTGCTACCTGCCTTCAAGCAAGCACTGCTCATCTCCAGCTCCTGCTGTGGGATTTAAATACACAGTTAAGTGCTGCCCAACTGGGGCCTTAAATTGAATAGCTTTGCCTGGATCAGTCTGTCTCGTTGAGCTCATTCAGAGCAAAAATAATTGTGTTTGGCTAAAGTGGCAATAAAGAGTAAAGCCTGGCTGGCTTGTCTGCTGCCCACTGTGCTCTGTGTTCCCCCGGGCTCCCTGTGCTACCAGGACTCAAAGGTCGCTTGTCCAGGCAGTGGCCGCCTCTGATCCTGCTTGTGAAACCTTTGGCTGTACCTTGTTAAATGCAGTGTCCCTCTCTGCCAAGGCCAGGCAGGCGACTTGGCATGTTGCGTGCTGCCTGCTCTCAGCTGGCAGGGCTGGTTGCTATGGTCTCATGCTTTGGTGAGGTCACCAGTACTCTCCTCCCCCTGCYCTGCGCTGCAGAGATGCCAGCAAACCCTACGGGTGGAAATAAAAAAAACCCCTCACTTTTATTAAATGTGTATTTACAAGCAGCAGCAGGTTCTGCAGGACAAAGGGTTTCTCACCAGCTGCTCCTGACGCCGCATAGCCTGCTGCTCTCCTGCGCCATGCACAGGCATTCAAACAGGACCTGGAGCCTGCAGCACTGATGCAGCAGGACTGATGCACTTTTAAAGACACTTTTTCCTTCCTGAGAGCTCAGCCATTGCRAGGCAAGCTTCTCCCTCCCCAGAGAGCTGAGCTGGCTGCAGCTCCTCTTTCCCTGCAGTCGCACACTCAGCGCCATGCAAAACGTCCATACTGGGGCTCAGCTCTGGGCTGCTGCTGKGCTGAAGCAGCTCTGTTGCACTAGGAAGACTGGTTGATCTGTCAGCGTCTCTTAGCAGCTGGGCAAATGTCTTGATTGAGGCACTCTCTGCAGCGAGGGTTCACGGGCAGGCAGGTCTGCTGGCCAAAGCCCACCAAGAGCCAGTTTATCTCCCTCCAGAGATCCCTGCAGGGAGAAGAGAGTGTGAGCAATCCAGTGCAGTTGTTTAGAGGTGTTAAAGAACAGTCCATGCTTTTAAATGGGTACCTTCCCCCTACGGCTTGTTCCATTTGGCTCCTCAAGCCTACTGGAGGTGGGTCCCAGCCTGCTGCTTAGTACAGCCCTCCCAACCTTATCCCTCTGAAATGGGGGTGGCAGGGGGGGACATGGGACAAAGGAAGCGCATGGGGTCATTGTCTTGTGCTAAGGCACAGGCCAGACATGGAGATGTGACAGACCAGGAGGCGCTACCTGTCGATTAGCATTCACTGCAGAAGATTAAGCATCGTTGAAGGCTAGAATCCAACCATGGTCTGATGCTGCTGTGGCTATTAGGCTCAGCAAGGTCACATGTGGAAAAACACCTGGTTTGGAGCATGGTAAGCTCATCTAGGCAAGAGAGACTAGCATCAAGGCCTCCAGGTACTTTGCTGCAATAGTGATGTTTGACACATCTGGCAGCAGGGAAGCAGCTGAGATGCTGTTGCTGCTCTCTGGGAGCATTAGTGGATTAGTCCCCCATTAAAAAAAAAAAAAAAGAGAGACCTGGATTGCAGTCACTGAAAATACCATAAGCAGGATTGTGGGCAGATACAGTTCCTGCAACTAGCACGAGGGGCTTTGTATGGAGAAAGGAGACTGGGGTGTCAGATCTCACCTGGGCAGCCAGTCCTCCAGTGCCACCCGAGTTTCCTCAGGGGATCTGGTCTCCTTCTTCACCCACTTCAGCCTGTTTGTGATCCTGTGCACGTGGGTGTCCACACCTAGCATGGGAGATCGCAGAGTTTGGGTGGGGGAAGGCATGCCTGAATGGAGACAGCACAGCCAAGGCTGCTTGTTGCAGCAAACCAGCTGCAACACCCTGCAGTGGGCTTCCTTCATGGCCCTACGGGAATGGGGCAGGCAAAATGGAAAGGAAGGGTCACTGTCAGAACAAACATGCTAGTTTCTTCCTAAGACCAGAGCCAAAAGCAGAGGGGATGGATATCTCACACCATGCAGCTAGCACCATACGGACACACTCTGACATAGCCTGCCTACAAAGGTTTGGGTGCTATGATCCAGCAGGCACAGGGCAGCGGGTCCTGGGCTCTCTCCCTCTGTGTGTTTCAGCTGATGTTATGCAAGTTGCAATCTCTGCCCCTTCCTTTACCCAGATGGAAAACACATTTCATAATACCTACTAAGACAAGAGGGTTTGTGAGGCTTAAACGAATGTTTATAAAATGCTTTGAGCTAGAAAGCTCTGAATGCAAAGTATATTATTGTTAGATCAGCAGCGATAAACCTGTCTCTATGGCTAATTGGGCAAAACCCAGGAAATTGCTGTAAACAGGAAGACTTAAGTCTTGCCTCCTAAATCAAAACTGAACACACAATTATTTGGAAAACAGTTGGCTAGTTTGGCTCCCTCTAGATTTCCCTCCCCCACAGCAGGGGGAGAATGAGAGATCTAAAATGCCGTTGAATCTAGCACAAGAACCGCATTTTGTACAGCTGACGGTCACCAGTGGGGCTGCAGGAGTCAGCTGCTGCCCGCGCTGACCTTGGGATTGCATACTCGCTTCAGCAGGAGTCATTCATCAGGTGGCACCATTACCAGCTTTCCCAGGGCTCCTCCATTAAGCGGCAAATACACTTGGAATATTAATCTGTCCCCAGAGGCCCCCAGGCTGCGTGGCCTACCGGAGCGCTGCAGCCGATCATCCAGCCCCATCTGCCGGCTGCTGCAGGCAGCACCTCAGCCACCTTCCCATCTGCACTTTCAAAACAAACACTGTGCAGAAACGAATCCGGCCTGGGTCTGTCCCAGGCCCACCTCCACCACAGACTTCCTCCCAGACTCCCGGTGCTAAAGCACCCGGTTCCACAGGGGGACAGCTAAGCGCTCGCTGTGCTCTCAGCTCAAGAAACACGGCAAAGAAACAACTGTACCTGTTGTCACAAGCCTACTAGACAGCTAAGCATCCAGCCACGGGAACTAAAGATCAGAAAGTCAGTAGTCACAGACTGCCTGGAACCAAATCCTTCCACAACTCATCAGGAACTACCGATTTCAAATGGTTGCCACTGGAAACTAAGACCTGCTTTTGCTGCCCTCTTACAGCTTGCCCAACAAAAATCCCATATGAGATTTGTTTAAGCAGAAACAACATTGGTTAAAAAAAATAAACTCAGATTAACATAAAATTATCCTCAAATCACAAAATTTTCCCCAACTCTATCTCATTTGACATGAAGGAGATGTCAAAGCATTATTCTACTAGCACATCTTTTTGGATGCTTACCAACTAGGCAATACTTGTACTGCCCACCAGCATCTGAGGGGAGGCAGCTGACTGCCCTTGGGGATATTTGCTATCAACTGTGGGGAAACCCTAGCTGGGTCCATGCTTAACTCGTAGCAACTCATCAGTTGAAAGTGGTCGAGAACTGTGTCCTTCACCCACACAAATACAAAACTTAGTCTGCAGCTGGCTAAACTGAAGCGATGCTATCAGGGTACTGGGGCAGGCAGTTTACCCAGCTTGAAATGCTTGCAGTGCTTCTCCTCTGCCCCAGGAATGGATCAGGCAGGATCTAGGAGGAGAGGAATGTGGAGAACATGGTCCAACCTACCTATCCCGGACACATTGTTCCAAGCAATGTGCATAGCCAAGTGGGCCATTTTGGGCCCAACTCCTGGCAGCTTCACCAGCTCCTCCACAGTACTTGGTATGTCGCCCCCATACTTCTGCTTCAGGATGGCTGTCGTCTGTTTTATGTACTTCACCTTGTTCTGAAAGACCAAAGGGAAAGGCAGAAAATCTAAGTTCCCCTCCAATACCAGGAAAAAAGAAAAACAGCTCAGAAAACAACCCATTCCTGAGCGTATGTTACACGTGAGGCCATGCACTTGAGTTTGCAGAGGGGAGACAGAGGTCTTTGATTTCTCCTTGAAAGCAAAATGCTGAAACATGGTTAGATCTAACCTCCTCTGCACGCTCAAGGCACTGCAGCAAGCAATCCTGCTGTGGATACAAATTGCTAAGCTTGGCATAAAACACAATGTTCCAGAGTAAAGCTCACCAAGGGGTATGAAAACGCCACCACAAACACAGGCTGAATACAGGCTGGGGACGCGTCTCTCAGGAGCGGGGCAGCTTCACACCCACCTACTGCCTTCACCACCTGCCTGCAGCACAGCTCCTGACCATGACGCAGAGGCTGCGAAGGCTGAGCCAGCACCCGCCTTGCCTTCCGCCCTGGGCCTCTGAGATGTCTCGGGCAGCTGCATGAGAGCAGAGGAAGGTGGAGGGGGTTCCTCTACACGCACGTCGGGCGCTGCTACGATCCTGCACTCACCCTCCAGAATCCTACAGGATAAATGATCTCTCCAAGCGTCACATCATCCATCTGCAAAATACTGTCGACTGTGAGGCCACGCTGCCTCAGGCGCAACATGGCTGCTGATGTCACCTCGTCTTTGGTCTGGCTGGAGAGCATCAGCGACAGCAGAACCTGGTAGCGCATAACCTGGGGGAAGGGGAGACAGTGAGACACCCAAAGGGCTCTGAGAGGATCCTGCCAGCTTTTGGGCTGGGTTCTCCAACCCAGTGGCATCCTCATTCCAGTGCACAGTAGAGAGCGACCCTGGTTCAGCCACATCCACCCAGAAGAGACTGCAAGGCAGCAACAGAAATTAATAACCTTTTACTTCCCCACCATATAAAAAGGGGAGAGAAGAAACGCCTCCAATCTAAGCAATCAGCATGTGTGAAAGGGCAGAGAGCAGCTACTGTCTAGTGGGATCTCGTATGCAAGGATTTCAGTGCTTAGCCACAGAGGGCCAGACAAATTTTTTCCTGGTGTTGGTACTCTTAGGAGATTTCACAGGAAGTGCAAACGCCCATCAACTTTTCATGCAACTTGTGCTCTAAAGTAGCTTCTGAAAATCCTGTCCCCTTTCCACTACACTTCAGTAGGAACTGAGTATCTGACCCTAATGAGCTCCTTAGCAAACCCATCCTAAAGAAGTGGGATAACAAGCAGAGATCAGGAAATGGCGCGCAGCAACCAGCAAAGTTCCTCTGATGCAATCATGCAGCGTTTGGCCCAGACCATTCATCTCTTGTTTTTCAACTGATTTTTTCCCAGATGTGATTCTGCCCTATGGTCCTACCTTTCCTCACCAGTATCAGGAGGATGGTGTAAATAACTGGGATAGGTGCAGGATAACGTGGGTTACAATCCTTCCTCCAGCTCCCTTGCGAGCAAAAATTACAAACCGGTAGGCACACCAGGAAAAAATCTAAGAGCGTGGAAGCTGTGTGAAGAGTATTGGTGCTGTACTGAGGGTTACAATATCTACTTTATCTCGGAAGGAACAGCTCTGCTCCCCCAGGGAAAAGAGTTATTTCCTAATCATGCATTGTCATTCCCCCTGGCCCCACTGCAGCACTTGGTGCTGGCCCACATGTTTGCAGAGCATCACACACTGCCTGAAGCTGCAGTCAAAGCTGACCATTTTCACCAGGGATCCAAGCGCCAGACACGACCCCAGCGACAGGGAGAGTATTACATGCAATGAAGCCATGCAGCTGTTTCTTGAAGATCCCTCCCTCCGAGCCCTGCAGGTCGGCGCGGAGTACACAGCTCACGCTGCTCTCCCGAGTCTGCCTGCTGGTTATCTCCATGGTCCCACACGAACGATGCGCATGGAGAGTGCGTCCCTACAGCCTCGGGTCCCAGCACTGCACCACGGCCCTGCTCCGCTTTGTTTTTTGTACTGATGGAAATGCTCCCCTTGGAGGGTGGTGTCATTTGGGGCCTTTGATTCCGTTCCCAGGCTCGGGGAGCACAGTGCCATCCCCAGCATGGCCCTTCCTTTCAACTAGTATCTCCTTAAAAGTGAATCACGAGAGGGGAGGAAGCCAATCTATGGTTCTGTGCTGTTCTGAAGAGTATAAAAGCAGCCTGGAAAGTTTCCCTGAGCTGCCCTCGCCTTCTCCCTGTGCTCTGTTTTTCCTCCGTATCACAGAGTCATCTTGCTACATACTTTCCTGAGATGCCTACAGAGATTTTTAAGAAAAAAAGGACATGCCTTCATGCTCTTCCAGCCTACCCCAAAGGACAGTGCTGCCACAATACATTTTCAGGGTTTTCACTCCAAGTCCAAAATCATAATATTTTTGCCTCAGCTCCTACTCTTGGTTCATCCTGACAATTCTTCTGACAGCAGTTTAAGCAGAGGACAAGGGCTTTTCACAGCTGTGCTTGCTAGTCAGCCTCTAACGCCAAGCATGGGCTGAACGTGAGTGAAGAACAACTCAGCAAACACCCACTGCCATTCTGTAAGGACCCCTTGAAGCCAACGAGCCGGGTATAGGAGAGGGAGCTGCTGACTCTCCTGCCCCAGCAGGATAAACTGTTTCTCTTATACACACACTTGTGCAGCAGCCTCTCATGGGACTGATCCCAGCCTAGAGTCCTGATATGTCCTGCCTTTTTTTTCTGTGCTGGAGATATCCAGACCGGGACATAACCATGGGCAACATCTCTTCCACCTTCTAGGAGTGCAGAACGGGCTGTGCTGATGAGCATGAAGGAGACGAGAAGGCTGTAAAAGCAGGGCTGTATTTTCACGTGCCTATCCACTGAGCAGAGCAACAGGGCGTTGTTACCTGCGGAGGCGCGCTGCTGTCATAACACTTCTCCACTCCCATCCGATCCACGGGAGCATCTCTGCTGCTCCTCATTTCCCGGATACGCTCCAGCTGCTGCCGCCAGTTCCTCGGCTCCCACTTCGGCCTCTTAGGCTCAGGCGCCCCCTCCTCAGCACCATCCCCCTGCGCAGATTCATAGGCGATAGCGACGCTCTTCCCCCTCGCGCTGCGCTTCGGGACACGGGCCGCACCGGCGGCCCGGCTCGCTGCAAGAGACGGGAGAGGCTTTTTGGGGGAGACCGAGGCCTTGGCTCCCCATCAGCGCGCCCGGCCTCGGCCCAGGGGAGCGTGACGCGGGGCGGATTCTCCTTTCCCGCAATCCCAACGCATCCCTTGGTGCCTCCCTGCTCCAGCGGCCCGGGGCCACCCGGCGGCTGACGGGGCGGGAGCGGCCCCTAGGCAAGGGCCCCCCCCCCCACGGCGCGTCGGGCCCCCGCAGGCCGCGGTGACGGGGGATCCCTCGGGGCTGGATACGTGCCCATCACGCCCGCCCCGGGGAGGGCAGGCC
>NW_020447408.1:1696986-1841292 GCF_003343035.1 Apteryx rowi | reverse complement strand
GGGGGGGAGGCTGTGCCATGTCCCTGAGCAGCGCAGGGCTTCACCAGGCTGCAGGGTTGTGTGGAAAAGCGCGCTCAGAGCGGGGCGCTGGGCCTGCGGGGCGCTGCGTGGGGCCTCCCCGTGACAGCTCGCGTGTGGGCAGGGGGGCTCCTGCGCAGCAAAGCCTGCTCCGGAGGACCGTGACGGCTGGGGCATCAGGGCTGGCAGGGACAGCGCTGGTGTCCTCCCCGCACCAGGTGCGCTGCTCTGCAGCGGCCTCCTCGCTGTCTTTCTGTAGCRGCGTTCTGCTCGCTCCAGCTTAACGTTGGGCTGCGGGGGAGTTTCCAGAGGATGTTGCTACTAACGCTTTTCTGTTGTAATGGATGCGCTTGTTCTTGCTCCCCCTCTTTCACGCTGACCTGATGCATTTGGATGCTCGAACGCTTGTGTTCATTAGCCATCTTCTCACTTGTAGCTGCTTTCAACATTCGTTTCACAGCGCTGTGTGGCTGTCTATGGAACAAACGTTTTAGTTCATACCCCCAAAAAGTGTATGTATCTGTGCACATGTATATTTTACAAATCGGCTTAGCAGTTTTAAAATGGTGATTGCTCTGTGCAGGCTCTGGTGGTGCTGGGCATACAAAGCTTATAGAAAATGCTTATCCAATTTTTAAAATTCCCTGGCTAGTTCCAGGAAGCGGTCACTAAAGGCAGGAGAAATGCAGGCTACTTGCACATTCACTGTTTCATCCTCAATGTCAGGCTTCTCCCATCTTTGACATGGCTTGAAACAACAGAGCTATTTGTAAACACCACATCGTGAAGGCTGTTACTAGTGTTTTTCTGCCTAAAAGTTCTGCCTGGGCCTCCCTAAACAGTAACTGTTCTGTGTTTGCAGGGGCTCCGCAGTGCTTTCTTGTCAGCAATGGCAAAGCCGCAAAGCAAGGATTCTGGACTGAAAGAGAAGTTTAAGAATCTCTTGGGGCTGGGAACATCCCGGGGAAGTTCAAARTCATCAGAGGGAAAGCAGACAGAGTTTGTCATCACTGCGGAAATTCTCAAGGTGTGGGAAGCGATTGTAGTAAAGCTGGGGATGGTGTGTTTGTACCTGCGGAGGGAGGGAGGGACTACCACGGCTGGAAGGAGGACTTGCTCTTTCCTTTCTGTTTTGCATTCATTCCGTCTCTGAACTTGCTATTAATTTACCTTACTGCTCAATTCATTCCCTAGTAAAATGGATGTAACACTTAGGTGCTGTGAAGGGAAGATGCTGCATTCTGATTATTCAGTGTTTGAATAGCTCTGAGATATTTGATGGGATGGTATTGTCCTCTGTTCCATGGGGGTGCAGGGTGTTTCCTCAGAGCGTGTGTTCCTTTGCTCTGTTTTTATAGTCTGAGCTTGCTGAATGAAGTCTTTGTGGTGGCTGTTGGGGCAAGTTGGAAACAGTGTTTCTATTTTATGGAAAAGTCATGGTTTTATGAAAAAAATTTATTCCAGTAATTGGTCCAGCAAGTCTGTAAACAGAGTAGTTTGCACACAGGGAGGAAAAAACATGACAGGGAGAAAGAGACAAGAATCCCTTCCTGTCTGTGCTGGAGGAGCCCCATACTCATTCTGGAAAGCTAGAGAGCCAGATTTAAGTCCCTCCTTTGTCTGTCTCTCTCACGTGTGCTGGGCAAGTGCCACAGCCAGTGAGTTACTAGTTTTTCTGAAGAAAATGAGATTTTCTCTGAACAGAATTTCTGTCCTGGATGTGAAAAGCTGCTTGACTCCAGTTCTGTGGAAGTTCTAGGTTTGACAAATCATTTGCTGATGGGAAAAAAGTTTTTCTGAGAAATTCCTGAACAGCTCCAGTGATAAATAATAGTTAGATCATTTTGGACAAACACGTAGTTAATTTTTCAGTGACTCATGATCCCCTTTGAGAAATAGGTAAAAGCGTTTCTAATAAGATAAAGTATTAGTTTATTTCTACATTTCTTTCCAGGAACTGAGCATAGAATGTGGATTAAGTAATAGGATACGCGCAATCAGCCAAATTTGTGAAGTGGCAAAAACCAAAAAAATTGAAGAGGTAAGTTTTAAAGTGTTCAATGAATATTTGGAGGATTAGAATGGTTTTAAGCAACAGCTCTTGGCTTGTCTTAAGAGGCTCATATAGTTCAGGCTGCCTCTTAAAAGTTGTGATCCAAGAAGCTGCATTCTGTGCAGTCCAAACCTATAAAAGGATGGCCCATGTGCCAAAGAAATTGCTCTTGTCCAATATATCAGCTGTGGAGCAGAGAGGACGTAGCTGACAGGCTTCCTGAACTAAACAGAAGGAGAACGCTGTGAATATTCAGGCCTGTTCTGGATGGTTCATAGGAGATGATTTTACTCCTGTAGAGGTGGTGTTCACTAGCACCTTCCGACCTGTGAATAAGCAACTTTAAATGGGTTTTAAAATCACCTTGTACCTGGGTGAAGTTTTCTACACAAGTATTTCTGTCTCAAGCTTTAAATGAGATTGTGTTCGCACTGAAGTAAGTGCGTGAATGAAGAACTTCAGTTATGGGGGTGCGAGTTGTGGCATCGGCCAGGATTTGGTATGTCATGCATGGTTCATCTGAGACTGTGACAGCTCAGGTGGGAGTATCCCTCAGAAAAGAACTCTGAACATAAAATCTCTGGAGATCTTGTTCATTAACTTGCCATAATTAATGACTGACTGGGTAAAAATTCCAGAAGCAGCCTGGCTTTCCTACTGCTGACTGTCTCCTACATTTGTTTTCAGCATGCAGTGGAAGCAATATGGAAAGTGGTAGCTGATATGCTGCAGCCAGAACGCCCAGTTGAAGCCAGACATGCTGTTCTTCATCTGCTAAAGTCAATAATTCAAGGACAGGTGAAAAAAACAAACTGTAGAAGAAATACCACTCTTAAACTGGGTTTGCGCAGAGTACAAATGTGAAAAGTTTTGGCTTCCTCTTTTCTACAACTTTCCATGTTTCTTATTTTGGTTGTGCTGAGTAAATGGGACAAGGCAGCATTTAACTTAAGTCTTAGCGCAAGACAAACTTTTTTTTTCGGGGGGTCCGGGAATGCTTTGGGTTTAAATTCAGGTCTAGCACAGTAAATTTTGTATGATCCTTGCCCAGATGCATCAGTCCCACTCTGCAGCTCTTTTTGATGTTTCAGTATGTCAAGTGTGCAAGAAGTTCTGTGTGTAATACTTTCCCAGCCTGGCCAAGTTAAGCAAGCTATGAATTCTTAAGATTTCATAATGTGCTATTCAAACATAACAGTGTAGCGGATCAAGGTCCTCCTTCCCAGGATCCTGCAAACAGAGACAGATGCACAGGGAAAGAGTAGGCATCCATTCTGGTGGGGTTTTTTGTTTTTGTTTTTTTTTTCTTTTTTAATGCTCTCCTGGTAATATCTTTGTCGCATTTCCCATGGATTCCTTTGTGTATTGGGGGCTGTCTGTGTGATGTTGGACAAAATGCCTTGAGCCTTGAGTGCTGGTAAACAAACATTATAACTGATGGAGAAGAGCTGAGCCAGTGTCAGTAGCCAGTAGAAGTGGAGGTACTTTCAGGAGACTTTCACAACTTATAGGAAAAAGAATTTCAAGCATGAAGATTACTGTTGCAGGTGTTGATTAGGTCTAGGCCTTTATTGTTAGTGACACAGTTATTTGCCTTTTTTTAAAGGGTGAGAGATTAGGGATCCTCAGAGCACACTTTTTTAAGGTGATTAAGGACTATCCATCCAATGAAGACTTACATGAACGACTTGAAGTGTTCAAGGCTCTCACAGAGAATGGACGATACATAACCTACTTGGAAGAAGAATTGGGTGCGTATTGACTCTACCCCTCTTGATCTTAATAAGTCAGGAGACAGGCTTTCATTGATAATAGAAACGAGCAGTGACAACACTTCTGGATATAAAGCATATTGTAACAACTTTGTTTCCTTCTTTAGCTGACTTTGTACTGCAGTGGATGGATGTTGGTTTGTCTTCTGAATTCCTTCTGGTTTTAGTGAACCTGGTGAAATTCAACAGCTGCTATCTCGAAGACTATGTAGCTGACATGGTCCAGTAAGTTCTTAAACTCCTACATTCTTATTCTTGGTAAATTGCAGTGCACAGTTGCAGATCAGTATAGAGATAAGTGGAATCTTTTTCAACTGATCTGGATCTCTTGCGTTTCAGATCATACCTGACTTTTCTACAAATGTGTGATTTTTACTACTGCTGGCTGTTTTAATAACCACAGATGAAGAAACAAGATTTTGTTTTTTGTTTGTTTGCTGTTTCTGTAACAGTGAACTGACTTCCGAATGGGCAGCCAAATTTAGAGCCTGCTTAGATCTGTGATCTAAATGAAAATGGCACGGCCAGAGTGAAAAGAAGTTTAAAATTCAGGTTTTGTCATCTCTGTAAGTGAATGATGCTTATCCTGAGGCAAAAAAATCCCCTCTTGCTCTCTAAATCCAAAACTGAAAAAGCAGGAATAACAAAAAGAGAACCTTGTTTCTGGAAAGTCAGTCAGATCTGGCATAGAATTGGCCCCTCCAGTGTCATGCTTGTTTGTTTTTTCTGGAGGAGAGCTCTGAAGAGCTTTGGGCCAAGATATTCCCCAAACCTAGTCATAAGTAGAGAGATGATCACTGGAAAAAAATTTCTCAGTTCTTACAATGTTCCAATCTCTTTTAGTTTAATTGTTCATACTTTCCCTATTCTGTGTGATGAATCTGACTGCACTGGTTAGTCTCGCAAAGGATAGCTGTCTGTTATTCTATTAACATAGGTATACTGAGACATCATTTAAGTGCGAATTTAAGGTAACTGTTTATAAAAGAGGTTGTAGTATTTGATGTCCCTAGGAATATTATCAACAAAGCCATAGTAAGGGAATGATAAGAAAAATAACATGCTAATTTAGTTGTCTTATATCTTGTTTGTAATTTGCTTAAAATATTATTAAGCAAACAATTATAAATGTTCTTTCCTAACAGCAAGATATGCCTGTTGTGCATTCAGACATCATCATCTGTGGACATAGAGGTCAGTAATTTGAGTCTCTTAGTACTTTAGAGTTTTCTGAAGTTCTTTGAAACTATACCTGTTACAAACAAAATGAGATGATCGAACTCTCATCTCAGTTTGTCCCTGTTTTACGAAGGCGTTAGTGCAATGTTTTGTGAGCCATTGTGTCTCTTACGCAAATAGTAATTTAGTTCTAAAACAAATGGAACATGGCTAAATTTGATAAGGGAATCGGTTTTTAACATTGCTTTTCATGTTTTGCTTTCCATCCTACAATGATTTAAAAAACCCCATGTTTGTATCCCCTTTGACTTCTAGAAAATTTCCTGGGTATGTCAGGTTAGTGTTTCACCTGCTTTGTTCCAAGGGAAGTGTATAATCATTTTGTCTTTCACTTTCCCAAAGATTTCCTTGCAAGTCCTTGATGCAGTAGTTTGCTATAATTGTCTACCATCAGCGAACCTGCCAGTATTTATCATCACTTTGTGCCGTACCATCAATGTGAAGGAACTCTGTGAGCCATGCTGGAAGGTCAGAACTTTCTTGTAGCTTTGTTTTTTGCTGAGGTCACTGTTTCAGCCTCAGAAATAGTGTCAGATGTGTCTGTGAACATTTGCCATAGATTTGTTTGGTTTTAAGAATAAATTAATCATTGTTTCAAGTATTTAAAGGATGAGTACATTTCCATGCAGTTTACCCATACTTTTCTCTCAGCTGCTGTTGACAGGCTACTTTTTCTGTTGTGGCGTGGAAATGGCTGGGCACATTTACTTTACCATAGGCAGGCATGGTTGGCCAGCTGACTGCATATTTAAGCTAACGAGTGTTTTAACTATTAAAGTGTTCTCTTTGAATTTGCAGCTTATGCGCAACCTTTTGGGAACCCATTTGGGACACAGTGCTATCTACAACATGTGCAGGATCATGGAAGACAGGTAAGGAAGCAGTATCTAATAAAACCCAAGGAACTCAGTACAGGTCCTGTCGAAATAGATAGTCACTGACTTCAGAAGAGCAGGCTGAAAGTTCTGGTGCTTAGGAGGGAATTCTCTCCCTAGGTATGCTGCTGAACTGCTCCTTTTTTGAGCTTTTCTGTATTTAATTTTCCTTCCTTTAAAAATAAAGTCATACTAAGTGGTTTTGTACTTTTAATGTTCGTAAATTGCTCTGCAATGCCATGATATATAACAGCTGGCAATTCTTGTTGTGACAGTGCATATTTCTATTGAGTCTTTTGTGCTAAAATATCCTTAGTGTAATCTAAGACTTTCTTTCCATCTACTCTTAGAGCTTACATGGCAGATGCAGCACTGCTGAGAGGAGCTGTGTTCTTTGTTGGGATGGCCCTCTGGGGTGCTCATCGACTCAATTCACTCAAGAATTCCCCAACATCAGTGCTGCCTTCATTTCTCAAGGTAGGATTGGATGTTGGAGGATCTTGATCAGGTATAGATTTGGACCTGTACAAATCTATAGCAAAAAGGTGGCCCCCTACACCAAAGAGATCTTCGTCTGCCTGAAAGACAAAAGACAGCAGTTGGATATGCTGGGTGAAGCATAGGGAAAAACAATGAAACAACTGAAGGTTTAAGTTTAGAACTAAGGCTTCCTTGTGGAATATCTTTATTGGCCAAATAGTAAAATCTCCTTTTTTTTTTCTCTCTCTCTCTCTAAATAAAATATCTGTATTGTGGATGCATTAGCTTTAAAAAATAATTGAGAGAAAACCTCTGTTTCTAGTGTGTAGTACACAAATGTGAGGGAAAGAATCTGACTCTGAAAGAACAGAGCTGACTTTTATTAAGAAAACAAATTTGTTAATTAAATCCAGTTTTAAATGGAGACTTTAGAGACTTAAGATTTCAGAGGTTGTTTTCACATGCATATGTTTAAGGGAAACTGCAGTTATGTAGAGGAGAGTTTCAGTATCTGACCAGAAAGAAATTATTGCCAGTAGTTGTACTATAATTTTATGTTCTCTTCCAGGTTACTTGGTAAGTGCTTAGCACTGCAGTTACTTAGAAGAGAGTTTCAGTGTCTGAGCAGAAAGAAGGTATTGCCAGAAGTTGTACTATAGTTTTATGCCCTCATCCAGGATACTTGTTATTTGCTTAGTGTGATGTTAGCAGAGGGATCCTGATCTTTACAACCTCTCTTTAGGGAAAGACAAGGCTGAGCTTGATCTGTAAGTAATGAAGCAGAAGTTGATTACAGCAACAACAGAAAGAAGACTTAATTCCTTCTATGCCCGTCCTACCATGCCTTTCATCTCTGGGTTATAATATCTGGGAAAGAAAGATAATAATAAGTTTCACCTGTGATTTGATTTTTAAGGTTTGATCTGCATAGAATTCTGTAGCTAGTGTAGTCTTGTGTTTTCAGGAACAGCCTCAGGGCTCTCTTAAGATTTTCTCATCCAAGTGCATCAAGCAGGAAATACTAGCTTTAACCCCACGTGCCTGCCCTTTAAAAGGGGACTATATTTGACATCTGATCTACAGCTGCTTGCAGCAGTGCGTAACTGCACTTTGTAAAATGGTTCTTTGCTTTGGTCTTTGTGTATAGACTTGGATCTCCCGCTAACTTCCTAATAAATAAGATAAGTTTCATTTGAATTCAAGAGGGTTTCTGACGACTGCTTTCCRATTGTTAATTGACTGAAGCACCTTGTGTTCCAGGCTATGACATGTCCCAATGCAGTTGTATCTTATGAGATAGTTCTGTCCATAACACGTCTAATAAAGAAGTATGGGAAGGAGCTGCAAGCTGTAACATGGGATATCCTTTTGGACATCATGGAGCGATTACTCCAACAGCTACAGGTGAGTGTTGAGCCTATCTTGATGTTCTTTCAGTCAAAAGACCTTGTTGTAAATGTTTCTGTCTCCGTTTCAGAGTCTAGAGAGCCAAGAACTTAAGTCCATTGTACATGATCTTTTGACTACAGTAGAAGAACTCTGTGACCAGAATGAATTTCATGGCTCAGAAGAGAGATTTTTTGAGCTGGTGGAAAGATGTGCTGATCAGAGGCCGGTAAGACTTTCCTTATTATCTTTGTCCTTTATTGCCAGTTGCAGCTGTTTTGTTACCTAGTACAATTTAAAGTTGGGAGTCCTAAAATAGCAGGTATTTAGAAAACCAAAGCAAAGATTTACCATCTTATGAGCCTTGGCTTCAGAGGGAGGGGAAAGAAATGGCTATATTGTATTTGCTTATACACTAAAAACATTTCTTAATCTTTCCATAAAAGGAATCTTCTGTATTAAACTTGATAACATACAGAGCTCAGTCCATTCATCCTGCCAAAGATGGCTGGATTCACAACCTGCAGATGTTAATGGAGAGATTCTTCAGGTAAGAAATCATAACTTTGTGAACACAAGGCCCTTTCAAATGTTTCTTACCACCTTTCCATGTTAAATCATTTTATTTTCTGAAGTTCTAATTTTATTAATGACTGTTAAGAAGTATGGTAGTTCTAGGGCACAGTATATGAAAGGATTTTGTTTAAGAGAAGAAAAATTTCCACAGAATTATTTATCCTTCCTTTTTTTCTTTATTTCCATTGGATGGTACTGTTCTAGTTAACTTAGGCTGTTACATACTCCATTGTACATCTTGCACTTCTGACACCAAACAAGACTTTCCTATTAAGCATCAGGACTGCACCTGGTTACACAATATTAAAATWATATCTGTTTTTTAATTGTCACTCCTAAAAATTATTCTTGTGCTACAACATACAATATCAACATACATCAGTAAAAGACTTTGTCTCATCTGTGAAATGTTGCTGAAGAGCAATTCTTCCTCTGTGCTGTATGCTTGATTTTAAGTTTGCTGACCAGAACAGTTCTTCTGCTGACATGTGCTTCCTGGTTTGGAGTGGAAGTGGAAGAACTGCAGTTACAGGTTTTTAGTAGTAGTAAAAGTTTTATTGGGGTTCGAGTTTTCAATTTTTCTTGAATCTGATTTCATATGTAGGGCCAATAACTGAAGACTCAGCTGCTTTCTAATGATTGCTGTTCTATCTCAAAAGAAGTTTCTTAGTTTACTTAAATTTTCCTTTCCTCTTCTTCTCCCCCCCAGTAACAGCAACTTTATTTTATTCATCTTGAATTTGCTTTTCCCATTTTAGGAATGAAAGTCGTAGTGCTGTTCGTATTAAGGTTCTGGATGTTTTGTCCTTTGTCCTGAGTATTAACAGACAGTTCTATGAGGTGTGTATTGATCTGTTTCTGATGATTACATGTGAGATCTTAAGTGTGTAGGAAAGGCTTTGGTGGAGCTTGTTTTATAGTGTGCTTCAAGTCTTCTCTGGCGCACTTGAAGAATGCACCAAACTGTGCTTTAAATGTTGCATACAACAAAGTTACTATGGGATTTTTGTAGAATGGTTTGCCTTTTAGTTGTCCTTAGTTGGTAAAGGTGCGTGGTACCTGTAGTGGGAGGTCCTGTAAAATGCTTTGATGACATGCCTTGCTGTGTATTCCCTTCCCTGGTTTAAGATCATTAATTCCATATACATTTTTTGTTTTAGAAGAATAGAAAGTTGGGGTGAGGTGCAAAGTTTCTTTAAAAGCTTTGTTTGTAAAAATATGAGGTCAGAGCACAGTCTGAAATGAGCAGCTTGACTTGTCTTGGTGCTTCCAGTTTAACTGCAATCCAAGATGGAAGCTGCCTGAGAGAGGAGTTGCTCATGAGCTCTGGGGGGTGTCTTCAGCTCCTTGGACTGTACCCAGCATGTGCCAGATGACGGGAGATGGCAGAGGTGCTTCTTGGTTCCTTGAAGACTTCTGAAAACATGTTGCAGTCTCATGTTTTCTGCCTCTCTCAAGAAAAAAAAGGCTTAGAAATGCCTTGCGAACAGTCTATCCGAGCCTGGTCTTTAAAGTCTGTAGGATAGATGAAAACCAAAACATTAAATCCAAGTTCAATAGGAGTCATAAATATTTGGAGGCATGACATACAAAAATGCTTAACTAGATTGAAGAGGAAAGATCAAGGAATCAGTTAGCTGGGGAACAGAATATCAGTGTTCTTTCATTTGTAACTATTTGTCTCTTTTTACATGCTCATTGAACAACTGACAGCAAAATGTCGAGGCTTATTAAAGTCTGTCCTCTTGCAGGAAGAGCTGATTAACTTGGTTGTGATCTCTCAGCTGGCCCACATTCCAGAGGATAAAGACCATCAAGTCCGAAAACTGGCCACTCAGCTACTTGTAGACCTAGCTGAAGGCTGCAACACGCATCACTTCAACAGCTTGCTTGATATCATAGAAAAGGTGAGGCCCAGTTTGGTCAACTGTTAATCACTGCAGCTTTTGTCAGATCTTCTTACTGTGACTGAGGAGACTAACCCGTGAATGTTATCACTTGCTTGGTTCAGCAGGATATTGTAAGATTACTGGGCTTTTTCAGGATGCAGGCCTGGCATACAGAGTGGGAGGGAAGCTTAGAAACCCTATCAGTGCACATCCAAGCTACCTGGCAGTGCTTGCAGGATTTCCAGCAAGGATGGCTCGTGATTCTCTGACCTCCTAGGATGGAATTAAAAAAAAAGCTGGGTTGCAAATTTAAAATATGTGTTGCCTTTCTTTTTAAAAGGTGGCTGCACATTCTCTCTCATCTCCCTCAGAACTGGAAGAGAGGGACTTGCTATCATATTCAGCTTCTTTAGAGGATGTCAAGACAGCAGTTCTTGGACTCCTGATAATTCTTCAGGTAAATGCTGCAGATCATTAAACATGTCTTCTTCAGAATAGTCTTCTGCTGGACTCGACTTTTTAGATAACCATTTTCTCACTAGAAAATGTTCTGCCTTCCAATTTGTCCATGTCTTAATATTTAACTCTTGTTTTGGTGACTTCATTTCCTTTTGGGTACTGTATGTTTGTTTGCTAAATGTTTTATTTTCTTAATTTCCAATGTGCAATGAATATGAGCACCTTTTTGTGTTAGTGTGGAGGACAGATGTGTTCATAAGCTGTAGGAGAAAGGGAGTGGTTCATAGTCTGTAATAAAATCTATTATGTTTGGGTAAACATGTCCTGAGGTATGGTTAAGCACTTGCGAAGTTAGTTGTTCTGACCATTGCCCTTCTGAAGCCAAGCGGTGTTGCTCTGGAGTCTCTGCAGAGATTCTGTCTAGGTGCATCAGTTCATCTTGCTTCCAGGAGCTCCTCTCAGCTGGGTGTGCTTGAATTCTCGGTATAGATATGCACTTCTGAATAAGGTTTCAGTCTGCCTTTTGACTGTGTTTCTGTTCCTCTGTAGACAAAACTCTACAGCTTGCCTGCCAGCCATGCAATGCGGGTGTATGAGATGCTGATTCATCATGTCCAACGCCATTATATATATGCATACAGCCTTGCTGTTGCTAGCAGCATCAGATTGCAGGTATGAGCAGTAGCCCGTGCTTTCAGGTGGAGAGCTTCATGCTGTCTTGGGGATTCTTGGGTAGCAGATGGGGACTGTGTTCTCTAGATCCATGTTTGCAGCTACATGAACGTGAACTGTATCAGAAGTAGAGTTAAATGCATCTTGGCTAATAGGAGTGTGCATGTGTACCATAACACCAGAAGTGATGACTTCAAGTGATCACTATAGAACTAGTCACAGCATCTTAAAAAAACAAAACAAAACAAAAAAAACCCCTTTGTCTGTACCTGCCAGAGTATTGGAGGTGGGAAAGTGTTCCACTGGCTTGAGTTTTGAGTTATTCCTCTGTCTTCTCTATTGCAGGTGTTTGATTTCCTGCTCATGCTTCGAGCTGACTCTCTCCACCGTCTTGGCCTTTCCAACAAGGATGGAGCAGTGAGATTCAGCCCTTATTGTCTATGTGATTTTGTGTAGGTTTTTCATTGTATTTAGCAAATACTGTTTTCAAAAATATTTGGCATTCTTGCAAGAGTTTAATAGTCCATCAGTAGCAATTTCCAATTTTTCTAAGTCTTCCAAATCCTGATGAATCTGCTACTAGACATATCTGTAGTTACAGCCTAGGAGGTTTGCGACAAATCATTCATTGGTGAATTGCTCTTACAAACCATTTGTCTGCGGAGCTCTTGATCTCAGACATGGAATTTTTGTTCCTGCTTCACAAAGCTTCACAAAAATGTTTGCAATTTCCAACCTGAAACCAGTTTTCACATTAAAGTTTAATTCAATGATTTGTACAAATCTGGCTACTTTTGATTTTATAGCCTGGTCTGATGTTTTTTTGTGTAACAAACCCCGATGATACCTCTTTTGGTAGAAACCTGAAAAATAAATTCGGTAGGGGCCTGGATAGAAAAAGCTTTGTCCTGACCAAACCAGCACCACCTTGCTCTCCCTCTTTTTGTCTACTTGGCAATCTTGTGGGTGTTTTTAATTGAAAATGCTGTTTATGTTGTTGTTTGGTTGTCAAACTCGCTACCAAATAGAGTTGCATTGTAGGTCACATGAATAGGCTATTCTGATCTTGATTTTTCTTTTTTTCTGCCTTTCCGTGTTGTAGAGAAGCAGAGAAGAGGGCTTCTGAGAAAAAGCCTACTGGTACACTCTCTCCACCTTCAGGAAGTCCCAGTGTGCCTTCCCAGAATGCTACCATTCGTATAGGGCATTTGCCATACTCAATGGTCTTTGGTGTCCTTCTGCAATGTTTGAAGCAAGTATGTCCACTCTTAATGAGTGTTGTCATCTTCACGTGAAATATGTCAATTTAAAATGATGGAAAACTCAGTTCTTTAAGAATTGGGAATTTAAGTGTTATCTTAGCTTTTTGAGCTGGCTACTTTACTTGTATCTTTAAATCTATTCACCATAGATCCTTAAAAAAAACAAAAAAGGCTTTCAGATATTCCAATTTTGGAAAATATTTCAAGATATTTTAAGAAACCTTGGTGACTAAGTGATCATTTCCTGGTTGATGTTCTATAGAGATTTACTCCATTTTAAAAGGATGGAATGAGGCAAATGTGACATGTTACATACTTTTAAAATTTTTAGTGGTAAATACTATTTTGACTAGAGAATGCCATCCCAGAGTATCTAAATAGCATGTSAAAAGGAAGACTTAATTCCTCCTGCATAGGCAGAACCTATGTGTAGTTGTGGAACTTTCCAACCACCAGTGGGAGCACCAGTTCAACTCTTCAGAAACTAAGCAAGGCTTTCATTACACTCTACTTCAGAACAGACAAGGGCAAAAATGTATTTGCCCAGCATAGATCAAAAAAGTCATCCTATTTCTGAAAGGGCAGTTGAAACTAAAAGAAACCCTTCTCCTGCAAATTTATGAAGTATAATGAGAACTGATACTTTTTTTTTTTTTTTTTTTTAGTCATTAATGAACTGTAAATGTCAGTTGCTCATTAATATTGGTTTTGGACACTGTCATATTCTGAGGGAGAGTCTTGCTCTGGAAGTTAATTTGTGCTAGTGGTTAGGATTGTTGAATTCTGGCTCTGTCTGACTGAGCTCAGTCAGATCTGAATAGCAGTTGTCTTTCAGTTTGTAGTGCCAGTATTGCACCTAGAGCTGGATAAAACATAGTTCTTTTTATGTAGCTACTGTGGCAAGACATACATCTGCTCTAGAAAATGGCATATTGTCTGAAGTTTGAGTGGTCTTACTTTCAAACTGAACAGAAATCATATGAAAATATTCCACCTTAAAGCTCCTTAATGTTTTCTTTCTTTCTTTCCAGGAGACAGACTGGAAGGTGTTGAAGTTGGTCCTCAACAAGTTACCAGAATCCCTCCGCTATAAAGTGCTGTTCTTAACCTCTCCTTGTAACATAGACCTCCTGGCCTCTGCACTGAGCTACATGGTAATACCATGTGCCCCACTGATGCATAATCACCAGATCCTTAGTTTGCTTAACAGTTTTTTGTTTCAATCTAATGTTTTGAAGATTAGCGTGTTTGTCAGTCCTCACTCACCTTCTCTTTTTGTGAGGGTAATTTTAGATGTTTAATTACAGAGAGAGGGAGAGAGAATATGTATACACATGTACGTATATAGTATATATTTGTGTGTGTGTGTAACTATACATGTACAATTTATATAAGTGTGTGTTTTATATATATATATAGTGTGTGTATATATCTATGTACTCACACACATGGGTGTGAGAGCAAGCAATCTTGTTCTGCACTCACAAGCCTCTCTTCATAGCAGACTTTCTCCAGCTTCTTTGCTCTGTAAAGCTGTGTACTCTTTCATGTCCAAAGAGATCCAAAACCAGGTTTCATGGACGGCTATGTGGCTTTAGATTCCCTTTGGAGATTAGCATGTGTTTGCATTTGTCTCTGTGTGCATTTTTGAAGGCTGTTGAGGTACCATCTCTAGGTTGTCTTTATGTTTACATGATGCTGTCAGAGTTAAGTGGAGCCCCGGAGAACTTTTGTCCGAAACTGGTTAAGGGAATTACTTTTAATGTTTTTGCTAAAACTGTGCTTCTAAGAAGTCTGGCTTGTAGAACACCGTCTGTAAATAGTAAAATTGTAAAATGTTTTAAAATGGAGCTATAGGCACTGCCTTTCAGCTGCATTTTAGAGGGTATTTTTAGCATGATGTATTCTAACTTAATGTGTGATTTATCAGCTCACAGACAAAAAGACTACTGACAGGCTCCATGGTACCCCAGAAGGCTTCTCTCGCACTGATTTGCATCTGGCTGTAGTTCCAGTACTGACAGCGTTAATATCTTATCATAATTATCTGGACAAAGCTAAACAGGTACCGGGGAAAGTAACAGGCTGTGGGGGAACAGGGTCTGAGCCTGTATAGTAGAGAATTTTCTCATACTGGACAACTAGGATTCTAAAATGCAAGGTAGCACTTTCTTCTTCTATTACAAAAAGTTGCATCTACTGTTTTGGGGGTGGAAGGGGGTGGCAAAATACTTTGCTAACTTTGTGCAGCCCTAACTGGCTAGTTGGTTTCACTGTTCTCCATCCACACCTGTGTCTCCCTCATAGGTTCCTGAGTGACTCTACCCTCTGCTGAAAGACCTTGATAAATATAAAAATAAACATAATAAAAATAGAACAGAAAGACACAAAAGGTTCTTAAAGAGGAGTTTGATACATCTCTGGTTTGATCAGAAACTTAAGTAATGATTTCTAAAACTTCTACCTGGTCAAAGGTTAAACTCTTAGGGTTTTGGCTTAGGATACAGGGATATCTGCAACATTATTTAGGGTTCCAGTGTCTGTGTGAGTGCATTTTGGGTAAAAGTGTGTGTATCACACAGGCTTGTGRTAGTGATACCTTGCAAGGCATTCTGAAATGCTAACTGAAGTCAGGGGATAGTATATCACAGGTTGTTTCTTTCACTGTGTCATGATTATTATTATTATTWTTWTTTTTTAACTCTTCTAGCGTGAAATAGTGTATTGCCTGGAACATGGTCTTATTTACCGCTGCGCAAACCAGTGCGTTGTGGCACTCTCTGTCTGTAGCGTCGAGATGCCTGATATCATTATAAAGGCACTTCCTGTCTTAATAGTTAAATTAACGCACATTTCTGCTACTGCCAATATGGCAATCCCTCTCTTGGAATTTCTTTCAAGTAAGTTACAATGTTCTACATTTGATCTTCTGTAGTTGTAAATGTGTTTTTAGACTGAATATGGTTATTTTTATTGTGTTAGTCAAATGCAATGCGTTTTAATGGTTTCTTGCTCTTTGGTATTGCTCTTGCACAATCATGAAGATATAAATGTTTGATCATCTTGTTTGCTACTGTTTTTCTACTAAAGGCAGTTGCACACACTGGAAAAAAAGGCATGCTTTGTGTAGTGCAGTCATACAGTTATGGGATATAAGCAGCAAGGCAGGAAGAACAGCTTCATATAACTTAAATAGTGTGATCGTGGAATTACAGCATGATGTTAACTTCCATGTCAGCCGATGATTTAGAAGAAACAAAACAATTCAGACTAAACTGAGTTGTGGTAGTGAATAGCTTATGTTCAGACTTCATCTGTTTCTTTTTTTGTGTGTATGTGTTTGTTTTTTTCTTCTTGAATGGTTCCAGCTCTAGCGAGGCTGCCTCACCTTTACAGGAACTTTGCAGCAGAGCAGTATGCTAGCGTGTTTGCCATCTCCCTACCATACACAAACCCTTCCAAGTAAGTTCATAGCTAATATACTTAATTTTGTTCTCTTCTTCCTCAACTGTAAAATGAAGTGAATGAGACATGCTTTCCTTTGTAGTGCTTGAGTCAAGGTTATTTCTGGGATGTTGCTTATCCTGGTATTGTCAGACTTTTGCTAAAGGAGGGCCACGCTCACCTTGGACAAAATATCTGTTTAAACTGAACTCTGAGGTTTTTTTTTCTTTAAGCTTATGTAAACTAACAGTGTATTTCCCTAGTAGAAAAATCACTCTGTTCAATTCTGGAATAGGAAGTCTTCATATTACAGCATTAAACTCTGTGGAGATCTTTCTGCTGTTTTAGGTTTAACCAGTACATTGTTTGCCTCGCCCATCATGTGATAGCTATGTGGTTCATTCGGTGTCGACTTCCCTTCCGAAAGGACTTTGTCCCTTATATTACAAAGGTAATGGATACTACTGAATCTAACAACACATAATAAAAATGACAACTTAAAAACTGGTTTGAGCAGTATAAAGGTTCTGTCTGAAGCCAGAAAGATTCTTCTTTTCTTGTCAACATCTTTTTCAAAACTAAATGTGAGTTCTTGGGCATTGGCCCATGATTGTAGTTTTTCAGCTGTGAATCCTAATCTTTCAAACCATTATCTGTTTGTCTGAATTGGCAGGGTTTGCGCTCAAATGTCCTCCTCTCCTTTGATGATACGCCAGAGAAGGACAGTTTCAGGGCTCGTAGTACAAGCCTGAATGAGAGGCCAAAAAGGTAAATTGAATTCGGATCCAGTAGGGTCATGTGTTCCCTGTTTTAGTGCTCACACCCTTCCCTGTGTTTTTCTGAAGGCTGGGTTTAGTTATCCAAAATCTGACAGTGCATTTAAGCAAGCAAAGTAAACCTCTTTAGGTCAAGGGATTGGTAAAAGACACACCTAGGCTGGCAAGAAACTGGAATCAAACTAAGCTGACAGTCTGATAGTACATACGAGGATATCCCTGGCTCTTATATAAGATTTACGGTAAGGTGTGGGGTTTATTTTTTCTGTTCATTTATTTTTGAAATAAGTTCTTTCAGATTGATGTGTGTCAGTATGGTACTACCTGAAGTAAGAGAGAAGGGAATGACTACATTCATACTGATAGTGTTAACTCCTTTTAATAATTCACCTGTAATGACTATTTAAATGATTGCCAGAGAGATCGTTATAATTAGCAACATGTATACATTGAGTGAGCCAATGCTGTGTTTTTCCATAGTATTGTCTGTCAAGTCAATGTACAGAAGGGATGGGGTGGGAATATCTGTATATCTGATCCTGTTTGGAATTTTGAAACCAGTATGTCAAAGCCCTGATGTCTTCAGAAGTAAGAATGTACTTTGCCAGCAGTATTTCAAAATACCATTTGCAGAGATGGGAGAATACTGCTTGGAAAGCATACAGGGGATCTCCAATGTCCTTTTACCTGCAGGGCTTACCTAAATTGGTTAACTTAACTTGCTTCAGTGTTTATGTGCAGTAAGCATACAGTGGTATTTGAACCCTGGGGAAAGTGCCTCTACTTTAACTGCAAGGCTCAATGAGTATCTTGCAATGAAGAAACACCATCCTTGCCCTTGTGCTATAGCTGTAAACCCTGTTTTGTGTTTTCATCTATCCCATCCCCTCTGCTTTCATTCAGAAATTTGGAGGAGATGCCTTTTGCCACTTGTCTCTCAAGTTAGAATTTCAACTGATCTTTTTTTCAAAACCTATTTAATTCAACCAGGTTGGAATACTACTGTATCTAAAGGCTTTGCTTTTGCTAACACTGTTGGATCACTTTCCACAGAATTCTGTGTTAAGGACTGTAAGCTGTGCTCAGACAGCAGCTGAAGTGCCAGAGCAGCAGCGATGCCACTGCCTTTAAGTCTGTCTGAGTTTGGATTGTGCTGAAGTGAGAGAGGAAACAGCTTCTAGCAGATATCTGTTTCTTTGCTTGAGAAACTGTTATTTGGTTTTCACCCTCTAAGTTCAAAAAAGCATTTATGTGCTTTAGGTAAGGTGCTGGGTGTTGCAAGAGATCAAGATCAATCCCAAGGTTTCTGAATGGCATGGTGTTGGTGGAGATGATTATCTCAGAGTATAARCCGGTGCTCTCTGTGGTCACGTTTCCAGCTGTGACCAAAATATAATCTGTCAGAGATCACTGGGAGGAGAAGAGAAGAGGAAATAAATTCCGATCCCTGCAAGTGACTATCTGAACTGTGTAATCCTACACTGAAGGAGGACTGCCAATAAGTCACGTTTAGAAAGAGCCAGACGGGTTAAATAAGTATTTGCATTTCTTATACACTGATGGGAGCTGATGGGCCAACTGTTGTGTCCAAATTAGTACTCAGCCAGGCAGGAATCTCACTGTGACTAATTAAAGTGCCTCTTAGATGTTAATTGCTGTCTCCCGAATGTGGCTGGCACCTGACAGTGTGAAAGCTTATCTTCATTTCTGTTCCAGTTGAAAGCCAAATGGGTTTCCTCAAGGCACCTGAAATAAGATTGACAGAAAAGCATCATGCAGTCAGCAACAGCCAAAAGGGTATTTGTCTTCTTGCCATTCCATCCATACAGTGCAAGAAGGATAAGTCTCCTTCAGAAGGGCTGAATCTCCTCTCAKGTCCCAAGATCTAAGCTAAGGGGCACCTCTGACTGACCCTGGGAGGAGGTTTAGCAGTACAGATGTTTGTGGTTCAGGGTGTAAGTTTGTTATCCAGGCCAGGCCTAGCAGTATAGAGATGCCCTGACAGAGTCCTGTGTCTCTCAGAAGAATGTGCTGCTATCTAGTACTGGAAGGCATTTTAGGAACTTGGGATCTGCTCTYGATGGAACTAGCCAATTTTTAGCTGTTCTGAAATGGTGAGTTAGAGTAACACAAGAGATGGCTGAAATGCACAAAACTTCTCAGACTTGAGAAAGTTGTGCCAAATTTGCATTCAGATGCTTTTGCTTTTGCCTTTGTTTAAGACAGTGTAGTATTCCAACTATCATTTCAATCAGTTTTTGTTTTAACTTGTACTAATTTCATTTGTTTTGTAGCACATTTAAATCTTGTTTTCAAAATATGGTTTGTCTTTTTAATGCTTTCAGCTCTGCTTGTTTGTATGTTTTAATTTTTGTTTTCCTTTTTTGGCATTTGTTTTATTTTATATCACCCTCCGGGATCCCCCAATATTGACCCTGTGACCTGTGACCTTTCAACCTACATCCCTACAATGATTTCCTCCCTTCCTGTGACCTCTTTTGGGGCTTGGTGCTTCTCCACCTAGTAGTTTAAGACTAGCCAAAAATGCAAAGCAAGGCTTGAATAACTCTCCTCCAGTGAAAGAGCTGAAAGAATCCTCTGCAGTTGATGCCTTCCGATCCCGCAGCATCAGTGTGTCTGAACATGTGGTCCGCAGGTAGAGGCACTTTAAATGGGGAGAATCCAAGAGCAATTCAGCACTTGGAAATATTACTGCAAGGGTGGGTGGAAACAGGGTGGATTTGCATGTGGGATGCTTGCATGACTTCATTAGGCTATTAAAAATCTGGTCTTAGCCGCAATCTAGGTTTTGGGAAAGTATCATGGATATCTCATGGCTTCCCAGTGCCACCTGTTGGATTGTCACATCACACTCTGTGTTGGGTATATTTACTTTGCCCTGTTCTCTGATGCTTTAGCAACAAAAATTTCCATTCCAAAGTAAAGATAGTGGAGAAGAAAAAAAAAGAAAGAAAAAAAGAAAAGAAAAAGGTTGCATTCTGTGCAAATGAGAATCCTTGTTTAAACTCACTAAAACTTTGACATTCCAGGAAGTGACTTGATGTGGGAGGGTCTTGATATTCTGCAAACTTATGCGCAAGCCCTTCTCCCAAACTGAGGAATATTTTGGGCCCTTGTCTGGGACTTGTTCTTTGTGGTAAAGAGAGCTTACAGAAGTATTTTAGACTAAAGTAACTGGCCATGAAACCTTAACTTATATCTCTACAGAGCAGTGAAGGGTGAAATGTATGCTCAGCCCATATGAAGCCATTGCTTTCATGACAAAAAAAAAAAACAAGTTTTGATCATGGGCATTGATTTGCTCACATGAAAGATGAAAATTTATGCTAGTTTCTTRAAGATCTTAAGATCTCTTCCCTTGAATGTTAAATTGCTATCTATAACATGTTGGTTGAAAATCTGAACTTGAAGATTTGTGCTTTAATCTATAGGGAATATATTTCCTGCTGTCAGTAGAATTTTACTGCCTGTATATGTACTTTTGACTATATTTTATTTGGGGGAGTGATGCTGAAGTGACTGGATTGTGAGTATACTTCTGGCACTTCATTCTCTAATGTCCCCATTAGTGTATTACTGACTCTCTTCTCTTGTGTTTATATGTAAATTGTAGCAACTGAAAGTTCAGATAATTACCCTTAATCATGACAAAGAAGTTCCCGTGTCATGAAAATTTGGCCATATGTCAACTTAGCTTGTATTACGATGGCACAAGGAGTCTTCTTTATAAAATTACTACAACCCGGCCAACTATTGCAACTGATTGTTTCAAATTACATTCCTAACCCAGTTAGTTTGAAAGCAAAATTACTCTCTATTGTTGTGCAAATGTACTGTTCAGAGTGCAATTTTTTTTCTATTTCAAATTAAATTAGGCTTTACATACCAGTTGAATTTGTTTGGGGCAAAAAAATCAAAATATGTGAAGGATGCAACAGAGAAAAAAGCAAACCGCAGCATTATAATTTATGGCTCATGGGCAACATGTTGCCTGGGAGAATCTGCAGGTTGCTTATGTCACAGGATGCTTGCCCTCACTATAGATTAGCAAATGCAAAGCATGGTGCTGCCACTCGCTCTTTGACTGGTGCAATTGCCCATGAGCCACCCAACATCACTAGTCAGTTGATGGACATTTAAGTATTTCTCAATTTCTTGAGGTAAAATATACRTTCTACAGTGACAATCTACAAAGCATAATATGAGGGCGATCCAAAAATATCTTGACAATATTCTGGGTTTAATGTTTGGCTACCTCTCTCTATTCTGGCAAATGCATGTATTGCAGGTTGCTCTGCATCTTACTATCTTTTGGGTGACAGGGACAAGCATTTTGCAATGTGATCTGTCAGTTGGAAACATTCTCTTCTAGTCGGATACAAACATCCATCACTAGTTCAAGCCTAGGCTCTGCGGATGAAAATTCAATGGCTCAGGCTGATGACAATTTAAAAAATCTCCATCTGGAACTCACCGAGACCTGTCTGGATATGATGGCCCGATAYGTCTTTTCAAACTTCACTGCAGTGCCTAAGAGGTAGGAGTCAGTCACTGGCCGCCATAGGAGAGATGTTTTTGTTGGAGGTTCATATTTCACCTTATTAGTGGAAAATTACTGTTACACACTTGAGATTCTGGCAGAGCCAGGCTCTTAAGCTGTTCCTTGCAGATAAAATCTGGATTGGCTAAATATGAAGTTAGATGAGAGAACTCCATTGGAGCCAGCCAGCCTTTGCCTCAGCCTTGAACTGTCCAAAAGCAGATGCACTGAAAGCTGTGTAGACTCCAGTGGCATGCTGTCTCYGAGCAGTGGTTTGCTCTATTTCCTTGCTGCTTAATCACCCTCTTCGCAACAGAGCTGAGTGTCATGCCAGCTGGCTTCAAATCAAGGGCATTTACTTTTCTTGCTAATCCCTCCCAGAAGGMGGCCTGTAGCTCAGGCAAGGCTACTTTCCATAGTGCTCTATAATGTGTGCCCAGGAGTGTTTCAGCAGTAGCACTGCTATCAACTGATATTAAAGTCAGCTCATCCCTTATCCTGAYGGATAATGTGTACATTGATCAGGGCGGGGGGGAGTAAGTTAAAAGACACCAGAAAAAGGAGGAAAGCAGTATCTCCTACGTACTTGCAGAAAATGTTGTCTGCATAGCCTCTGTGCTCCACAGTCTGAGAGCTGTGTTCATCACAAATGTGTTTCTAGGTCTCCCGTGGGCGAGTTTCTGTTGGCTGGAGGAAGGACAAAGACATGGCTGGTTGGTAACAAGCTAGTGACTATCACTACAAGTGTTGGAACAGGGACAAGGTCCCTGCTTGGCCTAGACTGTGGAGAGCTCCAAAGCAGCACAGAATCAAGGTAAGCTTTGCTTCTATTTCTAGAAGTATTCACCTAGCAAAGTCAGTTAAACCACTGTTATGCCGAATCTTTTTAGGCTTTCCTCTTAACTAAAGAGGACTCTCATTTGTCCAGCATGACTGCTCTCTCAGTATCACCATTTTTCTTTTTCCACAGCTCAGACCCTGTTTCGCAAGTCAGACAAACTAAAGAAGCTCCAGCAAAGCTAGAATCTCAAGCTGGGCAGCAGGTTTGCAGAAGCTCTCGCAACAGAGTCAGATCCATGTCTGGTAAATTCCTATCCTGGAGTCTTATAACTGCTGTTGGGTCTGAGTAGTAGACTTGACTTAGGTGTTGACTAATTTGAGAATCTGGGCCTGTCTTGTGTTTAATAGTGGGCAAGTAGCAGCAGCTCTTGGCCTCGGGAGGTGCTGCTCATGCTTGCTTCTCCTTGCAGGAAGCTTTGGCGGTTGTGTAAGTGGTGAGCATTTGCAGCGAGAATCACCTGTATTTAGCTAACCTCATGGTTTAAAAGAAACACATTCAAAGTTCTCGTAAGTTCCTAATATTGTGAGCACAGGTGCTAGCGGAGCTCAAAAGACTTGCTGTTTCTGAGGTATTTTTCTTGGTAGCTAAAATGGCTCTCCTTTCTCTTTTGTGCTTCTCCTGCTAGGTGGTCATGCCTTGCGTGTTGGTGCCTTAGACAATTCAGCCTCCCACTTCTCCAGTGGCTCAGCTTCCCAAGGGATACAGAGTCCTCCTGCTCCTGCRTCTCGAACAGAGAAAACAAATCCTGCTGCGCAGACACCTCTGCAGAAAGAAAAAGCAAACTTAGCTGCATATGTCCCTCTGCTGACACAGGGCTGGGCAGAAATCCTGGTGCGCAGACCCACAGGTATTCTTTACCTGGGTGTGGAGTGGGCTTTTTTGAGTAGCTAAGGAGCTGGAACCTGATGAAGAAAAATTCATATTTAGTGCAAATGGATCTCCTCTTTACTACATAGACTCTTCTGCCTCTTGAAATTAATACATCTGATACTTGATTCTTTGAAATCTTTCTTTAGTGTTTTAAAGCTACAAAAGGCCCGTGAAAAGACTGAAGTGAGGACTTAATTTGTAGATTAGGTGCTGTTACAGAAATAGAGCCAGATGATGTCAACCCTACTTTGTGCCTCCCRTTTTTACACTGCACTGTGTTCTTTCTTGGAAATCTGTCTATGCTGTGTTTTAGCCTCCCGTCCTAGATGCAAGATGAATAAGACTTATAGCTAGAGTAGAGTGCCTAGTTGCATTTCCTGTTAGGGAAAGAGATGTTGAAGGTAAAAATTCCTGTACAGTGTGTTCCAAAACATAAACTGGGAATTGTCTATTTCAGCTGGAAGTTGCTTCATGAGAAAATAGCTGAAATGACCTAATATCATTAATTAAAATACCTGAGTATTTTGAATGCCTTTTGAGAGTCTGCTGTGGTGATGAGTTACCAATGGTGGTTTTTGGAGAGCTTGATGTGAGGTATAGAGTACTGGGAACTACTCACTAAAAATAGGAAATTAATCAAGGGATCTCCCAAGCGTCGGGAGAATTGAAAACTTGCTCCGTTTTGATTTTACTTGCAAAACCCAAAACAATTTATGCTTTTCATTGCGAGTTGTAAACTTTCTGGAGTGGAAGTAGTGAACGCTCTTCCCTAATTGTCTCCACCAGGTAACACAAGCTGGCTAATGAGTCTGGAGAACCCGCTCAGTCCTTTTTCTTCAGATATCAACAATATGCCCCTGCAAGAGCTCTCCAATGCGCTCATGGCTGCAGAGCGTTTTAAGGAACACCGAGAAACAGCTCTCTATAAATCCCTCTCTGTCCCATCTTCCAGCTTGGCTACTGGGACAGCCAAGCCATCGCTTCTCCAGCGTTCCAATACAGGTGAGAGATGTCTGGCCAGCAGCATGTCCAACGTAGCTGTCACTAGCCTGTTTATAGTCAGTTGGAGTTACTRCAAGTCTTCTAGAACAGTAAAGCTAGCAGCATGAGGAATAACGTAGTAAGGAGAAAGGAAATCAACTCTTCTCCATAGCAGAGAAGTGTTCAGTGAAAAATCCCCTTCCTCCTTGCTTCTGATATTCCATCAGAAAAATATCTCTCTTCCTTAAATAAAAAATACCTTCTTTGGAGGAGTAATGAGTGTCATGCTAAATGTTCCCCAGATGAAAATGAAAAAAGCCATGGATGGTTTCCCTTTCCCACTTGTTTGGGGCTGATCTGGGCTTCCCACGTGTGGATGGATCTTCCTGTGCAGCGTTTCCATTTCCATTTATGTCTTTAGTGTAGAAGCTTGTTTGGCTGCTGACAGCGCTAGGTTCCTAAGAGAATGGCCTAATACAAACCTTGCCATTCAGGGTCAGTTAGTTGCCTCTGTCTTTTACAGTGTGAGACAGCAGCATGTAAATCCTGTTTTCTGTGGATGTATTCCCCTTTAAAAGGACTGTTTGGCCTTCAGACTCATGCATTTGAATCGCTTGAGTTTCTTTTGATGGCTTTATTTTAACAAGGGCCTAGACTTGTTGCTATGTTGACTCTGCTGCCTGGTGACATTAGCACTAGTTCACTTCCGCAGGAGTTGTTAATATTGGGAGGCCTAGTGTTGACCAACAGCTGGAATTTGTAAGCCTTGTAAGTAACCCCAGCTCAGAGCTCTAATCATCGGCATCTAAAACTGTCTGAGGCTCTCAGCATTGCTAGTGCTAGCACAACTGACTGGTGATAACTGCAGAAAAGGCTGTTCTGTGGAGGTGACATTAATAGTGTAGGTTGTTTGGAAATCCAGTAAAAATGCTTGCTTTAAACAACAAAATCTCACTCCTGACCAAGGCCTTTTTGGCAGAACATGATTTTAAGGTTTCAGGATGTGTAAAACACAAAATTCAAGCCAAAATTAAATGATGACTTAAAAAAAATCTTATTTGTGAACAATTTCATTGACTTTTAAGAGTTTCTGGTACAAAGACACTAACAGATTAGTTAAAAGAAGCACCCACTTGAATGTCAGTCCTGTGGCAGTCAGTGAGAAAATTATTTTAGCCATATTCTTGTTAATGCAACTTCTACTGTAGAGTTGTTAGAACTGTCTGACAAATTAATGTTCTGAAGAAGTTTTGCTATCAAACTGTCATATACATGTTGCTCTCTTTTAGCCTTTTTAGAGGCTAAGACTGCATGAATCTTTATCCGTATTTCTACTCTTCCCTCTTCTGTGTGTTTAAAAATGATCTTTTGCCAAAAGTATGTAGCTTAGGAAAAGCCCAGACTGGTTTCCTGCTTGTGCTAGAATATCACTAAGGGCTTCTCCCTTTTCTAGCTCTAAAAGCTAAAGATGCATTCTTCCAAGAGCAGTTTGAGTCTGCATTGTTTGAATGTGTTTATGCCTCCCTATTCATGTTGAGACCCTCTACCCTGAAAGTATCCCTTTGGCATCTAGTGAGCTTATCCCAGCTTGTTCTTTCCTTTTTTTTTTTTTTTTTTTTTNTTTTATTATTATTTTTAAATAGGTTCTTGGTTACATTTTAAACTCTGTGCTTTTTAATTTTTTTCATGTAGTCTCTCTTTCCTTTTGATGTAGCTGCTCACTTGATTTCCCTTTGCAGTGGCCTCTTTCTCTTCCATGTACCAGTCCAGTTGTCAAGGGAAGTTGCACAGGAGCATATCCTGGGCAGGTATATTTATATATATTTAAGGAAAAAAAAAAAAGTATTGCCATAGAAGAACACCTCTGATTCATAGAAACTGTATCCCTCATACTTCATTTTCCCTTTCATGTCTCTTGTCTGTACCCGGTCTCATTACTCTCAACAAATGGGATCTTGACTAGCATGAAGAAGTCCAAGCCAGATCCAACATTTGCAAGTGCAAACAACTTCTTAAGGCAATTTTTGTTTTAGCTGGGGTGGATTGTGAGTCATGAGGCACAGTGTTGAATGACATGTCAAAATGTCCGAGTGTCTTGATTAATTGAATTATTTATTTTCGGCTTCATTTTACAATTGGCTTTGTGTTCTGCTAATTCTGAAAGCTCCCACTTCTGAGAATAACATAGAGTATGCCATAGGAAGAGCTACCCCCACAGAAAACTGGCCTTAGAATCTGATACAAGAAGCCGTTTGATGTTACAGTGGGTGCTGGTTGCAAGTTTTTTAAATAAAAAATAAGAAATATATTTCAGGTGCAAACCTGATAAATTGAAGCTTTTTAGAGGCTCAATAGCAGCATAAAATCTTTCTCCACCTCATTAAAATTGTCTTCCTAAATAAATTATGTGGAGATCAAATTGCATACCTTATGAGCACAGCACCTGCATTGCTTTGATAATCTGCAATGCTTTGTGATTTTAATGAGAGAGTTGAAATTTCCTTCCACCTTCTTTCCTTCAGTGGAAAGTTCTCTGTAGAACAGCAGGGTATTCTTAACTGCTTGTTCTTGTTGACACAGGCCTATTAAAGCAACACAAAGATGCTGCCGTAAAATATTTTTCTATACTTCTCCTCCTTGCTCATATTATTCCATTCCCACCTACAGTGTAATTAGAGAGTGCTCACATTATTTAAAAACACAGCAATCTTGGCAGTAATGTAAGAGCTAGGGAAGCTTGGAAGCACTGGGTATATGCAGGTGTGTTCTGGCTTGGACAGCTAACCAGATCAGCACGTTTTTTTTAGAAGGTATGTGTGTGCAATGCTAACTCTTAATTGCTTCTTTGAAATAACTTTGGTCCTGCGAGTTGAAATCAATCCAGGAAAAGCTGCTTTAGTGATTTTTATTTTTTGCTGATTATTTTTATTTTGTGTGTGTGCTAATTTTTTTTTTTTTTTTAATTTGGAAAACAAATCTTGGCCTTTCAGATTGGTCTTCCAGTCCCTCATGTGCGTAACGGGAAGCCTCCTGTTCTCCAGCCTTTTCCTCAGGACAAAAAAGCAAGGCCAAGAAGAGCCTTTGGTCAGACTCATCCCTGTGGTCAGGGTTACTGCCTGGAGTAGAGACAAAGTTATATGTTGTGATAACCTCCTCCACCATAGGCAGGGCTTCCAAGGAGCTTTCTTGTCAGTGTGGTTTCATTAACCATATTGTCTGATCAGATGCCACATGCAGGTTTCCCAGTATTGTTGCAGTGCATGTATTACTCTCCCTCTCTTGTCTTTTCATGTGTCCGGGGCTGAATTATTTTGCTTCTACTGAGACATACTAGGAAAACTGCCAAACTGCAAGGAAATGACTCCTAGTAAAATTTCTCATCTCCTTTTAGGCCGCTATAAGGCACAGGAGCATTGCATTTCAATGCAAGAAAGACTTATTCTTTTGCATAGTTACATAGAACTGATGTCTTCATTGCCTGGATAATAATGGACTTTTAATGCCAGTCTTTTATTTTCTCACATCTCTGTAGTTACTGTCTGTCCTGATAACTGATTATTGATGTGCACAAGGTCCCATTTTCTTCATTCTGTCCCCTACTTGTTCATCAGTAACAATTGGAAACAACTGCACTTATTTTGACAAAAGTAGCTGCAGCCCTTTGCTATGAGGGTAAGTTGATCAGTTATTCTATACAAAAGGGAAACCGGGAACAAGTCTGACATGACATGAGATCAAAGAACTAGACCACACATCCAACATGGCCTTCCATTGAAATCCCATAGGGAAAAGGCTGGTACTTCAGAGGAAAGGATAGGGTCCTGCCATTCTGTGCCTCTTTGCAGACTTCGGTTCTTCTGTGTTGTGTCTCGGTAGAATCAGCGGTAGTGCTGGAGGAAGGGAGCCCGTCGGAAATGGAGCTAAAGGAAACTGATTCCCCAGCTGAGTCTCCAGAGAGTGAAGATTTTGAGGCTGCATGCCCTGAACAAGTCCTGAATGAAGAAAGGTTTGGTAAACCCCAGGAATCTTACAGCAGGGTAAGGAGAAACAGCGGCCTACCAATTCTGTCTTGTATTGCAACCTCATCTTCAGATGCTGGAGAATTGTCTGTGCTCAGCTGAGTCCCCTGCCTTGTTATCCCCTTTAGGAACTCACTAATGATACCAAAATGCACATTCAGTTATGGTTGAGAGTTTGGATGGTTCATAAGGGACTGCATAGAGAGCAGCAGCAGTAAATACCTGTTTTATGCAGGGCCCTCAATGTGCATTTCTTTGTATTTGGGACTTCTCCACTCATCTTTCACTGAAAGTGTCTGCTGGTGTCTCAAATACTACTGTGTCAGCTTTTATTTTGTTTATTAGGAAAACTGTTCATCTTTGTTTCTTTTCTTTTAAGTCCTCCTCAACCTCTAGTCAAGAGGAAAAATCTCTGAAATCAGAAGACCTGGTAGAGGGTGGAATTCCCATCGGGAGAGTCCTCCCTTCAGAGGATGGCCGAACACTGGAGGAGCTTTCCTTTCAGCCGTCCCAGCCGCTCAGCAAGTCGAGCTCTTCCCCTGAACTACAGACGCTGCAGGAGGTTCTCAAAGATGCAAACGGCAGAGAAGTAACAAGAAGGCTGAGCACAGAAGTGAAATCAAAATCTCAGTCTGGGAACCTGGAAGGGGAAGGGCTGGGCAGTTGGTTGGGCAAGGGGGAGGACGCCAGAGCAACCGGGTCAGGTGGGTTGGATGGTGGTGTGCCTGCTACCTCACCTCGCTCCCCCACTGGGCACCGGCCCAGAGGATACACCATCTCTGACTCGGCCCCATCAAGGAGAGGCAAAAGGATCGAGAGAGATGCCTTCAAGAGCAGAACAGCAGCCTCCAATGCTGAGAAAGTACCTGGAATAAACCCAAGGTTGGTGGAGGGGCATATCTGAAGCTAGAAATAGTGAGCTCGTAATTGCTGGAGCTACGACTGGATTTGCTCAAACCGGTCTACTTTTTTTTTTTTTTTTTTTTTTTTTTTTTTTTTTTTTTAAGAGATACAAAACAGTATCTGGTTAAAAAGAAGGACTAATAACCTGTTGTTTCAGGTCCTAATATAGACACCTTGAACACACTGCCACCAAATTAACTTTGCAATCTTAGGAAATAAGTCTCTTAAATAATGAAAGAAATAGATAAATATTTTTCTAATGATTCTACTCTTTCCCAATTTGGGGTCCAAATGTACATCTGTGGCTTGAGTACAGGTCACCGAGAGTTAATTCAGCTGTGAATGGGATGAGTTACTCATCTTGCTTTTCAAGAAATACAAAGCGCAGAATACTTAGCAGAAGGAGAAATGGGTGGCTTTAATAGCTGCTTTTTGAACATTAGATATTGGCATTGCCCAAAACTATGTTATGAGACAATCTTCTTATTGATGGCAGGTTAATTTTGTAAACCACGAGTCTCTGTAAATTGATTTATCTTCTAGATTAGAAATACCCCAGATAACTGTGACGCAGGAGTGCCTTCCCACTCCTTCGTCCTTTGTAGAGACTGCCTTGTAGATAAGGAATTTGTGCAGCAGCCACTGTTTGAGATGGTGACTGATTTTTGACATGGGTTCGTACTCAACTGGAGGTAGTCCAGGCACTTAAACTGTCTTTGAAAGTTGACTAATACTCTGCTAGGACTGTAATTTCTCCTCTTTTTCTTCTCTATATAACGTTCTTATAAGCAACAGGTTGAAATGGACTTAATGTATATAGTAACAGGACTTGTTTCCCTCCCCCCCCGCCTCCAGCTTTGTGTTTTTACAGTTGTACCACTCCCCCTTCTTTGGAGATGAGAACAACAAGCCCCTTTTGTTGCCAAATGAGGTAGGTAAGGGTGTCTTAATTAATACTTCTAGTTAATTCTTGTAACATCATCACTATTTTTCCAACGTCAGTCATAGTAAAGAATGTCCAGTTCAGATGGCGCAATTTAAAGGTGGTTCCTACTGACTGCTGCAGAGGTGAAATTTTCTGTACGCTAATCCTGGTAGCTCCCACTTTCTGGTGGATTGCATTTTCCTTTGACAGTGCTTATGTAGTGCTCTGGATTGAGAGCTGAGGTGGTTTTGCTTCTGAAACAAATGAAGACCAACTCCAAGGGTATAAAATAGATCTCAGATGTTGGGCGATTTTGCTGGGGCTGTTGCAGAATCTCAGCCAGAAGGCAGGATGGTTTTGGGGGTTTGGGCTTTTGCAGGAATGCAGGATGAAAACTGAGCAATAGGTGATGATGGCAGAGTGAGCTTTCTGTGGTAGTATGGGAAATGAATGATAAACTTCCTGAAGAAGTARCGCTGATGGTGTGCTCGTGGAACTGAGCACAACAGACCGAATGGCAAAGTCTCCCTTCACTTTTGGTTCAGGTGGCAAGGCAGCGGGGAGATGGGGTGGGATAAGGTGATGCCCTGTGCTGAAAGTGTTCTTCAGAGCAAGAGACATGATATTTTTTCATGCCTGCAGCTGAAATGAAGAGATCTTGTACTTTATTATGGTGGATGCACCTAATCCATGCRGTTTGCCAGATTAATCTCATCTGAAGTATAAAAGAAAAAAAGCCTGATAGATGCCATATAGCACTGCTCTGTACCCCAAACTGATGCTCGTGTCCTCTTGTAGAACAGAATAGGGCAACATTCATTGAGGAAGACACTAGCGAAGGTCGGGAATCTTTGCTTACTCTTCGTACTGTCGTAATCTGTGCGTGGCATGCCACTATCCTGGAGAGGTTTTAGGGAGGGGTGAGGGTGTCTGGAGATGATTACTGCTTAAAGATATGACAAATGTTTTGATTGCAGACATTTGAAAGATCAGTGCAGCTCCTGGATCAAATTCCTTCTTATGATACGCACAAGATTGCAGTGCTCTATGTTGGAGAAGGCCAGGTGAGTTGTGTGTAAATGCATTAATTGTTTAATGGTTGCATTTCAATAGGAGGCCAAGCACCACCACTGCAGCTGTGAGATTTGTACTGCTCTCATAGTAGCCTTGTTTCTCCTTAATTTCCTGCACTAAAAAGCAGTGCCTCGAGGCGTGGCAAAATGCTGGAAGACTAGTCTTTGCCATCCTCATGGCTTGTGCCTGTATTACAGGGTGAATATCTGATAGTTTGAGTACTGTCTGTGATTACCCTGATAMATAAGAAAGGATTCTCTTATTTTTGGGTGACTCTTGAAAGTCTTGATGTTTTTCCTTTTTTATGTGACCAGCTCTGGAAACTGTGGTGCCTTATGCAAATAGTCCACCACTCCGACACAACAAGCACAGGTTGTGCACTCTAAGTAACCCTGGGACTGTCTGTGTAGAAAGTGTCTTGCTGTTCTACCTGTCAGATCTGGAGCCTGCGTGAAGCCCATCTTAGAATGGAAGAACCTAGTCACTCCAGCTGATTGAGTACTCTTCGCTTTCATTGTGGGACTCTTATGTTTTTATTTTCTAGACCAACAATGAAATTGCTATTCTGTCAAATGAACATGGATCCTATCGCTATACAGAATTCCTGACTGGGTTAGGGAAGCTCATTGAACTCAAAGACTGTCAGCCTGATAAAATTTACCTTGGTGGCCTGGACGTGTGTGGGGAGGATGGACAGTTCACATACTGTTGGCATGATGACATTATGCAAGGTAAGATGTCTCCAGAAGCTGGAAGTGGAAGGATGGTTTCTGCTCATCTTAAGACTGAGCTGTGTCCTACAAACCTTCCCAGGGGTGTGGTAAAGATGACCTGGAGCTCTGTTCTCCTGTTTTTCTGTGATATCTGTGTATGTTGTGTGTTAAAACTTTGGGGAGGTGTCCACATGCCTTATCTATGAAAAAAATCATGCTGCTTGCTTATAAAATAATCTGTACAATCAGAGATTGATTTGGTGATACATAGAGATTTTTAGAATAAGCTGTTCGTTCTTGAGCTGCTATGAAAGCTGTTAACTGAGGGTAGTGTTCCTGCCAAAAATTTGCTAAAAGTTTCTCTTAAGAACAGTATTGAAAGTAGGAGGGTTGTCATTCTCCATGGTCGTTACTAGTTGAACTGTATACAGATGCTGTAGCACTAAGCAGTGCAGATACAGTCTAAGGTTCAACAGGCTATGATGAACTTCCCAAATTTTTCATATAGCTCTGTTCATCCCAGTTGATCTTGCAACTGGAATCATGGTATTTAATCTGGTTCAGTGAGCCAGCTGCACGTTACTTACTGTGGCCTTGGTGCTCTGCAGAGCTCAGTTACGGGAATTCCTTTTTCAGGTATTTAATTCTTCTTCTTCAAAGCAAATTCTGCTCACCATGGTACTGTGGCCATGAAGCATTTCTCCCTCAGTCTTCTATTCATTTTATATACATAGACAGATAGCTACCCTAGCTTGATTAGAACTCTTATTCCAATATAAATCTGACACATGCTGAAAGCCAGACCCTTAATGCACTTTTCTGAGCCTGGTGCTAGAGAAGGGCCATGCTGGCAGGACATAAAAACTGGCAGGTACGGAGCTTCCAAAGGGTCCCCTTTCCATGACCAAGAGCTGGCTACTGTGGTCCGTGCTCCAGGTACCAAGCAGAGCAATCCAGAAGGCCCAGGACATGTTCAGCTCTCGCAAATGAAGACAAACCTATCAAGGGAGCACAACTTATTTTTTGGTTATTGTGGTGCTGGCATTACTTTGTCTTTCAGACAAATGCCATGTGTTGACCACTGCTGAGACAGGGGCCCTGTTCTTGCCTCTACCCAGATCCACAGTAGCACTGCTTTCCCAGCCCAGCTGAAGGGTTTTTCTGTTTCTTCTTCAGCCATTTTCCACATTGCTACTCTGATGCCCACTAAGGATTTGGATAAATATCGCTGTGACAAGAAAAGGCACCTTGGGAATGATTTTGTTTCTATCATTTACAATGATTCTGGAGAAGACTTTAAACTGGGAACAATAAAGGTACAAGATTTTACTCGCGGGTGTGTTGTAAAACAGATGTTTGGCTGTTTATAAAAACTTAAGAATGTTCTTAACTTGGCAAACAGTGTTGAAATCACGATTGAAGGTTATTTACCTCAGTGGATTCACACATGTTAGCACGTGGCATTCACAAGGGTCATGCTGGTTGCCAGTAAAATGTGGTTTGCTGTTTTACTGTTTTCTCATTAGGGTCAGTTCAACTTTGTGCATGTTATCATCACACCACTTGACTATGACTGTAACCTGGTGACGCTGCAGTGTCGGAAAGGTAGGAATCATTCCAACATTTGTTCTCAGTCTTTTCTGTATTCATGGTGCAATAACTGCCTTCACTTTGGAGCGTTTTTGTGTTTCAAAAGTAAAAACTTCCAGGAGAAACCCTCTGAAACCAGTTTGCTGCCTTTTATCTCTGGATGTCCTATTCATAAATCTTCCCCAAGATAGGAGGCATCTTCCCTTTGTACCACTCATACTGTCTTCAAGCTTAAGACAAAGCGTCAGCAGAGTACAGCAGGTCCCTCTGACAATTGCTTGGAAATGCCTTCGGAGATGGGAGGTAGAGATCCCTGTGGCTAGTCAGCCTCTCTTGTCCTTCCCAGCACTGCARGACCTGATCCTTGGAAACTGGTCAAGGCTCCTTGCTGAGTCAGCAGTGCTGTTTCAGTGATCTGCAGGGGCATTTGCTTTCCTCTTACYGAATGGGGACTTTTGGAGTGCTCTTAGCTCCCACTTTGGTTTATGGGATAATGTGCCCAGCAGGCTCTCATCAAACCTTTACGAAGCAGCCAGAATTTAATAGCTGCTTGTATTAAGTTGCAGTGTGAGTTTTGTTGCAGCTGGAGCTGTAGTGCTTGATGGAAACTTCTGAGATTCTGTGCTGAAAATCCTCAGGTTTATATTACTTGTACATTTAATTACTGGCAACRTTTGGCTTGTTCTTCTCTTAACTGTATTTTACATGAGTTTCTCTTCTTTTTTTAAAATGAAGATATGGAGGGGCTCGTAGACACAAGTGTTGCTAAGATCATCTCTGATAAGAACCTGCCATTTGTAGCACGTCAGATGGCCCTGCACGCTAATGTGAGTACCCCTAAGCTCCGTGAGACCTTCTCTTTTCAGCTGGCGTCTTGGTCCATCGCTGACTACCAACGAATGAGTAGGGCTCCATAAAGTAATTGGGCTTTCTGCTTTGTTTCTTTCTGTTAAGTAACCTTTGAGTCACAGTTGACACATGAAGAGTTATAACTTGGAACTTTATTTTGGTGACTGACAAACTGTACCGAAATGTTCCATTAATTTTATTGTCATAGTTATGCTACAGTGCCTGCTCTCTTCTTTCCCCACTTCTCCTCACCTTTCCCAAATTAGATGGCTTCCCAGGTTCATCATAGTCGATCAAACCCTACTGACACCTACCCATCCAAATGGATTGCAAGGCTACGTCATATCAAGAGGCTAAGACACCGGGTAAATAAAGCATTCTGTTCTGCTTCCTTAATGTTTATAACTGTGCTCTACCTCACAGTCTTAATGCAACTGGGGCAAATAAAATCAGCTATCATAATTTGCTGAATAAGTCAGGGGATGAATATGCATGTGAGGTTTAGAATTCAGCTCTTGTGGGAATGATGAGTGTAGTGATGTAGATCTGGACTGGCTAGCTTCCAAACAGCTTCCCTGGCTGCAAGCAGGTTGGGGACCCTAATATCTGGGTGCAGACTTGCACCCGCTCTGCACCATTCTAGTGATCGTAAGATGAGCTGTGCTGACTAACCAGTGCTGCCCTGCCCAAATGGAGAGTGAAAAGAGTTTGGGGAGAACATCGGGCTTATCAGTTCTCATTTGACTTTTAGCTACGTGAAGAAACCCAGTACCAGACTCCTGGCCTCCCCCTGCAAATGCATCCATCTGCTCCAGCAAAGCCCCCTCCCCAAATACCTCAAGACCCTCCGCCAACCTATGAGACTGGGCAGAGGAAGCGGCTGATCTCCTCGGTGGATGACTTCACAGAGTTTGTGTAAACCCCAGTGCGGTCGGTGTGTCTGTTCTCAGACATAAGAGGCAGCAAATGCTCTCTACCCTGCATGCTGACTCCATGCGGCCACGTGGATGTAGATGAGTAGGGTTTGGCAAACTCGGTGTGGCTGTGTTGCTTTCATGTGAACTAGTCATTGAACCGTACCACGAGGCTTGAACATGTTTCATTGTCTCGACTTGCCACTGATGTCTAATAAGGACACTGTATCCCCAGCAGATGCTCCAAGAGAGGACCAACTCTGTTGTGTTTTTGTTTGGCTTGAGCTATTTCAAGGCTTCAATCTCTGCTGGCAACTTTCTTGCAAAACCTTTCTCTAGACTTGACACCGGTGTTTGGTGGGAGCAGACTAAGATCAAGGCGGTATGGTGCTCTGCACTTCTTCACAGTAGTTGGAAGGAGCAGGAATTATGGGAATTTTGACACCTTTATTGGGGATTGAATACAATGGACTGAAAAATCCAATCGCTGTTTCCAAGCATCCTGGAATCTGTTACTCTCCAGGCCTCAGTGCCTTTCGGCACTTGAGCTCTACAGACTCCCAGGCTTGTTCTGCTGCCAGCTCTGGTAAGAGTTAATTTGGGCTCTAAAGTCACCTGCCAAATATGCTGCTTAAATTTCCAAGGACATCTCTCCATTTTGAGAGACTCGCAATGAGCCCTCCCTCATCCAGCAGAAATGTTTTTGCAAACAAAAGGAATGTGAAGCAGGGCAATGGGTGCCAGTCAGCAGAGCGATAGAATGGCAGAGAGCGCTGGTGTACAAATCACTTGTGATGAAGACAGTCTGACCCCCTGGGGCTGACTCCGCAAGGATTTAGCTAGGGGCCAAACCTTGCTTTTAGGTTCAGCTGCAGAATTTCTACCAAGTGTTTGGGGATAACTCTTGTCCCTTTCCGTGGAGCCGGTAAATCCGCTGAGAAGTACACTTTATCTTCCCTTTTTCAAAAGATTGTTGACTTGTCATCGTGGCATCATCTCTGAATGAGTTTTGCCTATTGCACTAATCACATAGCGAGAGCCTCTCCTCCCGGGCCCCTGGCTGTTGAAACAGTTAACAACGGTCCTTTTCAGTGTGAGCGTGCGCACATATAATGGGATTATGTAGTCCATCTTGTGGCAAGATGGTCATCAGACACTACACTACCTTACTGGGAGAAACTGTGTAAGCTGGACTATACTGTGAGTACTTTATCTATCTCCTGCTTTGTGAATAAAGGGGAAGTGTGACTTTTGGATCATGGATAACAGCAAAACCCTTGGAAGGGAGCTGAAGACAAATGCGATCAGCACAGGGAGGTGGAAAGTGGCAGGCAAGGAGAGAAAAGAGATGCTACTAACTGAAGCAAGACTGTTTGGGAACTCTAAGTGTATGTTGTGTTTTGAGTGTTTATAAGTCATAAAGGAAATAAAATATTTGTATGGTCAGTGAGTTCTTGCTGGCCTGGGAAGACTCAAACTGTGTCTAGTAATGTAATTTCCTCCCTTCCCCCTTTCAGTTCTCAGATCCATATCACTCATGTGTCAGTAACCATTGCAAGTGCTGGATGTGGTGGGATACATGGCCTGTGTTCGAGTCTTTGTATTGGAGAGATGCCTACACAGGCAGGTGCCTCAGCTTCCCTTCAGTCTGACCCCGTTTTGGTTCAGCTTCTGAGAACRTCGGCCAGAGGTGGTGGAGCAGGTAACGGCTGCAGCTGAGGGCCTGTGTCCCTTGAGGGTGCTGGTGCTGAGAAAGGCCCCCAGCTTCRTGCCATACTTTGTGTTGACCATCCCTCACTGCCAAGTTTATGTAGTTAATAACAGAGCAGAGCTGCCCTAAGAGGCTGGCTGATGTAAGGAAGGGTCTTGGTACTGTATGGGAGGCCGTCATTAAAATGCTAGTCACAGKCAAGGAGAATGATGGTGGAGGGGGCAGGACTGTCCAGCTGGCTGGACTCGCTCTGGTCAGTGCTGCCTTGCGCTGTGCCTTTTCTGAGCGCTTGCTGGCAGTGGTGAGTGGGTCACTGCCTGCCTGCAGGGTTGTGGTGAGTTTAACAAACCACAGGAGCCAGTTCTTAGCAGTCATCTTTTATTTGACCTTGTCATTTTTTAAGAAACACCCCCCCCACAGTTACAAAATACGGTATTTTTATTGCAGTGAAATGCTAACCAGACAGTAACAGTTTACGTATTGGTCATGATCATCTGTTCTTTTAAAAACAAAAAAGCATTTATGTATGAGTCCCTCTCTCCCTTTTAAACTAGTGGATATAGAGCTTTTATTTAAGCAGCTTGATACTGTTGCATCTTTGTGAGACTTAAGGCAATAAATAAGAAACCATCCCTTGGTGACTATGAACACAGAAATATACATTCAGGAGTACGTACTGGTTAGAGCCGTGAGTCAAGTTTATTGCTGTCAACAGTAAAGTTCCACAACTAGTAACTCTGGCTGCAGCTAAGTGCACGTGTAGGCGGTACCTTAGCTGTGACACTGCAGGACCCTGTGAGTGCTGCTGTAGCTCTGTACAAATAAATGCTGCTATGAGAGCTATGATCGCTGGAAGGCTGCTGGTGGTGCCCACCGAGCCTGGGGGCCCTGGCTGAGGTGTCTGGCTTCTCGAGAAAGACCTGTGGGGGCCAGAGCTGCTCTCCATGCTTCAAGTGAGGAAAAGAAGGAGGGCAGTTGTCTTATCTTATCCCGTTTCTGCTCCTCTTTGATTAGAAGAAGCACTTAGTAAGTAAGTCACTCGCATCGACTCACACTCACACGTGTGCGCACGCACACACACACGCACGCAGCAAGCCTGGTAAGAAACAGTCACTTTCGGGAACAAAAGTCTTGATGCTTCACTTCAGGCGCACCCTTGCTAAAGCTGCACACTCACCTCATGTTAGCTTATTAACGGCAGTTCTGAGCGCCGGGTCCCTGCTCGCCACTGTGTCCGGCCTCGCTTTCTCCTTCCTGCACCTAACTCCTAGTAACAGCTTCCTTCTAAATGACCGGCGGGGGCAGATGTAGCTGCTGTTTTCAAGAGATTTCTCTGCCACAGCGAGACGAGAGGTGCTGATGATAACGCACAAGTTTCCTGGTTTGTGCTTTTTAGCTTTTGAAGCTGCAGGCTGAATTACAACCCCCCCCCCCCTTTGACTTATTAACTCCCATAGAAGAATCCAAAACACAGTAAGGACTGATGCCCCACTCCTGCGAGTACATGAAAGCTGGTGCGCACATGTGCTAKCCCTCATTTTTCACTTTTGTGTTGGCCAACAACATCCTGGTGTTCTGCGCCTGTGTTAGCTGAAGGACTTGCTTTTGTCTGCAAAGGCAGTTGCTTTTCATACAACTGAATAATTCTCTAGTGCCGTCCCTTTGGAGGCATGTTCAAAGAATCAGACACTCCTCAGGCTTTAAGGGCAGAAGCAGAACAGAGACCCCACCATTTTACCTCGTTTTCTCTGTGCACATCTCACCTAGCACCATTTGCTTCATAATTACGTCCTTCTTCTCCCTAGGGAGGCCATAGAGTTACTGCACTACCCCCAGCCCAGGGCTGGGCAGTGAGCTGAGCACCATGACGTGTGCCCAGCACCATTAACAGAGCGGGAAGTGCCCCATCCTGGGCCACCTTGCTGCCGCTCCTTTTACTGGCTTACGTGTTTTTGGAAATGGACTGCGGGCACCAGCACTATGCCAGTCTTCAACACAGGTCATGGACCTTTACCAGCAGCGAGGCTGGCTGCCATGCTGCTTAGCAGAGAAGTAGCAGGATCCTTTAAATCCCTAGAGTTAAAGACAGTTTTACATACCAGAAGTGTCCTGGGGAAGATGGAAATGTTTGTTTGCAAAAAAAGACTGATGAACTATTACTGTACAGTGCACAAAGCTTGCTGACATCAATACCTGAGCCAGCACCAGGCCCAGGGCCAGGCTACGAGCCACTGCTCACCTGGGCTCTGCTGTTTCTTACTGTGTGCTATGGTCACCTACCACTGCCTAGCTCAAATCTTTGGTCTCCAACTACTGCTACTGAATCTCCAGGCACTTCTCTTTCATCTATCTCCTCGCCAACCTTCCTCATCTTTCCCCTTAGGAAAACTTCATGGTTACCAGGAATATATATTTTTTTTCCACTCTATGCTTTGCTTCCCTCTTTGCATCTACTCTTTCAACACCCTTTATGGCAACCCAGCCGCCCTCTACCCCTGCTTCGTTCTACAGCACACATCCTTCTGCAACCTTTCTACAGTGTCTGTCCTTTATATAAATAGAAACTTTTTCAGAAGATGACTTTACCAGTCTCAAAGCCATCACAAGGAACACCCATGCTGCCTCCTTCAGTCACCACAGTAAGGGGCAGGGCTGTAAAGCTCCTTTAAGAGTATATAACACAGCACAGCAAAGGTGCTGGGAGCTGGATGGGGAGACTAAAGAGGGGATATGCTCAGCAATGGAAATGTCTTCAAAAGCCCCCCTCACTCTGGCTCCCTGGAAAGGTCCTCTCCTCCCAGGGGCCAGGGAGGCCCAGCACTTGGGCCTGCTGCTTCCAGGAGCTGCAGTGTCAGCAGCGAGATGCAGTTTAACACGCGGTCCTGTCCCCTGCAGAACTGCCCTCCTCTTGGGCTTGGTTTCTAAGAGCTCCCTTCGACTCCATTTCCAAAGGATCGAGCAAGTTTCGGGAAAACACCAACTAGTGCATTGTGGGGCTTCCCCCTGCCACGCTCCGCTCCACCTGCAGGGACTGAACCAGAGCCAGCCCGGCCTGAACCACAGCTGGGACGCGAGCATATGCACCGCATGCACACAGACACCTAATACTTTATATACACGGAACATTCCTAGAAAGAAGCACTTAATACATCCTTTAAATAACTCTGACAATAGTATTCTGTCTCCTATCTACATGTTTCAAACACATTACCGATGCTATGAAAATATAGCAAACATACAAAAATATATACATTTTTAAAACCCATATAAATTACTTACAATATACATAATACGAAACGGCAATGACAAAGTGAACGCAGCGCCGGGGGAGCTTTCCAGAGCGCCGAGCTGCTGAAGCGCGCTCCCGCCATCGGGTGCCCTGCAGCGCAAGCCGGCCGCCCGGCCCRCGGCTCTGCCCTGCTTCCCAGCCCGGGGCTGCGGCGCTGCGGCTGCCCCGCGGCACTGTGAGCACAGGCCAGCTGTAGCCCAACGTACTGCCGGGGCGTGTGGGGACCACAGGGCCATGAGGAGCGTTTGCCCCTTTCCGACCCGGACAAGCGCGTTGGTAGGCGTCCCTCCACCCCTCCTTTCACACGCAGCTGTGCTTTCGGGGCTGATGGCACGGGCTCCCGTGGCAGGGCTGCGTTCACTTTCTCATCTCCTGCTCATTTCCGTTTATGATTTAAAAAAAAAAAAAAAAAATACTGCTTTTGTGATATATTATCCCGTTCTTGTTAGATCGCATGTGTCATTGTTAGCTGAGGAAAGCATTGTTTAAAGTGCTGGGCAGTACATATGAACAAGTAAACCAAAAAAATACATATACTTACGTCAATACATTCCTTGGATTAGAAAAGCTAAGCAGCCAACAGCATGCTCACCCAGGGGGCCCGCCGCGYGCGGGCCAGCGCTGGCAGGGAGCGGGGTGGGGGGGGCCGCCGTGAAGCCAGCACGTCGGCAACCCCCGTCTCAGAGAGGGCCTGAAAGCATCCCCTGAAGTCTCCGCACCCTTCAGGTTGAACTGTTGCTAGTTGTCCTCTCCAAGCCTGGCTGGGTAGCAAGGCCAGCAGCTTGCTGCAGCTTGCAATGTCATTTGTTTTAAATATTGGATTTCTTTAAATACAAATAATAGTACCAATTTCCGGAGGATAAAAGCCAATACTGGAAATTAACTGATTGGGTGTAGATACCATTTAGCTATATCTATATATATATTTATGCTTAAAAAAAAAAAAAAAAAGGCGGTTAAATAACTTCTTGAAACCTGTAGCTTTCCTCCACAGTGTGTCTGGTCAGCAAAATCCAAGACAGTTCAAACCYTGAAGGCCTGGGGTTCTCCTCTGCACGCCCAGCGGCACAGCCAGCGGGCAGCGGAGGGGAGCCTTGTGCCGCTCGCTCTGCGCCAGCCCCAGGACGGTGGCCCTGTGACAGTTGCCTTGCGCCGTCTGTTTGCCGTTGGGGCCATTTAACATCTTTTTAATGCTGCCCTACTGTAACAGGTATTTTTTGCACGCTGCCTCTGCTGACTGTGATTCCAGCGTGACCCTGTCACCTCCCCAGCTGTCCGGGAGGGGAGGCTGAGCCTTCTCCAATGAACCCTTAATTGCTGGGAACCAGCAGGAAGGAAGTCAGCACAAACGACCTGTGCGGTCAGGAGCACGGGGGGTCGAGGTTCTGTGCCGGCCATGGTCCAGCCAAGCAGCCACACGCGCCCTGACGGGCGCAGCAGCCACGGCACGAGCCTTCCAACGTGGTGGCCGCCTGGGGCTCCAGCTCCGGCTCACAGGCACAGCCTGCCCTTGGCAAACCCCTTCCAAGGCCCTCTGCCCTCCAAGGGGCGTTCCTCCCCGTGACGCCCAGCATGGCTCCTGTTATTTGACAGTGGGGTGGACCCTATTCTTGGCCCGGAGGGTCCGTTTCTTTTTTACTGCAGGTACCAGAGAGGCATACGTTTTGTGTGGGGAGAGCACAGAAGAAGCCACGCTAATGCCCCTGCTTGCTCGAAGGAGCCGGCTGGGCACAGAGCCCCTGCTGCCTGGCAGGGGGGCCGGAGAGTGGGGGGACAGCAAGGAGTCCCGCGGGGGCTGCAGGTCCGTGTCGGAAGAGGTCTCGGGCATGGGCCCCTGCTCTGTGCTGCCCAGGCAGTACCTGCTCAGGACGTCCTCCGTCGTCTGGGTGGACCTTTTCCTGGAGCGGCGGCTCTGAGAGCCCTCCAGCTGGTGCTCGATGCGATACACGTCCTCTGTCACCTGATTGACCCGGTCAAACTGGGCTAGCAGCATCTCAAAGAGGGAAAGGAGCCGCTGGATGTCGGCATCCACTTCCAGGCTGTCCCGGGTGCTCAGCACAAGGCTGAGCCCATCCAGCTGGCTGGAGGAGGTGGAGGCCCTGGAGCTGTCAGAGGCAGCGCTGGGAGTGGGGCCCCGAAAGGACTTGGAGTCGCTGGAGTCTCGGGATGGCAGGGGCTCCATCCCTTCAAACCTCACCTTGTGGCGGAACTGGAAGAGAAGAGGGGGCAGGGAACAAGGTTATTTCTGGAGCTGGCACTGGGAGCGCTCTGCTGTGGCAGGCACTGCGCACCCTCTCCAAACAGCCACGGTGCCACTACCAGTTGTTTCTGGTGGGCCAGTCCACAGCATGGACCTGGGGATGGATCCCCAAAGAAAAAAACAAACAAGCCAACCAACCACACATGCAACGGTGGGACTGAGAACTGGCAGCAAATGCCCCTGTAATGCCGCATCACTAACCCATCCCTTGGGCCTTGAGGAACTGCCACTGCTCCATCCCTCGCCTGCCAGAGGGGCTAGCATTGACCTGCCTGCAAATAGCAGTGAGAAGCAGCCAGAAGCAAAGGAAGTCCAAGGATGGTGGATGCTGCTTCTCGGCAAAAGTCTGCAGCCTGTCACCTGCTGCTGAGCCCCTTCCCCTTGGAGTCTCCCAGGGCTGCACTTACCTCCTTGGCTTTGCTAAAGCCCATCCACATTTTCAGCCTGCGCACAAAGAGCTCCACCATCTCATAGTCCTGGGGCTCAAAGGCTGGTCGGTACAGCTCAAAGTGCATTTCCCGATAGCTGTAGATAAGCACCACAGTGAAGAGCCTCAGCATGATCCACACCTCCAGGACAATATAGCTAGTGCAGAACAGGTAGTACAGCCCAGAAGACTCGGGCAGGCTGGGGCAGAGGTTCACGCTGCCCCGCACCATGGCAAAGAGCAGCAGGAGGCTGCTGCCAATACTGCGGAAGGACTCCGAGGAGGAGGAGAAAAGCTGCAAAGGGGATGTGAGAGATGTTATGAAAATGGATCAGTCAGTGGCAAAGTGTCCCCCTGCCCCCCCAGTACCCACCACCCCATTTTCAAAGCATGAGCCCTGAGGAGCTGCCCACTGATCAGCCAGGACAGGGACATGTCACAGACACAGCCCCTGGCCGAAGCAGCCTCATCTGTTGTAGACAAACCCACCCCTAAGAGCTCTGTGCAGGCTGGGATTTGCAAATGCCAAAAGGGCCTGTTGGGCTTTGCTCACAGAAATATCATGGTGAGGGAGGAAGGGGATAACATGCAACCCTGGACAGTCCTTGCTCACAACCAGCCACCCTGTAAGGTGAGACAGAGAATGCCAGAGGCATCGGTAGTTACCAGGAAGCCAAGCTGTGCATACGCCAGGATGAGGACAGTGAACGCAAGCCCTGCGGCAGTCAGCTCCTTCATGGACTTCTGAATGGTTTTCCCAAACACGGACCACTGCCTGACAAAACGCAGCTGCTGGGCAGCCTAGGACCAAGAGAGGATGGTGTTACAACGGGGATCAGAGGCCCAGCTGCAGAGGCTGCTGCAAGATCCTTCCAACACGGCGYGTTACTGCAGAGCCTCCTCCGTGCTGTCCCTGCCCTGGCAGGGGAGCAGACATTACAGTGCTGCCTGCTCTTGGGCTGCATTTGCAGACTTGCAACGGGAAGGCAGGCAAGTCCTGCACGGACACCGAGTCCACGGGCTCAGGACACATGGGTGTCCAGTGTGATTAATGGGGAGGCCCCAGTATTCTTGCGCTGCCTCTGGCCCCCAGACATTACAGTATCCGCACTGCCTAGAACAGCCCCCATCTGGGGGGGGGGGGGGGTCATAACACCGTTACAATAAACAGAGCAAACTTCAGAACAAGGGCTCCCATTGTGCGCCTCACCGCAACAGCCGTCACGCTGACGGYGGCTGAGTCTGCCCCTTCCCCGTGAGCCGTGGGTGGAGGTGATACAAGAGCCCTGTCAAACTGACCCACACGAGCCCCCATGCACACCTCAGCGCTCGCCTCTTAACTGCTTCACTGCCGCCCAGCAAACTGCGCGTCTGGGGTTGCCTCCCTGCCCGTCCTGCGCTCGCCCAGAGCGCCTCTGAGAATCACCCACATTACAGCCGAACTCTAGCGCTTGTAACCCTGCCATGTTACATATTTCTATTTAACACGTGTCCAGTGCCTGGGCCCCTTGGATTCYTTTAAAGCAGCTACAGTCAACATTTGCTGTCAACCCACGTAGCAGCAGAYGCACGTCTTCCTCCTGCCTTTAAAACCTGATCCTCCATCTCTCCCCTCCTTTGACACATTTTTCTTAAGGGTCTTRAGGATCTCCCTAAAATGTCTACAAAACTGAGAAACTCTGGCAGAGCAGAGGAAGCTCTCATCAAGGGGCTCTTTGAATAAAGCGTCCATCAGCCACATTAGGCTGAACTCCCCTCCCCTTCCGCAGCGTGCAGGGAACTGAGGGCTGAGAGAGGCTTTAGCGATTAACTGTTGCAGCAGAGCTGCAGGCGGGTGCGTGGCTCAGGAGCGCCTGGATATCTGAAAGGTTCAGCACTTCTGCCCTGGACAGGAACGTCTGCTGCTGCCGTGTGCTTCTGGCATCACTGCCCGTCACCTCTGTCTTGCTATAGGATCTGGAGGGGGGAGCAGCTCCTTTGMACTTTATCAGTGCCTGGCATGGCAGGGCCATGGTCCTACACTTGATTTTACTTCAGGATCCTTTGCTACCCTTACTCTGGGATCGTGCAGGGAAGGAGACCTGGCGCAGATGCGCCAAGCTCACACCTTGCCCATGTGGCGCTCCCATCCAGCCCTCTCCATACCTGCACAGTCAGGAGGAAGAGGAGGGAGGCAGCCAAGGTGCTGAAGACTGTGTTGAGAAAGGCCACCTGGTAGAAGTTAGTGAAACCCTTGCGGTTGTTGAGGTACTTGAGCCACTGCTGGTCGGCGAGGGTGGCTTGGCTGAGGTGCACCACCACAGTGCAGGTGGTAAGGAGGATGAAGACCCACTGGCCGTAGTTGCCCCACAGGGTGAAGTAGGCCCTGCCTTCCTTCTTGATGGACAGCGACTCGGACACCACGAAGTAGACCACAAACATCATGAGGAAGACCTGGGGGAGGAGCGGAAAGTTTGCCAGGGAAGGACAGGACAGTGCTTGACTGCTGTGCTGCACCGAAGGAGCCCACAGCACCCCAGGACAGCCAGAGCCCAGTGTCCGGGTTCTGCTGCCCTACAGCCTGGGCCCACTGCCCCGAATTTCTCCAGGCCTTCCTCTAGCCCAGCCAGCGCCCCACTTTCTCCTGCCCCAGCAGTGAAACTCCCTGTACTGGGGCCAGTGCAGGGAGCGCCCAGGTGGGAAGGGCAGGGCAGGATCTGCCTACACCTAACCTTCAGCCAGCTGGGGTCTCCAAGTATGCAGAGGTCTCGGCTGGCTCATGTCCTTACTGGGAACAGAAAAACAAAGGCCTCAAGTTTCCACAGTGACAGGAATGAAGCAGAAGGACTGAGACAGAACCAGCAAATGCTCCCTAACAAGGGGAACCTCCTTCTCTGCAGTGGTGGCAAGGATGTTTACTGTGCACAGGCCAGGCCTGGAAGCAGAGTGATGACAGCCATGGGGACAAGTGGCCTCAGGCAGGGGAGCTTTAGTCTGAGGTGACCTATGCTGCGCTGCCAGGAGCCCATGCACCAGGCCCCTGAAGCACCCTGTGCAGTGACCGAGGGAGAACAGGAGTGGAAAGAGGAAGTGCCGCACTGACCATCATGAGGAGCTGCAGTGTGACGCCCCCGCTGAGCCGCAGCAGCGGGAAGGGGCTAATGGTGACAGCAGTCACGGCTTGGCCTGCCCCCAGGAACTCCAGCCGCAGCGTGATGGCAGCATGCAGGTCCACACTGGGGTTATACTGCATCAGCTCCACAAAGACTGCCCGGCTCCTGTGGAGGGGAGAAGAAAGGCTCAGGGTACTGGGACAACATCAGCCCTGGGTTTGGTGCTGCTGTTTTGTAGGATTGCAGATCCTCTTCCCGCTATAACACCCCAGTAGTGCCCATTTAAAATGTGGGTGACAGAAGAACATCTCCTTTGCCCCTGCCACACTTACATGTTGTCGATCCAGGTGTGCTGCTGAAGGAAACTCAGCTGAGCCCTGCTTTCCTCTAGTGAAGCCCCCAGTTCCTGGACATAACCACCGCTATCATAGAAAGAGATGTAACCCCAGTACCAGACTCTGCAGAGGAAGAGGAGCCAGAGGGTTAGTGCTGAAGATGAAGGATAGAGCAGGACCGCCTGGGAGAAACCACTGTGTGGCAGACTGGGAGTGGGTGTGCACACTGTCTCCCTTCTTCCCAAGCCCCCCTCCACATCCTCAGTCACACCTCCAGAAGTCAAGCCAAACCATCTTCATCAGTGCAAATCCCCTCCATCCTCATGACCGACTGCCCTGGTTTGCCTCATCTCTGGAGCCAGCAGAACCAGAGGTTCATTAATATATATGCCACAGAAGGAAAAAAGGTGCCTCCGTAACATCTGCCTTGTTTCACCCTGATGCCTACGCTGTCCATCCTGAGCTATCTGAGGGCACCAGCTTCCTCGTTATTTGTTTCACTGGACAAGCTACAGATGTCCATCAATCCACGTTGGTGTTCCCAACCTCAGAACAGCCCCTGGCCCTGTGGTGCCCCAGACTTCAATGAACAAGTGCCCAGGAATAAATCAGAGCAGAAATTAAATGTGATTAATTTTTCAGTGTGCTGATAACGCTCAAAACCTGTAACCTACTTTGACGGAAAACTGAGCTACTGCTGCCCTTTGGTCTCTACAGGGTGGCTCAGTTACCTTGTGCTGCAGCTTGTTTCTGCCCTTAAAGTTGCAGGGTTGCACTGTCTGCCCCGGACCCCTGAGAACGGCACCATGCTGCTGCTCAGACAACTCATGGTGACACGTGCATCTCCAGTGAAGTTAGAGTGAGTGGGAACTATGCGACTCCCACCATTCAAACTGCCAGCACAGAGGTCAGCGTGGACGTGTTCAGGGAAGGCCTTTGGCCACTCTATTTATTTACTCTTTGCTGGGCTCAGGGGCTGCAGTTAACATTAGCGAGGTGACAGCTGGGAACCACCTGGGGCACCAAATCAGCTGAAAAGACACAATGCCTTTGGCACAGGGAGCAGAAAGTGCAGGTGAAGGCTGGCAGCCTCTTACCCTGTGAGGTCAGGGGGCGAGTAGGACCATGCAGCCGTCAAATTCCCAGCCGCCCTTTCCCAGCCAGCTGCGTAATCAGCGGTAGAAAAGCTGCGCGAGTCAGTGCAGTTCCTCCCGGCAGCTGTGCCCATCCCGCGGAGCAGGTCCTGAGCGGTGTGATGGCACTCAGCTGAAATGAGACCAACATTGTCATCTTAAAGGGAGCCCAAAGCAGCCAGTACAAATCCGAGCTTTCACACTAATCTCCCTTTTCCCAAGCCCCCCTCCACATCCTCAGTCACACCTCCAGAAGTCAAGCCAAACCATCTTCATCAGTGCAAATCCCCTCCATCCTCATGACCGACTGCCCTGGTTTGTCTCATCTCTGGAGCCAGCAGAACCAGAGGTACATTAATATAGACGCCACAGAGGAAAAAAAGGTGCTTCTGTAACATCTGCTGTGCTTCGTTCAGACCCCTCGCTGCATCCAGATCTGGCCATTTCATCCCTCCAGGAAGCGTCATCACCTGCCACACGACAGCAGAGCCCTGGGCCATTGCCAACCTACCTTCTCGCAGCCGGAGCTGGCGCAGCCGGGCTGCCCCCAGTGTGGTACTGTAGCTCTCCTGACCCGACTGGTTGTTGTAGAGAAAAGGGAGGAACACCTGTGACATCCAGACCCAGAACTGATCTGACCTGCAACAAGAGAAAGACGAGAGGCAAAGCTGCTGGGGCAGCTCTGCTAGAGGCAGTCTCTGCATGATCTGAACATTTGTATTTCCTCTTGGATGAAGGAACTGGGTTTTGGACTGGTAACCTGGGCTCCTCTCCTCCCAGGTGTTTGGCCAGCAGGCAGAGGCAGTACTTCCATCCATACTCTACCAGCTGTGCTGAGGTAGGGGTGTCAGGAAAATGGTTATTAGACATGCAAGAACTAGAGGAGACTGAATCCACTCAACACCATGCTGAACCTCCAGTGAAATCCTACAGACCTGGGAGAGACTGAGCAGGTGCCTGATCCCATTGCCTCTTTGGCAGGCAGCACGCAGCCATGAGGAGAGGAGGATTGCTCAGCTCAGCCCCCCTCAGCCCAGGCTCCCTGAGAGGTCAAACTGATTGCACCATGTTTTCTCCTGACAAGTTCCTCTGAAGAAACAAGATGCCCCCAAAGTATCTTTGAGCCTTTGAACTCAAAAATGAGCTTTGAAACAGCTCTGAGCCTGGTCCTTGCTGACCAGTCCTAGGCAGTGCAAAGGAGCTGTCAATGAAGTGCTGTTCCCTGGCATCCGAGCTAGCTTTCCTTTCAGGACCAGTGCCTCACACTGCAAAAAGCATGTGGGATGGAGGAGGTGGGAACTGGATGAGGGATCAGACCAGCAGGTCTGCAGCAGTGCAATGGAAAGGAGATTATTTTTAGAACCAGATTCTACTCTTCCTTTTTACACCACTGTCATGCTAGTAATTCCATTGAGTTCAGTGGAATCATTCCTGATTCGTGTTGTGAATCAAAATTTCTACGAGTGTGTGGCATGGACAAGCCAAATTTTATTTGCACAGAACAATCAAGAGGTCTGTAGTGAGACGGGTGCAAAGACACAATTAATTCCAGGCAGCCATTCTGATATCATTCTGAACGGCTGGAGTTTACAGCAATGTGGAAACTCAACTGGGAAATTTTAATCTAGTTAAACCGTATGTGCAGAGAAAGGAAGGAAAGGGCTTTGTATTTATATGAGATGTTATTTTTGCATCTTTTCAGCTGATTTGGTGCCCCAGGTGGTTCCCAGCTGTCACCTCACTAATGTTAACTGCAACCATTTTCATGATCCTGTATACGGCTAAATCTTATTTAAAGCTGTAGATTTTGCAAATAGAACAAACTTGCATCCTTTTGACCAGATACAGAAAGATAAACATCTGTAATTCACAAAGTCCCTTCCCACTGAGAAGGGCTTAAAAATGCAAAGGAATTAAAGCTCTCAATCCCTACAAGTCCTTCTCTTTTCCAGGGGAGAAGCTGAGCCACAGGGAAAGGAAGGGACCTGCTTGCTGCCATGCAGTGCCCTAGTGCTGTTTGTGAGCGCTCCAGCTCCACAGAGGTGTCAGTGCTCTCCACAGAGCTCAGGACCTCTCTCCTGCAAGTGACTGTAGAGCACCATCCCAACAGCCAATTCCACCCAGAACAGACATTTCTGCCTTGCTGTGCCCAATTAACGGCTGAAGGAAGTGAGCCTGCTCACTGACTCCTTGCTGCAGCCCTGCACAGCTTATCTGACTTAAAGCAAMATCTTGTCCCTCCCCATCCCCAGGTCCTTTGTGGTTACCTCTTGATTCGGAGGAATTCGTTGCTGCCCAACTGCTGCTTGATGGAGCTCTGCAAAAGGAAGGTCCTGCTGTTGCGGGAGGCATCTCCATAGTTAGTGAGCAGGATCACCAGCAAGAACAACATGTAGATGAGGAAATTCTGGCAAGCAGAGAACAGAAAGGGAGATCGCAGTCAGGGACAGCGGTGGGGTTGGGTCCCAATCCTGCTCCTGCCACAAATCAGTGCTTTCCACCAGTTGCCATGCAGCAGGATTGGGCCTCAAAGAATGCTCTATTTTTTTTTCCTCCCATATGGGAAGCTGTTTAAAATGAAAGCCAGACCACAGGCTCATAACAATATTCTCTTTTCAAGGCAGCCAGCACCACATGTTTCAGTTGATATGCATTGCACAACCTCCCTGTACGAGGTCCTATATGCTGGCAGCTTGGCTTATACAACAGTTATGAGAGTTTCCATCCTTTAAAGGGACATCACTCAGTTAAAAATAACTCAACTCCCTCAAAGTAGGTGTATATCCCCAGCACCAGTGCAGAGGATTAGCACTGAATTATCCATGAAAAGATCGAAATTTCTGCTCCCAAGTGGGGAGTTGTGTTTCACAAGACTCAGCTAATGCATTGTCTTGTGCACTGGTCCAAAGCTGGCATATCCTCCACGCTGCAAGCCTTTCTTTAACCTCAAACACCTGAATTACTGCACGCTACAAACATGCTATCTGTTCCAAACTGAAGATGAACAACAATCCCCAGTTCTGCTTTCCAACCACCTCAGATCTYGGAGAACTTCACAGAGAAAATGAATGTCACTATCTGCTTTCTACAGATGGGGGAACCAAGGCAGAGATTGGAGACAAGTGCCTACTAGCTCAGGAGATCACAGACGGATTGGGGGGCCCATACAAAGATGTATCTCAGATCCTGGAGCTAGCACTCTACCGCTGCCTTAGGCGCCATGGGCATCACGAGACACATCTTACCTTCAGCATCTTGTGCAGTAGTTTGACCTTCCTGGCCTCCTCCTTGGCCTGGAAAAGGGCAAATCCCTGCGGAGGTCGGACTTTGCTGATCTTCTCAGAAACATGCTCAACAAATGGATGCTCCACCAAGGTGTCATCTTCCTCTGGGTGCAAGCGCTTGGCAACCAGTGAGAAATAGAGGGCTTCCAGCAAAACCTGGGAGAGGCAAGAAGTGTCACGAGCATGCAGAGAGCCAGGCCAGCTGGACTCCCCTTTACAGGACTCCTGCAGGCAGCAGCTCCTGTTTGCCTTTGAGCATGGGCACAGCCAGCCAGCCAGCACAGCACTGCAGCCGAGCACTGCCTTGGAGCAGCTGGACTACCCCTAGAACAAACTGCCACCAGCACTACCTCTCCTGCTGCTGCTAGTGTGCGTCCACTTCACCACCTGCAGGGATATGAAGATGGTGGAGAGAATTCAGTCCACTCAGTGTCCACCATGAGTTGATTAGTATCTGGACAAGCTACTTATTACAGCTAAAGATACAGATGATCCCCAGGGACTTGCTAATCCAGAGTGGAGGGATGCTGGTAGTCACAGGAAACGGCGTGCGTGAGTGTACACGCATGCATGCAGATAATGTGCTTGTGCACTCCCTTACTCTCTCCTTACCTTCAGGGGCTCCCAGACCAAGAAGGATGACAAAAAGCTGAATATCCCTGAGATGAGCCACATGAGGGCAACACTGGAGGAAAAGCCCACACCAATCCAAACAGAGACCCCAGTGGAGGTGGCAAAGAGGAGGAGACTGATGCCATGAGCCAGATAGGAGCACCAGGGTGGCAGCAAGCGCTTCCTGAATGTTTGGTCTGCAACTGAGGAAGGGAAGGAAAACAAGAGTAAATATCACTGCAAAAGGGACCAAATGGGCACAGGAAGGGCTGAGCAATGACTCATCCCAGCAGAGTACTCGCCACCAGTCCTGGGTGAGTTTGGAGGGATTGTCCCAGACATCACACACTAAGTAGCAACGTGGACAGCACGTGAAACACAGCTAGCCTCAGAACAGCAGTTTCGCATATGCAGACAGCACAGAGAGGGCAGGAGGAAGAGATGGGATTTGGAGGATGGAATCTGTTCCCTACTTTTCATCAGAGCCCCAGGAAATCAGGCATGTCCAGGACTGGACTGGCTGGAGGTGCTACCCCCAAGACCCATTAAAAGCCACAGACTTCTGGAGACTGGAGATGCCCTCACAACTGCTGGCCTTTCAGACTGCTAAGCCACCCTGGCCTGCGGCTTGCTCAGACACAGCTTCTTYCATCCACCCATGTGAATAAATGCTGGCATAAAGATACTACAGACATTCATCAAGCAAGAGGAACTGATGGATTTTAACAGACCCAAGAGGATTGCTGCTGTGTCCAATTTTCTGCGCTGCAGCCTGCTCTAGAGAAGCTGTGCCCTGGGAAGCCAAAAGCTCATGCTAAGAGAGCTGACACTTAGCTTCTCCACGGGGCCTGACACCAGAGCACTTATCACCACCCAGACCTTCCCAGGGCATGACAGTCTGCTCCCTGCCTTGTGCAACTCCAGCTGGCTGGCTGTTGTCTCGTATGACCCAGTAGGAGGCATCTCTTCTCCTTTTCTTTGCCTTGTTTGTTGGTTTGAACTTTCATTGGCATTTGACTCCCTTTCCCCTCTGGTTATGTACAAAGACTCTCGCTCTTCCTCCTTAGGAAGGCTGAATGAAATAACTGATGTCTGCAGAGGGCTGCAGAGAGCAGAGCAATGGGGGAAGCAGTGAGTGGAGCTTCCCTAGGGTGTACAGTGGGGGATACCACAGAACGAATGGTGGCCTAGGATTTATTGGGACCCAGGGATCAGAGAGAAGTTGCCCCAAACTGGCAGGAAATAGCAAACATATCCCAAGGAAGACAGCAGCCTCTCCTAAATCTCCTTGTCTATTTATCTTCCTCCCAACTGCTGTTGGGTGTGAAGGCCCCTCTTGTGCACATCCTCAGCCCCCCTTCACCAAGCCCCAATGCTGGACACAGCCCTGCAGCCCTGGTACCTGTCCATGTCGACTTGGCTGATCTGCTCACTTCCCTAGGAGGGGCTGCCACGTTCTGGCCTTTGTCATTCAGCTTCTGCATCATGACGGTCTCAACCTTCTCCCCGAACACACTGGACCTGCCAAGGCAAAGTGGTGCTACCGGTGAGCTGTGCCAGTGCTGCCTCTGCAGTGAGCAGGCCTGTGGCAGGCTGGCTCCAAGGCAGACTGAACTCCAGCACTAACACCAGTACAGCAGCCCTGTGGCCAGTTAGAAGCACTTTCTTCTTCTAATGCAGTGGGCTCAGGCTGTTGGAGTGATTGGACACTCTGTTCTGTGTCTCATGGGAAGCTGGAAGTCCTTCCCCTCCCTGACCCTGCTGCTCTGCACTGGCTATCCAGCAATTAGCTGCCAGCCTATCTGGGCAGAGATTTGGGTCCCAAAGCAGGGTGGCTCTGGGCACAGTGACAGAGCAGAGGTTCAAATCCCCTTCTCCCTTCAGTCAGTGCTGTGAACTGAACCAACATGCTGGTACTTTGTTGGCAGTCTACAAAGCTCCAGAGGCATTTCTTCAGCCAGGGGGATATTCCAGGTGGATCCTGGAGGGGCAGAAAGTGCTCTCCTGGAGCTCTGTCTGTGGGGGCTGCAGGAATCGGGGCCAGCAAGAACACAGTGCTTGAGACAAGGCTGTCCTAGGTATTTGCAATGTCACAAAGCCCAGCTCAGCTCACAGCTGGGAGCAGCAGAGCTGGACGAAGGGCAAGGAACACGAGGCACTGGCTCATCCTGCCTTGTCTGGGAGACTCTGCTCCCCGAATACTTACAGGCCTGAGATCAGATCTGTTTCAGCCCTCATGTATGGCCCTACGTCCTGGGAGTGGGAGATGCCACTAGCTCCATCTGCTAGGATCTGCCGTATCAGATCCTCATCTGGGGAAACAGGAGAGCAAGAACATCAGTGATGGGAGCACAGCACACAAYACTGCACCAAGGGACAGTTCTGCCTGCAATCAGCTGCTATTTGTGGAGCTAGGGACGGGAAAAGCCCAGGTGTACATAGTTGTGGGATCCTTCTCCATGGGATGGGCCCATCCTCCCTCCCTGTCTTCTGGCTCCTGTCTACTCCCATTTGGCTGCAGAGCCTGGCATGAAACTGCTGGTGTAGGAGGCCAAGCTCTTCTCCTTCTCCAGTCGTTTACACAGGTCCAGAGACACACCATGGCCTTGAAACCAGTGAAGTGCTGGTTGCTTGCAACATTCAGATYCCCTGGGAACATGTCTCTTTGCTCCTACTTTGCTGGCGGTGTAGTGACCACTCACTTCAGACTAATCCACAACCATCAGGATTTCTGCTTCCCAGACTGAATTCCCCATTAAGAAAATCTGACTCTCCTCCCCTGCCCCTCAAACAGGAGCCAGCAGTGATGGCAACAGGCTCTGCTATTCTGCCTTCTCCAGAGCTGAGCCAGGGCTCCCAGGGACCAGATTGCTCCTCCTGCACCTCCCTGGGGTGTTTACACCCTAGCACAGAGCAACACTGCTCACACACCCACCTGAGGCAGAGAAATATCTAGGCTGCCCTTGGTGAACGCCAAGTGACAAGCTGTCCTCCTCAGTCGCCAGCGGGGCTTCAAGTCCAAGGTGGCGACTGGCCCGGCCTCTCTTCAGCTTCTGAATAGTGTTGCCCATGATGGAGGGGTCGCTGAGGAGGTCTGGCCAGCTGAGCAGGGCCTCGCTGGAGGGCCACCGCACAAGGCTGCAGGAAGACAGAAGAATAGTGTGCAACGAGGCATGCATGGGGAACAGGAAGCATGAGAAAGGCAACTGTGTGGTTGTGTAGTCCTCCCCAGAAGGGGAACAGCTGTGGGAGCACAACTCCCAACCTACCAGCATGTCCCTTTATYGTGATCTGCAGAGGACACTGGGTTACTATTCAGATACAGCCTTTGTGGGAACAAAGCTGGTGAGGGCTAGGTTTCCTCAGCTCTCTGGCAACAAATAGTTATCAGCTCTAATAAAATACAGGCAAGCAGCACTCCACACCTGCAGGCAATTGGCCTTTGATGGCCCTCCAGTCTCCCACCCAAAACACAACATAAGCTGTGAAACAGTGTTTCACATTTGCTGGCCTGCAGCACTGGAAAAGGTGAAATGATGTGTGGGAGGCTGAAAGCAGAAAAACCACTGAATTCCTGCTTGCTCTGATTTCCAAAACCTACTTACCTTTTGGAGTCCTCCAGGAACAGATCTGTTTTGGTTTGCTCAGAGAAGGCCTGTGGAGGAAGTGGGAAGTATTTCAGGTACATCACACTGGCTGATGCCCAGTTAAACTAGCAGGCAGTTAACACTGCTGCACTAGGGGTCACTGGAAACCTGGAACCTGAGCTGCTCTTAGCCCTGGGTCCACACCTCCAGGTGCCTCCTGTCCTCCAGGAGATAACATCCAGGCATGCTGTGAAGATCTGTGCTCTCAGATAAAGAGCAATAGCTGGATACCAGCTTGTGCTCAGTACCTGAGGATGGCCTGGAGGGAGATGCGGCAAAAGATGAAGGGCTGTGGCTCTCCCCAGTCACCAGTATTTACAAGTGGCAAATGTGCATCAGTTCTTACACTGACAGCTGCAGACGGGCACTGGGCCCATGCAGGGGACAGGAGGGCTGCAGGGAGCACAGATCCATGCAGCCTGTCCAGCTTTCGGGTGTGAACCAGATTACCTCTGCCCGGAGTCCTGGGAAGGTGAGGAAGGAGCTCTCCAGGATTGAGGAGTCCARGTAGTTGTCGATCTCCAAGGACTGCTGGTCTGAGTGAGTCAGGGTGTGGTTGATGGAGACCTGCAGGAGACAGAAAGGCTTGAGCAGAGAAGGAATGGGTGGAGGTGACAATGTTGCTGTGGCTCAGAGCCTGCTGCTCAGCTCACTCTCTCATGCTCAACTCACTGCTCTGCTGGGGAGCTCCGCACTTCTAGATGCAGGGCCAAGGGATCCCGGCCTGCACAGCAGGGCTGAGAAAAGGCACATGCAGGTCCTTCCCTGCCTCCCAGACACCTTAGGCACTGTCTTACATTACCACAGCCCAGGCTGTTCCAGGCACAGGCTCCCAGGAAGCTGCATAAGTTCATAACCTCCTGCAAAGCAGGGAGTACTTACAGGAACAACAAATATCAGACACATTTGTGGCTCATCAGTCACTGAGCAGCTGGCTGTGATACTTAATGGGGTTGCCAATTGTGTCTAACTAGTCATTAAATCCCCAGCTAATCCCTTCACAGCTGCATAACCACAGCTCTGCTCAGACAGCTGAATTTGTACCGAGGGCAGGTATTTCATTAGAAACGCTCCAATGAGCATCTCTCTAGCTCCTGCCAACACAGCAAAGGGTCACACCTTTAAATGGCATTTGGGTACCTATTGCATACTGAAATCAAGAGGTAGTAAGTGCCTAAACGGCTTTTAAAATCTGCCCTTTTGGGATCTGTCTGGGCACTGCTAGAATCCAATATCACACAGCACATATCTAAGGGGGKGATCTTTCCCTCTAAGGTCAGGGCTGCTCCCAGCTCAATGGGGAGGCAGAATCTTGCTAAGCACAAGGCTCTGACCATGGTGCAAGGCAGTGCAGAGCAGTGATTAGGAAGGGGCAGAGACCAGCTAGGGAGCTGCTGCACCACAAAGGGCAGAATCTAGCCCTGGCATCACACCTGCTTGGGCAGCCTGCAAATGCTTCTCCTGATTACCTTGCCACGAGCCATCCGGAAGAGAAATAAAATGACCAGGTAGAGAGGATAGACCACCACGCTGGACACCAAACCAACAGCCACTGTGTCTACATTAACAGGGATCAGGTTGGAAACAGCCCCATTGCTGTAGAGAATCAAGAGAGAACAGAGACCAATGTGAGCAGGAGCACTCAGGGTCGCCAGCCAAGCAAGCAGACAAGAGAGCACAAATGGGCGTTTCAGGTGTGCAAAGAGTGCACCAAGCCTAAACCTCAGAACAAATCCAGGTGGGAGCATTTGAAAACACCTTTGCCATGGCGATCCCTGAGGTGGCTGTTACCACACACAGCAAGGCACAGACAAGAACTGAAACACTCTCCTAGGGCAGGCTAAAAGGCAAAAAAGGGGTGTGAGCTGTGCTAACAGAAGACACAGCAAAACCAGGCGAGGAGGAAAGCCCATCAGGCTGTCCATGATCCATATCCTGATCCAAGATTCTTTGGAACAGGGAGGGCAGCCTCAAGGCCACAAGCAAGACACCTATTCTAAGCAGACATAAGGTCCATCCTGCCCTAAGTAATGAAGCACAGGAAGGTCCCCAAGAAGGTAAGGAACTAGCCAGAGCAGGAAGGAACACAGCGCACCTGAGGTGTACGTTCCCCACCACGCCGTACCATACAGCATTGGCACAGAGGAAGAGGAAGATGAGGAGAGAGCAGCAGGTGGCTCTTTGGACACGGGTGAAGCGGCTGCGAGGCGGGCGGTCCCACATGGAGAGCCAGACATGCTTCTCAAAAAAGCCTCGCTGCAGCTCTGCTATGAAGATCCGGGAGAAGCTCCTCAGCTCCGTCTCACCTGAGCACAAAAAGAGAGACTCTCAGGGCCAGCTGCACAGAACAGAGGGGACCTAGCTGGGCCTGGCACGGCCTCTCCTTCCAGGCTGATATTCAAGGGGATGTCCRCACTGCATCTATATTGTGCCTCCTGCACAGCTGGGTCTCTGCCCTGTATTGTACTCTAGCACAAAAGACCCAGTAGAGTGTTTGGCTGCACTAGGTATCAATGCAGTGAGGCAGTGTCAGTGTGGAGGGGCCATGGTGTCCCTGCAGAGTCACTCGCTGTGGGCCCTTCCCCGGTGCAATGAGGGCTGCCATGCTGCACAGCTGTCCCAGCCCCACACCCCAAGGGCTGAGCACTCACTGGCAGCATAAACCTCCTTCTCCACCATGCCATCATTCTCTTCGCTCTCCACTGACAGCCAGTCATTCACCAGGAAGAAGTAGCTCTTGCTGCTCTGCAGGTCCCGGATGATGATGTGCTGCAGGTACCAAGAGGGGCTCAGTCCTGAAAGCCAAGGGACAAGGAAATGTGTTTCATGTCAGACATTCCCTCCATAAGTCTGCAAAGCCAAGAGGGCAACACAAGGAGAATCCTCAAAGGGGACAACAGCAGTCTCTCTGTAACACTACTGATGAGGATTGCACACTACCCAAGAGAAGGGTGTACTTCTTGTACAGACATTTACAGACACTGCCACAGTGCAAAGCACATTGGACTGCACGTGTAAGGGCTTACAGCTGACCTGGTCTTCAGACTTCCCTGTAACGGAAACTCCATGTCCTCCCCCAGCAATCTTCCACTGAGCCAGTGGTTCACCATGGTCTCCCACCAGGTTTAGCCCAGGGTGTTAAGCAGTGCTGCTCCTGGCCCAGGTACCAAACGGACCAGAGCCTGGTTCTGAGCCAGGACAAGTGATGACTGCCTCAGCCCCACATGCCTGTTCATGCCTCACCTTTATTGTCATGCCAGATACGGATACGCCAGATGCTCCCCAGACTCCGCTCTGTTGCAATCTGAAACACATCGAGGCTGTTGCGGTGGAAGGCGTTTTCTCCATCCAGATGTCTGTGACCACTCTTATTGTCCACACCATACAGGGCAATCCCCACGTGGGCTGTGGTACCTGGCAGAGTTAAGAGGGCTCAGTTAGGGGAGTCCATCCAAGCAGAAGCTGTAACCCAGCAGCCCTGCCTTCCTACCCCAGACCTGGTACCTGATGCAATGGCCCTTCAGAGAGGTCACCTGGAGACCTGGGAGGAAGGAATGTGCTTCTCACTAGCCACCCCACACCCAGAGATAGTGCTACACACAGTCTGGAAGGCAGCTGCTCAGGTTGGCCTGGTGCATGGACCTTGGCATACTCATGGTTTTCCTCTTTGTAGGGGACTGAAGCTAATGCCCTTTGCCTTGCTAACACCCTAATGGGAGGAGATGTTTGTTCTGGATGTTCTTTCCATCAAGTAGTTGAAAGGCTTGTTTTCTTTGACTTCTCTCTGGTATCAGTTGCCAGATGCTCCTCAGTCCACCTGKGCCACCTGGATGGTCCTGGGGGTGGTTTCAGGGCAAAGCTGCTCCCAGTGAAACCAGTGGTTACACCGAGATCAATGGGAGCATGTCTCTGGCAGTGACATGGTAGCACTCCACCTCCATCCTCGCTCAGAGCTCCCRCATCCCAGCTGCTCAGATTTCCAAGCTCAGAAATGATGTTTCTAGCAGCTCTGGCTACAATCCCAGCCCCAGACCAGAAAGCCCAGCTTTCTGCCTCCATGCTGCCAGGAAAGGTTCAGATGGAAGAAAAAAGATGGATGCTGGGGGACAGCAAAATGGTCCATGTAGAGGGCCCACAAGGCCTGGATGCTTCTGCAGGAGAGGATCAGAACTGAAGAACAGCTCCTGCCTCTTGGCTGTTCCTGCAACCACAGGCCCAAGTCAGGGTGCTCCTCTCCAGGGCTCTTGGCCTGCCCCATCATCACATGAGTTACTTTGCCACCTTGCAGAACTTGTGTTTGAAAGCTGAGGAAGCCCTGAACTGATTGTCTGCTCAGTGCTCCTCCAAATACACCAGGCCCTGTGGGGGAATGTTTGGTGCATGATGTGCTGATGTGAGGTCTCAGGGGAACTACACTGATGTCACTCTAGGCAATCAAGCATGGAAGCAGTCTATGGACTAACCTGATCCTCTGCCCCAGCCGGTTTTCACCAGGATCTCATATTTGTACAGCCCGTTCTTCCCGCAGAAGGGAATCACCCCCACTCGGTTAATGTCAATCATGTCTAGCTTGTGCACAATCAGTGCAGCCACCGAGTAGGTCACAAAGCAGACAGCACACGTCAGCAGAACGATGTAGTTGAGACCTGGGCCTGGAGCCTAAAAGAAAAGAAACATGCTGAAAGGCACTCTCCTTATCCAAGAGGATCCCTATCACTCCCCAGGAGTTGTGCCACCCCTTTGCTTGCTATAATCATCAAGCATACATATCATACCACGCACAGAGAGGGGGAGACCTGTCCCCACACAGACTGCATGGTCAGGCCTCACTTGCTCATAGCCCATGCTGAGTGAGCTGCAGCAGCCAACTGAAGTTTGCTGTAGCAGATGCAGACAGCTCTCTGCTCCCACTTACATCACTGACAGAGCTAGAAAGAACTTGAACATCCCTGGGAACCAGAGAGCAGCTGACAGGTGCAAACTCTCTGAAATAAAACAGCACTGGGTGACAGCTGGGAGGAGTGTTTGGCATCTCAGGAAAGAGCTGAACGCACTGCAAGGTGCTCAGAATACAGAATAAAGCTCTCTGCAAAGGTCTGTTTTTAGCATCAGCAGCCAGGTTTCATAATCAAAGGACACAGCCCTTCTGTGAGCTCTGCCCATCTGCAGCTCCTAAAGACACTTAGGTGCTTGTGCTGGTTTCTCAGATAGGCACAGATCAGCCATGACCCATGTTGAACATAAATGCTGATGGGAGCTTAAGATTTCTTCCAGGTGACAAGGGTCTGCTCAGTTTGCCAATGCTGCACTGCCTCTGCTTTGTTTTACTCACAGGGAAGATGAACTGGACAGAGTTTGGGGGGACAAACAGACTGGCCCCGAAAGCGGTGAGGTGCTGGGTTAAGCACACAGCCTGGTCTGGCCTGGTCTCTTCCAGCGGGATGATGCCTTCTGTCTTCCACCGTTTCTCCTGCTCACTGAAGTACTGGCACAGGGAGGTGTACAACCCTAGAGTCACCTCCACTGGGGACCAGCTGAAATGGTTTGTGATGTTGAAGTAATACTTCTGGATGGTGTCATCAGTACTGTAGAAGGGAGAGAAAGCAAAGAGACATTATTAGCCCACCTGCTGAAGGGACACAAACCCCATTCCAACTGAAGTGTGCCCATGGAAAGCACGTTGCTGCGTGGACAGATAAGCACATGCATGACGGGGAGGAAAAGTCCAGTGAATGGGGTGTAATTTACAGAGCCCTTTGGCTATGCAGAAACTGTGGCACTCTACAAACCTCTTTAATTATTCTTTAATATTTTTATTATTTCAGCACCTGGAAGCCATAGGCACAGGTCAGGAACAGAGCAAAAGCACTATGTTGCACACCCTCTTCTCCTCCACAATGCTGCTGGCTGGCAGCCTTGCACAGCTCTCCCACCCGCTCTTCACTGAGTCCCACTGACCCACATGATACTTCCATAGCAGTTCTATGATTCTTGGCTGAGAGAAGGTTTGTTCATTAGGACGATTAATCCCTCTTTGAGCATCCTGTTACCAAAAGCCATGGAAGCTGTGTCAACTTGCACAACAGTGGCTCCACTCTTGCCCCACCTATTCCCAAGTTGCCTATCATTCTTCTCAGATAATGCCTAGGAATTGTTCATAAATAACATGAAGCATGAACACACACACTCCTGGGAAAGGCAGCAACTGAAGTTACGAGAATGACTGCTCTGATAAAAAAAGACAGCTTTGCTCCAAAACCCAATAGCACAGCAGCAGTGCTTAATGAGCCCCGGCATGCTGGAAGCACCAGGCAAGTAGGGGGGATGAAAGCCCTTGAGGGCACTCATATTCTCTTCATGTTACGCACTGCGAAGATGAGCTCTACAGGGCAGAAGTGCTTTTGTGAAGGTTGCACTGTATTTCAGGAACTGGGCTAACGTGTGTGATGCCTCGACTTAAGAAATGCTTTCATGAGCTGCATGAAGCAATCCCTGTATCTACAACAGGTCAGTGTGAGACCTTTGGGACACAGCCCTGTTAAACATGGGCAACTCTGAGATTGGTAGTGCTTCTGGCACTACCACATGGCCACAGAGGATGAAAGCCTGGCTGGGGAGGTGGCAGGCAACAGTCTCCAGCAACTGCTAGGCAAGTGAGCACAGAGAAGGGCAGCAGGGGGAGACTGATCATTAGGAGAGGCCCTGGGTGAAGTCTTGATACTAACAGGGGATGTGATTTAGTGCTCTAGAAAGGGGAAACCTCCCTCACCTGGATCAGAAAGGCAAATCACAGAGCAATGAACTGCTTCTGCACTAGGGGCAGTTGATGTCTGGGAAGGAAGGAATGCCAGGACAGAAGAGGTGCCAGTGTTGGGGTGTAGAAATGGCAGCTTGCAGGTGCCTGCACAGAAGATCTGTCTCCTCCGAGAAGAGAGGAACACAGTTAATAGCTACAACAGCACCTGCTCTGCAGAGCAACTTGGCATAAGCCATGGTAAGGCCCTGAGCATCCTGCATGCACGTTCATGTGACTGCCTGTGGGTGATAAGGATTACATGAGAGGCTTCACTTACATGGGGGAGGTGAAGAAGGTGTAGAGCTTGTGGTCACTTCCAGCCAGGGCCTCCAGGCCAATTTTCTTAGAGGCACTGCAGTTGTGCTCATTTGGCTCGGGTTCGTGATGGAGATAGGCCATGATGAATGGCTCAGGCTCACTTGCAATGTAGTGCTCTGCATGGGGAGTGGGAGAAAGAACAGAGAGTACTTTATAAACACCAGGGAGAGCTCGATCACACTCCTGCTGCCAGCAGCGGATGCTCAGAGAGGAGCATCCAGAATGCAGAAAGCTGGGAGAGATCCTTAACCAGATTGTACCCTCTCAGTCTGCAGCTGAGAGCATCCCTGAGCAAGTGACTCTGGATACCATTGCACCTGACCCAGAGAGGGACAGGACAAACTCCCTCCAGTGCTAACGTGGCTCACTGAAGGGCCGGGTAAAGCAAAAGATTTCCCAGTGTCAAAATTCATGAGCAAAGATTATACTGGGGACTGAATAATTCCTGTGACAACCAGAACTTTGACTGTGCTGTGTGGAGCTCACTGGCTAGGCCTGACATCTCCTTCTGCATATCAGTTATCTCTCAATGCAACCCTCCTTTGCTGCAGCACCCACCCCTCCTCTCCCATGGGAAAACGAGCATAAAGAGTTGGCGCTGTCTCTGGGCTACCATTCAAGACTCTGTAAGTGAGCCGGAAGTGCAGTCCTGCTTCTCTGTTGTTGCTCTCCATAGTTACAATGAGGTTCACAGATGTTCTTGCTTCAATGACTTCAGTGCCAGCAGAGAGATCATCAGAATCTGTGTTGTTTGATATCATCACTGTGATGGCTTTCTCTGCGTCCAGGCTCCCAATGGGGATCTGCACTCCGTTGTGGGTCTGAAACTCCATGGAGGCTACCTTTGTGGACACAGTGTAGTTGCTGATGTAACCAAATGGGAAAGGATTGGAGTCCACCTGGAACATGACTTGAATGACATCAGTCAGGTTGGAAAGGGTGGTGTTGAAAGCCTGGGGAATGGAGAACTGGCAGTTTGGTGTGTTTTCATAGCAAAGCAAGTTAAAGGGATCAGACCGCTTGCCTGTGGCCTTAATTTCTCCTCCCACCAGCTCAAGGGGCTCTTCATTCAGCACTCGAGACTTCATGAGGATGCGCATCAGGCTGGAAGACAAGTTGTAGGCTTTGGGAGCTAGCAGAAAATTGTGGGAATCACTAAGCAATTCTTGGGGCTTAGATTCTTGTGAAACCGTGTTGACAAGGTGAATTAGGTCACCTGTCAGGAGAGAAGAGCAAACAGAGAAACTGGTAAATCGTACAGTCTAGATAACATCTGACACCTTCCCAAAACAACCAGATAAGTCCTTCCTTACTGCCCTCTCACTGTAACTCAACACTGTGCACATGACTTTCCACACTGGAAGTGTTCAGTAGCCCTCAGCTAAAAACAGAGCTGTCAACTCTTCCTGCAGTCCTTTGACTAATCTATGAAGTTTGGTAGTGAAGACTTAATCACAACAGGCTTTGTTTTCCTCCTGTGAGGTAACTAGAACGGCAGACTGGGAAACAGGGAAGGAATGGATAAATCAAACACGTTACTAAGTTCTTGCAATAYGAAGTGCAGAACATTCAGAAACACCTGACAAGCAGTGCAAAGAAGGTGCCTTCTCTTCCTTCAAGAATAACTAGTTGGCAATGCTCACATGGTGTTTATGGGTGCCCCAGTGAAGTCTGGTACCCTCCTCAGATTGCAACCAGGAGGGGAAACATCTGCAAGCCATATCTGTTATTCATTGTTTACTAAAACGGCAATTCCATGAAGTATTGGTGAGGTTATTAACAACTGTTAGATTTGATTGTCCCCAGAGACAGCTGCCAAAGCCAGGACAGCCCTGGAAAAACTGCAGGAAGGATAAAGTACTGGGGCGCCATGCTCCAAATTTTAAATGCAATTTCCCCAACAGCTTGAAGAGGCCTGAGCCAAACCTCTAATGGGACAGGGGAGAACCTACAAAAACTCCCTCAGCTTCTCTAGCCTACTTCTGCCCTGCWCCCTGAGCAGGGACCCTGTGCTCTTAGCAGTGTGCAGTCAAAAGTCACCCATCACTGCACAAACAGAACTGACCTGTGATGTTGAGGATGTTGTCAGCGATGCCTGTTGGGGTCACAGTGCCCTGGGTAGTCTCCCCTTGCAGGATGGTCATCATGGTTTCTAGCTTGTTCAGGGTCCTTGTCAGGCATGACTTGCAAACCAGCTCCTTGCTCACCACCTGCAAAGGGAAACATAATCTGATCCAGCAGGAATGCTCTGCGGGAAAAGGGCAGCTGTGGGCAAGTTCAGCTGGCTCAGTCTTGCAAAGACCTGAGCACATTGGTTCAGAAACTAATTACACTCTGAAAGTTAACCCTGCTCTTTCCAGCCCCAGCAGGTGACTGGGGAGACCAGGGCTTCTCTGTTCATACTGAGAGATGTCAAGAATTTGTTGGTGTCTCCAGGACTCCCCCATCCACTTCCTCTCACCCTACAGTTTGCCAGCATACAAGCAGGAATGCCAGGAGTCTGATGGAGGATGCATTAAGGTGGAAAGGGGCAATACAGGGCAGCACATTCAAGTTCCCTKAAGTTCACATGTAAGGATCAAGCACATCTCCTGTGGTTGCATCTCATGAGTACCCCTTTGGGGCCACATACAGCTCCTACTGAAAACAACCAGAAGGAGCCGGGCAGGGCTCCTCCATACGCACACAGTTTACTTCAATGGAAGCAGGATTTGGCCCTAACTGAATCCATTCCAGTGTCCAAATACTCCCAAAAGCTGTGGGAGGGACCCTGCCACTCAGGCGTGATGGATATCCCTCCCTCCGCTCCCAGATGTGTCCAAGAAACAGAATGTTCTAGCCATGGCCTGGAGCTCCCAGCACACTCAAGGGCTGGACAGAGAGACCAAGGCAACACATGGAAGCTGTTACCACAATCCAGCTCCTAGCGCTTATTCATCTTTTTCTTTTAATCATAAGATTCAGACGTGATTCACCATATGTTTTGGTGCAGAATCAAAACAGMGTCTGCAGGTCTAGAATTCCTTCTTTTTTGCTTAAATTTGTAAGCTATGAGAAGTGAGGACATACTAAGTAAATGAGAGTCAGCAAGGCACGGTGAGACAACAAGGAGTTATGGGGAGGAACCATGCAAGCRGAGCTATTACTTAGGAAGTAGAACCTACTAAGAAGCTTGAGATTCTTTTTTTTCCTCGCCAGGAGAAATTCATTCTGATTTTTCCTCTCCCCCATAGGTAAAATCAAAAAATATCAGCACTGGTTGACAATTCTAAAGGAAAGGATATCTGTGAACTCTTTGCTCCTCTCAAACATTTGGGAAATTCTAGATTACCATTTTTTATAAGCTTTTCATTCCAATTCAGAGCACAAACTAATCCTTAAACATCAGCTTTTCCCATGTGACAAAAATTCCATTTCTAGACCTGAGCTTCCACCATGACATCAAGTTGCAGGGCAAGAGCATGTGTGAATGAGAGAAACAAACCGATTTAGCACAGGAATGGGATGTGCAAAATCCCAAATCCCTGAACAAAGGTGAACAGAAAGAAGTGATTTTTGAGGTTCAGAGACTTTAAAGCAGATGAAGAAAGAGCAGAATAGGGACTTTGTGGGTGGGACACAGTAGTTTGTCCATCATTTGACTGACAGCCTGTTCCCACTGAGCAAGGTTGCTGGCCTGGTTACGGAGCCGATAAGCAAGCAAGGCCGGGGTACCTGACTCCAGTCCCAAGAAGCAAAGACTTGGGAGGGTGGGGAAGGAACAGCATGCCAGAGCAGACTGGCTGACCACCAAAACCCAAGCACATTATATAACYGGGCTCTCTTCCCTTTGCCCATCTGACAAAACATATAAAGCCACTCCTAAATCCAACAGACAGCAGCCCCAGCACGTGGAGCTGAAACTGCCGGCTGGCCGGGGAACACAATGCTTCCAATCAGCAAGAGAGCAGAGAAGTGATTCTAATCTTGTACTGCAGAAATAGGGCTGGAAGGAACATCAGTCCTTGGCTTTGTCCTCTGGTCAAGGCAGGCCCAGCTCTACTTGTGTTACTCCTGACAGAGTCCAGCCTGTCCTTGGAGACTCTGCAACTCCCCCAGTAATTTATTCCAGTGCTTCTCTAACTTGCCAAAGCSTTTCTTACAGTCTCCATCTACAAGTTAAGGTACCTACTTGCTAGCAGGCTACCACCCCAGGCCTGGTACGAGAGAAGAAGCACAGAGTTCTTAGGTGGTGTCTTACAGCATGTGAATACATCACTTTATCCATGTTGCCTGCTAGGTTGGTGGTGTGGCAAGGSGCAGAACTGACAACACTGGCACTTAGGAAACCAATACAGAAACCCTAACGATGTCAACAAATGATACGTGTCCTCCTCGTGTGTGTGTGGGAGTGTGTGTGTGTTTGTGTGTGAGAGAGAGAGACAGAAAAGCAGAAGAAGAACTGAAGAGACCTCCCCTGTAATTATTGGCATCTAAATTGCATCTGGAAGAGCAGGAGGCTGGAGGTGGTGATGGGGAACATACCGTGCACTGAGCCAAGGCAGCTGAGATCTGCTGGATATCATCAACCGTGTTCACATTCAGCGAGTTCAGGGTTTCTGTGATATTGTTCCGAGTCCAGGTCCGGAGTTCAAATTCATTCCCAGGGTCAGGTTCCAAAAGCATCGACCGCTCGTACTGAAGGGGACCAAACCAGGTACAGTGAGGAAAGGTATCAGGTTGTTTCAAAGGAAGAGGTGCTGTGCTGAAATCACCTCTTTCCTGCACTCTACATCTTCTCTCTGCCCATGCTTCTCCCCAGAGGGTGATCTAATGAGCTGGGTTTTCAGTAGAACTTCCTCATTTTCCCTTCTGTGCTCCAGGCAATTATCTTAACAGCCTTGCACTTGACAGCTAAGTAGTACAGCAGTGTGCAATCCTTACCCAGCTAAGCACAGTACCTGTGTTCAGGGGGAACACCCCTGCCTGGCTTCCAGACATGCAGCAGGTTCTTACAGGGCAGGAAAGCAGGAGTATAGACCAAAATTCTTGCCCTGCCTACAGCAGTGCACATGGAGGGACCAGGGCCCTACTTCAGATATGAGTGAAAGTGAACTTTCATCACCCAGGAGGATGAGGCTCCTGCACTGTGGACTAACAGAACATTGTGTGCAGCCAGGACAGGAACTTTCTACCCGGCGCAGCTCAGCAGTCAGACCAAGGAGGTCTCCTCAGCACCCAGAGCAGCGCCCAGGGAGCGCTATAGGGAGTTGCCCATCCTGCTGAGATGGAGCAGGGGAGGCCTGCTTAGGGGAGGAGTGGGGGAGGTGGAGGAATTTGGTCCAAGATTTCTGTTTCTAAATGCAGTGTTTAGACTTGTGGTTGGCAGTAATGAGGAAAAGCTGGCTGAATATGAGGGCAAAAATGCAGGTTGCATGGGGGACTGCATGGGGGGGCTGCATTGCCTTCTCTAGGGCTCCTGTTTCATTTTGCAACCCTTCTGCTTTCCCTGGCCATTGTGTGTCTGGAGCTYGTTGCTCTTTTTCATGCGCAAAAATAGCTCCAGCCCAACTCCCAGTTTGCATGTACACTGATATACATGAAAAACTGTAGCATTAGTCAGTTCCTCACATCGCTGGACAAAACCTAGCCAAAGAACAGTGCTGGKGGTTGCAAGGGCTTCCGGAGGCCCSTCYGGGGCAGAGACTGGTGCTTTACCTCATTTAAGATGGTGATGAGRGCCAGAGAGTACTCAATGACCTGCTGAGGGTCCCCCTGTTTCACTAAACCCTGGAGCACGGTGTCAGTTTGATTGTAGAGCCAGTGGGAGAGGCTGGGGAACCCCTCAGGTAAGCTGATTTCCATGGAGCTGCCAAGGCAAAGAGGCATTTGGTTTAAATACAGACTATCAAATGGGTCTGAAGGAAAAGGGCAGAATCTGCCTTGTAGCTGGGAAGGAAAAAGAAGGGGGAAACAGGTAGTTAAAGAACAGAGACAACATCACTGATACCTGCTCTGGTACCCAACTTGCACCAGCTGTACATGCCTATGAGAAGAAGCCTGATTCCCCACTGGTCCAACTCTGTGAAGTTGGAAGTGGAGGACACACACGGGCACATTGAGCCCAAAGGAGAAAATCTGGGTTTAGCTTGATGGAGCATAAGGAGCACCTAAAAATCATGGTCAGTGTGCTGGGAGGAGCTACACTACTTTTGGCTTTGTTCCCTGGGGTCTAAGGAACAGATGGGACACAGATTCTCCTCTGCAGGCACTGCAGGCTGCAGGACTGCACACTCCACCCTGGGAYGCCTGGACCACATCTACAGTGAGGGGGGCTGCAAGCTGGCCTTGAGAGGGAGCAGCCATGTAGCTGTGTAAGACAGTGCTGAGACCAGCTCAGGATGCTGTCTGGAGGCCCGAGGGCACTKGGTACCTGTGTGGAGCACATCGGAGACCAAGGAGTGTCTGTAGAACGGATAACGGGGCTTGCATGGGACTGACCCCACTGGGACTCGAGCTGCAATCCCTTCCACCCTATTCAAATGCGTGTGTTCTCCACCTTGGCTACATGAGATCTCCTCTGGCTCTCAGCAGTGAGACACCAGGCCATGCTCAGCACCAGCRCCTGCTGCTGACAACTTTCCTTTGAGGGTTCTTGATGCAGAGAAGATGGCAGAGGACAGAACATGTTGTCAGCATGGGATGGAGCCCTTTAAGATAAATGGCCAGCTGTCATTATTCATTTGGCTCTCAGCAGAAGTCTTTAATCAAAATGCAACCGTTTGCAACTGGTTGAATGCAACAGAAAGGGCAGACATTTACATTTCTTGCTTTACCACCTGTGAGCACTGCTGCTTTGAAAACATACAGAGATCTTCTGAGAAAATGAAACCATGCTGTAAAAAGGAGGAGTCACCAAGAAATTAAGGGGGTGGTCAGGGAAGCAGTAACTGATGGGAAAAAAAGTCTTCCCCTTGAGAGATCATATGCAAAGACTGGAGTTCTCTGCGGCGTCAGCGTCCTGTGCTGAGCCTCCCGTCGCCCTCTTGCCAGCAGCCTCTTCCAAGAGGCAAACGCTTCACCCAGGATCYACTGAGCCCTTCAGGAAAGGGACCCAGTGGTTAAGCCAAAAGACCATGACTCAGGCTTCTAGGCTGGAGCCTGGCACTGGCCTGCTGCATAACCCCAGACAAGCCACCCCAGCCATCCCCACCATCCCCAGCCTCTGAGAGGGGGCCTTACCAGTTAATGGCCACCACGGTTGCTCCCAGCTGGTCCTGGACAAGCACGGACACAGACACCAGGAAGCCACTCTCGTGAAAGCCTGGGGGCAGGAAGGCGCTGTGCTCAGCACGGCTGCCCTTGTACACACAGAACTCGTGGTAGTGCCCGGCCCTGAGGCGAGATGCCAGGAGGATGTACACCAGSGGGGCCCCCGCGTCCTCCGTGTCTYGCCAGCCTGCAAAACAAAGCCCGTACAGAAGGTCTGACTGGGGACTAAGGGCCTGGTGGAGCTGCAGCCCATGCCCAAGCGAGGCCAGCTTCTCAGCCCAGCAGGCAGAGCTGCCCCCGCACCCTTGTGTCCCCTTCCGTCCCCTGTTCCGCCCCGCACAGCTCAGCCCTGGGCAGTTTGCAGCGAGCGCTCCCCGTGGCTCTGCYGGAGAGGCAGGCTGTCCTCACAACTAGGTCAGCTTCATGACTCTGCCAGGGATGTTTTCAGGACCTGCAATGTAAAGCTCTGACCCTGCTTTGAATTTTTCTGATGTTTAGGGGCTTCTGACTGTGCTCTGAGGGGATTTGTGAGAGTTCAGGACCAAAATAAAAATCAGAATAATTTTGCTAGGGCTGAAAGTAGCACTGACCCAAGGCCACAGCCTCTGTAAAGCCCTGCAAAACCTCATGTTAGACTGAGTGCAGCCCTCACGCAGTTCAACATCTCAGGAATGACTGGGTATTGGATATGACCTGCACAAGGTTTCCTTGGGGCTCCCGGGAAATACGGAGAGCTCTGTGGGAGCGAGGCAGCTGGGAAATTCACTGCGCATCTGCCAGCGAGCAACAGTGAAGGAACATGAACTTTGGCTCTGCCAGGGCTCATTACGCTGGTTATAGACCAGTGAGTCTGTATTCTGAGTATTCCATTTCAGCTTAAAAACAATTATTAATAGCTAAAATTCCCATCAGTCCAGAGATGTACAGATTTCATAATTATTCCGGGTAGCTCAAAACATACCAAATGTTACAATCACATCATGCCAAATACATTTCTGCTTTTCCCCTGACTTAAGCTGCACTTTGCTGACCAGCCTCCCAAGAACCACCAGAATTCATCATTTTCTCTGCAGCGTGTCTTACCAGCATTTGTGCACCAGAAAGCATTAATCTGCAACACTAATCATTTGGAGAAATAAGGTTTTCAGAGGCACTTATTCTTTGGCCCAAGGCTATAGGATGTCAGCCAGCCCACTTCTCGAATGTTAGACTGGCTGTTGCTGTCTCTGCAGCTGCTTGAAAAGGTAACTGTGGATGGGAACATCCAGCCTATATATCAGAAAAGTCCCCAGTGCTTTGTCTTTTTACCCTTCCCATGTTTGTGTAACTCAGCTTTGGGCATCTATTTTCTTTTTCCTGCACCCAAACACCCATTTCTTCCACACCTACAGTCCTGGACTGGATACCACCATTCAGCTACATGGATTAGGCTTAAAAAAAGTGCCTGTCACCATGAGTGTTAGACCACTCCACAACCTGGGCACACAAAGCTGCTCATAGGCRCAAGCTTTGGGGATTAGAAATTGAAAGGTCCACTTCTGAACTCAGCCCTGGTCAGCAGGGTCCTGCGGTGGGAGTTCAGAGTAAAGAAAAAATGTGTGGGAACAAGGGCAGCCGGTAACTCACTGGGCATGAGAAAAATATTTGCCCRTGAAGAATAGAGAGGGCTGGCCAGTGCCCAGCACTGCCGTCCATGTACTCTCACCTGCACACTCAAAGTGCACTTTTGCCATCAGTGCCCTGAGCGGTCCTTTGGGAGACAGCCGGCAGGATCCTCCAACGGGTGGCTGGTTTGGGAGCAGGTCAATGGAGGCGAATCCTTCCTCCCCTGTTGTGAGGTCTGTGATGTGAAGGGTAAAAGTATATCCCTCCCCATCCTTCAATGCCCCTTGCCTCAAGACCAGGTTCATTCCTGTGTCGCCAGTGGAGGTAGTTTTTTTGTCCAGGATGAGAGACTTGTTTTTAAAGCTGTGTGCTGCCCATCTCTACAGAGATGAAGAGGGGAAAGACAGGAGAGGTTTTGTTTTAATCTGAAGTTACGTCCCTAAAATGTTTTCAGATTGAGTCTCTTATAAAAAGTAACAGATTTCTAGTGGGAGYGTCTGCCAAATTTGCAGTTGATAATTCAGCTTTAGTCTTGTGTGCTACAGCAACAAGAACTGGAAAGTTTCCAAAATGTCTGGTGGGAATATTTCCACTGTGAGATCTAGTTTAGTCTCTGGGATTACATCACCCTCCGACAGAATATTTCTTAATACAGAGCACAAAATACAGGAAATAAACTAAGTACTGGTGGAGTCTCCATGGGATACCAAGTTTTATATGCTGCAAGTTGAACGTGTCCTGGATGGTTACTGTTAATAGCACAAATGTACAACTGCGATAACAAGAGGAACAGTTAGATAGCCAGCCAGAAAATGCCATTCAAGTACATGCTTGGCTTGCTCAGAGCAATACAGATTAGCTCTCACAATGAGACTTCCACTTATAAAACCTGTTTCATTCAACAGGTAGCAGAGGATGCTGTGGAGTGGAATCTGTAATTAGAGGAGGACATGAGGGACACAGGGGAATCAGAACAGACTGAACAATCTCTACTTGAACCACTAGAATACTGTGCAAAATGCCATCCAGCAGGGAGAAGACAACACTTTACAGATCTCTTATAGGAAGGAGTGGCTTTTGTGCGAGAAGAGTTAGCCACGCACAGGCTTGACTTAAAAATGACCCAGGAGGGATGTGCCCTTGGGTAAGTCGAGATACTGATGGAGGAGTGATATGCCACGTGTCCCTCAGCCTGCAGGCCCACAAGAGCACAGATCTCTCCCTCAGGCTGCAGCTGGCACAACCCCAACACCCAGGGCAGGGGAAGGCCCTGCACAGCTTGTAGGGGATCCAGTGCCTGCAGAACATGGGAAACCTGTTTCACAGGCTCTCACAGCATGCACCCTGCTGCCAAGACACGACACGGCATGAGGGAGCCCCAAACCCCACAGCCAGCTAGGTCAGCGCAGGGTTTGTTTTAAGCTCCTGCCTCTGGAAGGCAGTACTGCAGCCAATTGCATGAGGCTGCAATGAAGAGATCGGCATCAGTCAGCCTTCCTCATCCTCTCAGCCAGACCTGGCTAGCCACTGTGTCTCTAAGGAAGTTTAGGTCCAGGACTTTACTTTCCACATAGCTCTTTCCACCCTGTCCTCTCTGACTCCCCCTTCTCCCTGCAGTCTAGCAAAGGTGAAGCGAAGATGGTCAGAGACCAGATTTTTATTTATGACGTTACCCCAAGTTTGGAGTCATTGTGACAGTTCTGGCAGGTCCCCTCCAGGTAGACGTAGGAGCTCTTGCTGACTTCATAGACAGACTGAGCCTTGCAGGAAACACACTCCAGGGACACGATAGGGACCCCTCCCCTCTTGATGAATACCTGGGAAAGTAAGGGATCGGGAGATCAGAGAGGCTGGGGACAAAAATACAGAGATCTAACAAAGTAAGCGGACATCCCAGTATCTGGTTCTTCAAACAGGAATCCACCCTGCCCCAGCCCAATCTGTACTAAGGATACAGCAGAAAGGAATTTCTGAAGGATTTCGTGTCAGACTTAAGCCACATTACTTGTCTTACACTGCCACGGCAAAGTGTCCACCACCTACAGGCTAGTCTTTCTGCCACTGACTTTTGAGATCCACCCAACACCAAGCTGGGCTAATCTAGGTAATTCGGGGTTTACTTGATTTACATTTTTTAACAACTCAAATCACTTTGAAAATGTCTGTCTGGTACCCTGTGCTGGATTCCCAGTGAGGTCTGCTTGTCCTGTTGGGTGGGGATGATGCTAACTGAAGCATTTTGCTATATTGATCACCTCAGGACAACTCTTACCCGAAAAAATGGAATCCCTGTTACAGTTTGGAAGAAAGGAAAAGTCTAAATGGGAGGAAAGCCTCCATCAAGTGCAGATCAAACATCTGGGGAGCACCTGCCCCAGGAAGCGAATGCAACTCTCCTTTGTTTTCTGGGAGCCAAACTCTTGGCCCAGTCTCTGCAGCTGTGGAGAGGCTGACCCAGTGGGACTATGGCAATTCTGCAGGGGACACAGGAGTGCTGGGCTGTGGTCCTTGTCCTTGACCCAAAGGGTTGCTAAATGGAAAGCATTTACAGTCCAGAATAACAGAGGATCCAGGACAAGCCAGTGTTTACATAGGATGTTCTTTCCCATGCAAAGGCAGTGTACAGCCCCTTCAGTCTTGCAGCTGAGGCTGCCTCCCCCTCTCCTGCTCTGATCTACGGAGCCTGGCCTAGAGTTGCAYGTTGCATTTCAGGACCTGACCCTTGGGCTCTTGAGTGCACTGTTCATAGCTCACTGCAGAACAGTCAGTATTTCTGACACTACTTATGCCCTTGAAAGACAGGAATGATGATAAAAATAGCTAGAGAGCACAACTCCCACTGTGCCTCAAATGCATTTTGCTCCATGGCCTGGAAGAACCAGCTTTTCGAGAGAGTGGCATGTTATCCCAGACTTTCAGTTCTGATCTAATCTGTACATCTCAAGACCTCTACCACACCTCCCCAGCAAAGCTCTCTGAGAGATGAGCGCTTTAGAAGAACCAGTCTTTCAGACGCAATGGCTATTGTGCTATGACTCCTATATTTTGTTTAAATTCCTTTAATCCCCTAGGAAACAAGGCTGTCTAGCATTTGACAGAGCCCTCTGCCCTGGCATAATGAATATTCTGAATTCAAAGAAAGGCAATACTGAAGAGATTGTTTAATATGGCAGGCTTTTAAAAGAGGAGAAATATTCCACAGCATTAAGCCGGAGAGCATTGAAGCTTCATTCATTCCTACAGTATTTGCAAATTTCCTATGACACTGGAATCATTGTTTTGCGCTCATGCATGGAAACCAGATAGTACGGAATGTCCTTGAAAGACTATCAATTTAATTTTTTTCTTTTTATCCTCCAGCTTTGGTTTAAAACCCAGGCTGTAAGAGTTTCCACTTTCAGACTAACTATATCTCTAATTGCCAAACGCACCGCGATGAATGTTTCTGACATAAACCATAAGTGCTGTCGGACTGCAGATGCATTAGTGTTAGGTTTAATTTGACATAAACAACATGCACTTAAAAGAATCTTCCCTTAAAAAAATTCAGGAGGAGAGAAGAGAAGAACTGTTGACAGTGAAATCAAATATCAAGTCATAGAAAGATCTCTGGGCAAAAATCAGGGAAGAGCCCAGTGTTGTGAAGTGTAAAGAGCCTGGGACTGCACACAGTGGTGGAATGGCTACTGCCCATGGACTCCTTTGATGCTCTGCTACAGCACATCTCTGCTGCAGACTACCAGGCCCAGTAACTGTGGCCAGTACTGTTCAGGGCTGGGTCATCAGTGCAGTGTCTGCACAGAGTGAGACTAATGCAGGTCTAAAGGAAGGAAGAAGCTAAAAGGACTTGGCAAGACAAGCAAGAAGTGCTGCCCAAAACAGTGTAAGATGAATATATCACTGAAACACCTGTGTCTATTCCTGCCAAGGACCTGGACGGCATCAGTTATGGAGCCCCAATGATGCCCTGAGGTCTCTCTYCCCCCCGCTTTCTCTTGCTGATTGGTGTAGCTGGATAGTGGTAGCTGTCCCTAGGTAAACTGGCACTGGCTCTGGGATCAGACCAGGGGAAGCAGCTGGTGGGAGTCACTTTTGGTGGGGCACAGTCCTAAACCAGCAGCACTCTTCTCTGGAACCTTCCTTAGGAAAAGGGCCATGGACTTCCAAGTTGGCTGTGCCCAGTGACAGGCGCACAAGGACTGAGAGCAATAGTTTTCTGTGGTACGTACGGTTTGATTTGTTGCCTCGCGATTCATACCCGCCTTCCAGACAGTGAGGTCGAATGTATACTCCACATCTGCTTCTAATACAGCTTTGGGAATGGTGACAATTCCTCCCATGGCACTGAAATTCAGAGAGCACCCTGCAGCCGAGCTCTGCTTGCAAGGAGAAAAGAACTTTCAAACTCTCCTTGGTATGGGTGCACATTGGGTTAGTCAACAGCCCAAACATTCAGGTTCACCCAGTATCAAGTTACTGTTACAGATCTTACTCTGCAATGCCACTGCCAGGGGTGGGAGAAACAGGGTGGTGTCTGGTCAGTAAAGCACATTATCCTATTTGTCAGGTTAGTAAATAGCACTGGGAACACCTCTGTATTTCAGCTGAGTTTCAAATTCTTATTTTATACCAAATAATTCTTTACTAAATAGTTTATAAATATTGCAAAAATAAGTCAAGCAACACAAAAAGATCATATGAAACTCAAAGTCTAATCCACACACTCCACATCATTCCACTTTATAGCGGTTAAGATAGAAAGCAGTGACCTTTTATAAGCAAAACAACTCTGTGTTCAATCCTGTTCAATACTCCTGAGGAGGATCTCCCATAAGAATGTGAAAGAAAGGGTCCCTGCCCTTTTATCACTGTACAGCAAGACCATTTCAGTGTGTGAAGATGAAAAAAACAGTGACCTGCTTGTGTACCACAGTGACCGCTATTTGTGGTTGCCCCTCCAAAGCCTAACTTTGGCCTCTGCTGAAATCAGAGGCATTTAACTATTAACGGGAGAGGGACCGGAGCCCTGCAATTGGCATCTCTGTAATTCCTTCAGGTTATGGAAGCAGCTGCACTAAAACTGTGCACCAGAGGCCAGGTACAGAGGAGGCAGCAATGTGAATGCCACAGCATCCAGTGCAAATACTTCTGAAGTGCATAGGGATGGCATGCAGCAGTGGACTGCAAGAGACTGCATCGCAAAACACTCCACAGCTATTTTTGTGCCATCCTCCTCAACTGGGAACTGGGTAACCTCTGCAGCCCTCCTTCCCAAGCAGCTTTGTTAAAGATGCTCACAAAAGGTCCCCTCAACACCATTTCAACCCAGACACAAATGTGTATATTGGAGCTGACATGCAGTTGGCACTCCCAAATGATCACACTCTGTGGCTGTGCACAAATGCTCTTACCTTGGAGGAGGATGTACAAGACCACTGGTAAAACAACGGAGTCTGTTCACCATCATCCAAGTTTGGGTCATAGGATTTCTTCCCATCCAAGACTAAGTCCTGAGTATTGGACCATACACGGTATGAACCCCCATCAATGATTGGGACCAGTTTACTGGGTATCACGGTCACATTGGCAAAGATGCTTTTGGACAGTGGGGTATCTCCRAAGGAGACAATAAAGATGAAACAGTAGTTTCCGACTTCTAGAGCAAGCTTCGGTATAACTAGCTGGGGCCTGTTCACATCAACGCTTGGCAGATGGATCCTGCTGGAGTCATCCAAGTGCAGACAGCTGGGTGCTCGATATATCTCCCACAGATGCTCTGTCTGGTATTTGATGCAGCCTCGTAGATCAATCTGTGCCTCTAGGTAGTTCCTCTGGGACCGTTTCATGACTACTTGAGGGGGCAAGGCTAACTCCACCTCTGGCTCTTCACACTCCAACACTTTGACAGTGATGGTAAGATGGGCTATGAAGAAGCTGATGAGATTGGTGGCATTCACCTCCACCAGGTAATCCCCAGGGCTCAGGTAAGAATAGTTGGCCACTGCCACCCTAGTCATTTGAGTGGAAGAGCCATCCCCAAAGGTCCACAAGAACTCAACACCCCTGCCGCTTGGCACCACTGTTGCTTCAAACAGCGCTGTCCTGTTGACAAAGGCATTGGAGGCAGTGAGGGAGACTTGGACTATTGGGTCTTGGACCTGGATGGTTCTGGTGATATTGATACCTCCCAAGTCATTGAAGGCATTGAGGTGAATCTCAAGCAGCCCTGCAGCTTCTGGAGTGTAAGAAACACTCTCTCCTGCCATGGTGACCACAGAGCAGCCCTGCTCTTTCCTCAGGGAGAACTGCCAAGAGAATGACACACGAGAGCCGCTCCCCACCTGGGCACTGAAGATCTTCTCTGTGCCTGTTGGTATGCCTTGCTCGCAGCAGTTCAGGAGCCTGACATCGCGGATGGCCTCCAAGACTGCGATGAGCACCTGGGCATGGGCAATGCTGATTTGGTTCTGCACTGTCACAGTCACCAAGTAATCGCCACTCTTGGTGAACTCATGTGTGTACGTGGACCCATTGAGCACCACAGAGTAGTCCCCACTTATGCTCACCAAGTAACTCACAGAGGTACCCGACAACATCCTGATCACAAAGGTAACCTGTTCCCCTGGCTCTACCACCTTCTTGCTGGCAAAAACCTCCAGCCCTTGAATTCTGTCCAGCACAGAGATATTTCTGCTGGCCAGAGCCCAGCTGATGTTATTTGATGCGTTCAGATAAACCGTATAAAACCCTGCTGTAGGAAACATGACTGCCACAGACTGGCCGGTCAGTGTGCCATTTGGCACCTCCCAAAGCCATGTCACTTCAGTCCCCTTCTGCAGCTCCCCCTCAAAGACCACTGTCGAACCTGATGAGACGTATCTACAGTCTGGCTCCGCAGTCCCTATATTCAGTCCCTCTATGACCTCCTCTACATGGACATAAATTGTTGCATTGGTGGAATCCAGCTTGTTTGATGCTTCAATGATGACCTCTATAGCTCCAGGGCTTTGGAAGGAGTGTATAATAAATGGTTCAGAGGTAACAAGAGAGAAGCCATCCTCCAAGGACCAAAAATACATGATGCCAGTGCCACTGGTTATGGTGGTACTTATGTTAACAGAGGCATTAATAGCAGCTGGGTTGGGGAAGGCAGAAGGCTTTAGAAGGCCAATGCTTTCAATGAACTCCAGCGTCCTGTTAGCAGTTGCACAACCCAGCATGTTAGTGGCTTTCAGATATACAGTGTAATTTCCAGCTTCTACGACACTCAAGGAGAAGGTTTTCCCAGTGAAGGTCTGCACAGCATTACCATCCTTTTGGGCTACCCAGCTGTACGAGATGTTCGTCCCCTCCCTCACCACTGCCTGCAAATGGAGTGTTTTGTTAGTTGGGAAATAGACATCCTCCACCAGGTCGCTACTAGCCACCTGCAGGCCTTCAATCTGCTCCAGGACATAGACGTAGATGCTGTCCTGCAAAGAGCTGATCTCGTTCTCTGCTGTCACAATGACATTGAATGTGCCCACAGATCGGAAGGTGTAGGAAATTGTGGAGGAGCCTTGGATGGGAGTGCACCGGTCACACAGGATCCAAGAGTAGCGGATGGCACTGCCAGCTACAAGCGTGGCTACAAAACTCACTGAACCATTTAATGGCACCACTGTCCTGCTGGCATTGATGGTAAGCCCCTGGAGCCGACGTTTCACTGTGACATTGATCCTGGTCTCATTGAAGCTCACGTCATTCTGGCCTGTCACACTAACAGTGTAACAGCCTGTGTTGTTGTAGGAGTGGGTAGTGATTTGGCCAGGCTGGGTAGTACCATCTCCAAAGTCCCAATGGTAACTCACTTTGGTTCCATTCATGCTGGCAGAGAACAGGTAGATCTGGTTCAGCTCCAAAACCCTGGTTCCATTATATTCAATCTTTGCTACCCCAACTGGTTCTTGGACTTCCACAAATGCTGTGTCATTGTTGAATGAGACATTGTTGGAGACAGTCACTGTGACCAGAAAGACCCCTGTGTTCTTATAGGTGTAGCTGACTTCAGTCCCACTCGATCTAGTGGACTCATTGTTCCCAAAATCCCAACGGTAGCGGTACTGATAGAGAGGCATGGCACTGACCTGGAAACTGCTTTCCTCACCAAGCCTCACAAACTGCTTGGAAGGAAGAAGCGTGACATTGACTATTTCTGGCTCCACACAAACAGTGGTGAAATAGTGAGCCTTGTTAAACCTGCTCGAGAGAGTCAGGGAGAGGGGGAATGTCCCACTTCGGGTGAAGTTGTGCATCACAACAGGGTCCCCACTGATTGTGACGTTGGATGAACCGTCCCCAAAGGTCCAATCAAAGATGTATTCATCAGGATTCCCTGTCACATATGCAGTGAGCTGCACATCCGGATGCTCAAGGATGCAAGAGGTAGGCTCTATTTTGAGTACTTCCAGGACAAATATCCGAATAGGCACAATTTGGGAGACAGAGTTCACAGGATTCACAGCTGTCACGTTCACAGTGCAGTTGATGTCCTTTATGTACACGTGTTCTACCACTGGCACATAGCTCCTCAGCACGGTTCCATCCCCCATATCAAATATCCAGGTGATACTGTCCCCTGTCTGCACTGAAGCATTAAGGGTTACAGTTGCACCCAGCTCTGCTGCCTCGTCTGCAGAAACATGGAGCCCAGTTATCTCTTCAAACACTTGGTAACTCTCAACTGTCTCCACACTGCTTATGGTGTTGTTCACTGTCAAGGTGATGTTGTACACCCCTCTTCTGGGGTAGCTGTATGTCGCAGTAGGCTGGCTCTCTGTAAACAGTGAGGACCCATCCCCGAAGTCCCACGTGTAGACAACGCCATAAAGAGACGGCAGTGGATTGGCTCTGAAGGTGACTGGACGGCTCACAACTAGAACATCCTCATCTGTTTCCATCTTCACTTCAATCAAATAACTATGGACGTGAACTGGGGTCACGTGGGTGAGGTTCTCGAACTGGTTTGACACTAGAACCACTAGGGCATATTCACCTGCATAGGAAGAGAGCAGAAAAAGAACAGTCATGTAGGAAGTGCTTGTGCAACAGCTTTCTCAGTAGTGCAGTAGTTTGGGGAGTGTGACAGGGGATTCAAGTGAGATACTCTGTTCCTGCATTGTGTTTCTCTCTTCCATTCCAGGACCAGCAGGAATTACAGCTAGGCTGTGCATGTAAGGATCAAATACCAAGTAACAAGCCAGTCTGACAGATGCAAAAAACTGATTTTCTTTCTGTTCACTCACACAACAGGACCCGCTCTTGCTCCCCCTAGTAGCGCTCCCTAGCCCACCTCCCACCAGCACGGAAGCTAAGAGCTCACCAGCCACTAGTCTATCTGCTGAGACTGTCCAGAAAGGGGACTGTGCGCTGTGGACCTTTTTCTTACAGTGTGGACAAACTTGTTCTGGAAACAGAGCTATAGATGATGGCACCCGGTAGTGACTTCCCATCACTCTGCTGGCAGTTTGCTCAGGAACAAGACAACGACTTTCAAGCCATTCTTTCATTTGAAGGTGCCCGGACACCTTTGAAGTCCTTGGTCTTGTAACCCCATGCAACAAAAGTATCTGAGCCCCTTCTTCTCCAGAGAGCTGGTCTGAACATACCTGGGTCTTGATAGGTGTGTGATACATTGTGCTCTACTACAACCTCATGGACACTGGGATCAGGCACAAGGAAAGACTTGTTGTAAGGAGGTTTGAACTGGTGTGTCTCCTGGACACCATCTCCAAAATCCCACCTGGAGAAACACACAAACCATGTTATGCTGTACAATGGCAGAACAAAGGAAATCCAGGGGAATCCTTTCCTGGTTTCAGGGTTGTCCTTCAGGCTCAGGGCTCGGGTTATCAGGAACACCCTGGGGAATCATAATGCCAAGTATCAAAGCAACAGCTGTGCTAACTCTGCAGAACTGTGACTGAGATAGGAGTACATCACTGGTAAGAAACAGAGGAACTCAATATTAAACCAGTGTTGCAATCCTATAAAAGAGAATTATTTCAGGCCTTAAGTATAGGTCCCAGCCAGTGAGGCTAAACCACACTTCCAGGAATTTCAACTGAACAAGACAGTATCTGAAGAACTGGCCATTTGAAATCAGTTGGCCCCAAAGAGAGAAATAATGCAGGCAAGACTGGTAAGCCATGCACAGCAAGACCCTAAGTTTGGGCAACTTGCAAAGGACTCACAGGAACATAGCATCCACAGCTGAATCAATCTGAACTCGTGCTGTAAGCTCCACAGTGCTGTTCTGAGGGAGGACCGGCAGGATACCCAATACAGTCAGGTTCTTCATCTTATTCATCATCTCCACCGTGACATTGTAATTGACCGTAAAGTTACTGACGTGGTTGGAGGCGGTGAGCTGGGAAGGACAGTGGGACAAAGAATGCATTTGGGATCACCTTGCCGTGCTGCCCTCTCCTGAGAGTGGGGCTTCACTGTACTGAAGAGGTCCCCCCATGGAGGTGAGCAGGTTAGGTCAGAGAAGAGTAGCCTGTGGGACAGGAAGGCAGAAGCAATAGCCTGAATGGCACTGGAAAGCAGCATAGACTGGAAGCTCACCTACCTGGAGAAGCCACCTCTTGTTGGAACCATCACAGCTCCACTGCTAAGTTAGTTCAAGACATGATTAGTTCTACCCAGCAAGAGGACAGGGAGAACTTCTCGTTCTGACACTGCTCTGGCCCTGAACTTGCTGATCATTCTTTTGCCCCTTCTGTGTGTGCCCTGCACACTGTCTCCAGCTGCTGTGCACAGGCACTCGCTGACATTGAGGGAGCAACAGCCACCTGGATTCCTTGGGACAGTGGCAGGTGCATGGCTCCAGGCACAGAGAGTGGGGATGGGAGGGACTTCACAAAACCAAGAGTGCCAAGTGCAGCTCCAGCAGCCTGGGTGTAGCAGGCACAGAGACGGAGAGCAAAGGTGGGAAGAGGAGGGAAAGCAAGTATGGACAGACAAGAGACTGAAGGGACCTGACAGAAGTAGAGTGGGATACTCAAGATTATCTAGGCATGTAACACTGATGCGGCCCCTAATGACAAGGCATCTTACGACCTCCTCTCCTGCAGGAGAGTTCAGCGGCTGACAGAAGGGATTCTTCACACCCAGTGGAGTAGAGTCCTCTCACCCCAGAAGACAGAAGTAAGAGAGGTTTGTGCCTAGGCTTCTGTGAATCTGTTACACTGAAACGAGGGAACCCCAGGCTCACGCAACCTTGTCGGTTCCGTAAGTAGAAGCAATCCAGACTCATTGGCATAGTGCTGCACCCAGCAAATTAGTGCTACTCTGCCTTCAGAGTCCTTCTCTTCAGGAAGCCAGTAGTTACCCTGCAAACATAATCAAGCAGCTTGGAGCCAGAGTAGGACTCTGTGCACCACAGTACAGGGTATGATACAGAAGGATGTTCTGGCTAGAGATAAGTTGCTATTCCCCAACAGATACCTCCCTCTGCCCAGGGTCTCTGCTCTATCGTTCTTTTGGGGTCATGACAAAACCCAATGTTCCTGTCTGCACCAGCAGAAAGAGAACAAGACAGAGACCAGAATAGCTTGTAGCAGAAGCTCTGCCCAGCCCATACTGCCTCTGCCTGGTTCTGAACCCACATCTCCCACATAGCAAAGTGGCACTCGGGCACCCTGCAGTGGGGCTCACTGCCTCTGTCCTGCTGGAGAGCAATGAGGGGAGAGACTCTGTGGACAGAATGGAGAATATGGAGAAAAGAGAAGAAAGCAAAGACGAGGAAGAGAGTCAAGCCAGCAGTATAGAAGGCCACAAGAAGAAACTCTTGCTATTTGTGTTTGCAAGAGCAGCCCAGTGAGAAATAGCAGACAAGAGCTCCTTAGTAGCTACACTGAAAACCTCAAGTCAACTGCAGCACCCAGCATAAACCTGCACTATTGACAGCTCCTGAGTAGGGCAGGACAGCTGCAAGAAACCTCTGCCTTCTCCTCTACCTTCTGCTCTTCCTGCTCAGTTTGTGGGATGAAATGGAAACCCAGAATTGAAATGGTGTTATGGGAAAGGCCTTGGCTTACCGAAAGCTTGTATACAGCTGGGCTTTGGTAGATAACGTTGAAGACAACATTGTAAAAAGTGAAAGATGGCTTATCATCTACCGTCCATCGGAAAGTCACATCTGACCCGGCTTCCATCATGGGGACATAGCTCTGAAAGGCATGAGGACACTTTATACTAGCACGGGAGAAAAGCATGCACACTGCTTCTCAGAAGATCTCCAGCTGAATCAGAGAGGAAACAGAGCCAGACTGAGTAGTATTCTGTGGCTGAGCCTATGCAGGGAAAAAAACTTCCCACCTCCTTTACTATGTAGGGAAAAACTTCCTTTACTGCCTCACTATGCTGCAGTGTAAGGTTTTATAAAAGCATATGTAAAGTATATAAAACTTCCTGTTCTGATGATAATTCTGCTGCATTTTGCCGTTCATTCTCTCCACAGCACTATTCTACTCCGAAATGTGACAGTCTTCGTCTGCAGGTTGCTCCAGAAAGTCTATTATTTCCGTATTTCCACGTCACTTTGAAAGGAGTAGCATCAGGCACCTGTAAGGCAGAGCTCTCAGAGCATGACTCCGAGGTGCATGATCCTCTCTGGCTTTGTCTTCTGACAGAGAAATGCAGACCCAGACTCCATAAATCAACAACAGAGCTGGGAGCAGAACCCACACCACCTACCTCCACACCCACTGTTCTGCTCTTGTGATGAGGTCTTTTTCTCACAGGCTAAAAAAACTTCTGATATCCTTGGAGAAACAACTCAGCTTTAGCTACACTAAGCCAAGTCTCTGATCCTAGTCCCTTGATGATGCTTGACCCAAAGGCTAAAATGGTTAATCTGCACTGAACAGGGCAGGCCCCTCCTCACTCCTACAGTGTTTCCTGCATAGATTGCGGCAGCCAGGGAGCCTGAGACTAACAGGCATTGCAGGCACAGGGTTCTGCCATAAGCAGTGAAAGACTGAACAGAGCATTTGACAGATACGATGAGTAGGTATCAAACAGGTTCCTAGGGCTTGCCTGTAGCTCTGGGGATAGGGTTTTGAGAAAAAAAGACCACAGACACCAGAATAAAAGTCCAAGAATTTGATGGATGGATGAAACATGTTTATAGTTTCAGCCAGCTGGTAGAAGGTTTCAGTCGAGCAAATCAAAATGCCAAGGGAGTAACTACCTTGACAAGTCAAAGGTAGGTGAACACTGGCCTTTGATAATGCATCTGGTTTTCTGAGCAACCCCCTGGGCAAATGGAAAGCCAGTATTCCCCTAGCAGGAAGCATTGCCTTCCCTCTGAAGGGATTAAAATGAGCATACAGCTGAGCTGCCCTCCTTCTTGAAAGYATCAATGTTTTCTGGCACATGCATGTATCTGCAGTGGTGCTGACTGCGGGGGCATGTGAGCCAGCACTTAGCAGCAAGCAGTGCTCCACCYTGACCAGTGCGGAACACAGCCCTGATCCTCCTTATCAGTCAAACCCACACCCAGCCTTAAAGGCTGAAAATGCTACCAATGAATTAAAAGCAGCAGTAATGACTCACCACTCGTGTGTTTAGCAGGACTCTGCTCTCGGGGTCAGGGGTGGCTCTTAGTCCACGGATGGGCTCCTCCACTTTCACTGTGACAGTGATGTTCTGGGAGCTCACAGCATTCTCTGCAACAAGCACATGGGTGCTCAGGCCCTCCCTGAGGCCACTCAGGCTGACCACAGCAAACCAGGTGTCGTTGGTCTCTCTAGCACAGTCTGCCGTCAGTGGTGCAACAGCTGCTGGGCAGGCCCCTTCGAAGGGGAAGGAATGATTGTCTCCCAGCCAGCTGGCTGTCGCATTCACCCCCGAGGACAGTTTGACTACCAGGGTAGTGTGGTTGGATGGTACATAGACCTTGCCGCCTTGAGGAGGGGGGTGGATGACACGCAGGCCTGACACCCAGGAAGTGACCCAGAAACTGCAGGACAGATTGGCACTGAAGACCCCGTTGTCCACGCTGGCTCTGACTGTGTAGCGTCCTGGATGCTCCAGTCCCGCATTGTGGGGGCTGATCATTGGAACCAGCTGTTCCTCGGCATAACGAACCCTGAGAGAGCAAATGGTGTTGTTTGTCCAGGTGGCACTGGTGAAGCTGGCAGACAGGCCACGTGCCCAATCTGAAGAGTTTGTGCTTAAGAAGTTGAGTCTGTAAGGGGAGCTGGTACTTGGCTGGCACTGGAGGAGTAAGCCCCTGCCTGCATTGTGCTGAATACTGAAGACATCCTTGGCCCTGACAAAGATATTTTCTTCTCTGAACGTGATCTGCAAAGAGAGGAGACATTTATGCATAAGAGAAGATACACCAAGTTCTGAGCACTCAGCACCCAACTGTTGCTTGGGCAAGACAGCTGGATTTACTATATTCTCCTTAGCCATTTTGAATCAAATGTGCTAACATGCAAGTCAGCTTTATGCTACTTCTCCACTCCTTAAATGCAAGGAGAATAGCCCAGGGAATTTGCACAAAACTTGAAACAGAACCTTTTGGCGAACCGTACTATTGCAACAAATTACTGGGGGGCAGTCCCCAGCTTAGAGAGGGGAAGAGATGAATTGGTGGCCTGAGCTCTGTGCCAGGCCTGCCATGTATTCTCTGTGTGACACTGGGCAAATCATTTCATTTGAATGGACTTCAGTTTCTCCATGTGCAAATTGGGAACAATTCTTATTGTACCCAAAGCACTCAGAGAAAACTGCTCCACCTATTCACTGGTTACTGCAGCTAATAAACACTGACCAGATATGGGGAAGAAGGGCCAGCTGGTATTGTAAAGAGAAATTCCTTGACGAGTTCATAACTAAGTTGGCTTTCATTGTGCTGAAGGAAAACAGGGATGGGACTGCTGGCAAGAGAACTGTTGGTGCACTCTGTTGTGTTGCAGCAGTTGTTCAGTGACAAGCACAAATTAGTCAAATGACACCACTGGAAACCAGTAGGACATTCAAGTAGAGTCCAGTTCCCATCATCCTGAGAAGTGTGGAATGGGTATGTATCATTCCCCTTCTGGTAGTCTGGAAGAAATGAAAGAGAAAGCAAAGCTCACCATTCTGACAAACAACACTTCTAGTGCACTTCCCCTTCACTCCAAATTCACTTTTTTTTTTTTTTTTAAACTTTGACTGAAGATAGCTCCACTCTTAGCAAAAGCTGTAACTGCATCCTGGCACTATTTAAGACAAAGGTGTCTGTTCTAATGGAAAATTTCACAAAGGTGTGAAGATTATTAAAAAAACAAGTTAGTCACTTCTCCATGAGAATGAGCCAATTTGCAATCTAAAAGAGATCTATGTTCAAGTGAAAGCTGGCCCAAGCAAAAGCAGAGCTGGCTTTGACACTGAAAACACATTAAGTTACTTTTCTTAGGTTAATGTCAAAATATCAGTTTTTCAGTGTCAAAAGTATCCTTTTGTAACCAGCCAACCGTATGGCCATAGCAAACATTATTGCTGCAAAATTAATTGTTGCCAAAACTGTGACTATTGAGCTGTTGTACAAGGAATCAAAGGCTTATTAGATTATCTCATCCATCAGGAAGAAAGGGGCTCAGGAAAATGTTCTTCCTTGTTAACCTATGGGGCCAGATGGACCAGAATGCATTCCAATTTGATGTGTCCAGTCTTCTCCAGTAAAATGAAAAGTATAGCTTAGAAGATGTATTCACTCTACACGTTCCTTACGCTCCAGCTGGACTTCATGCATTAAGACAGYTAACAAAGCTGTGAGAAACCATTTGGGATCCTTGTGGGGAAGAAATATCATCCCTAAATGTCAGCTGCTGGTCAGCTCAAACTAAATGGAAACAGAAGCCTGTACATTTCTATAACTACCACTCCGTGATGCCCAGTTCACAGATTCTGCTTTAACTCAGAACTGAGGGTCAAAATTGCCTGGAACTGTCCTTACATGAAGGTTCATGAGTGCAAGAGAGATCTCTTGTCTAAACAGAGATGATCACAGGGAAAACTGGAAATTCCTCAGGGTGTCTAAGGAAACAAAAATGCTTGTTTTGGGACTTCTGTCGCGGAAGTGATGGGAGATGAGACATTCTCAGCAGTGCAGTCAGCTGGGCAGTCAAAGAGGGTTTGTACCATCCCTGTTACAGCTGCAGGTCCAGAATCTGCAGTCCCCATGTCAATCTTTCACTGTTCTCCTTTCCATAGCTGATGAAGAACTATTACTGAGTTGCACAGATGTCCTCTATTCATTGTTCCTCTGCAACCGCCTCTCCACCTAGAAATGTCTTTCAATTTCACAGTTGTTCTGGTTGGCTCCAACAGGACCATTTTTACTCTGGCTTTGATCAATGCAGTTGTGCTCTGCTCCTTTCTAAACAGACTGGTTGATGTAAAGTTCATCCACTCAGCTTTTCCCTCTATACACTTCTCCAGGACACCCATTTCTCCAAGGCAACCTCAGGCTATTTAACTATACAACCACAGACTTTGTATTTGAGACTCCTCAAAAATAGAACCAAATCTCTGAGCCTTTAAGGTCAGTTTAGACCTTCTGCTTTAAACAGAGAGGTCACACGCACTCAGTTTGACATGGCCCTGGTGACATCAGCAGTAAAACTACTGAAAGTGTTGAGAGGAGATGTCTCACCTTCTCTGTGTGTCGGTCTATGCACCTGGAACTTCACTTGAATGGGCTGATGCAGTTCCTGTGTCACAAACTCCAGGGCAGTCAAAACCCCTTCGTGCCTGAATGCCAGCTCAGGGAACACCATCACCTGCAAAACGAAACCCAAGGCTCTCACATACCTGGGTCTCTCTGGGCTCCGTCTGCAGCAGTAGGATGCACAAACCTTTCTTACCTCCATAGCTTGCAATGGAGCTGACAGTACATCTTCTGTCACATTTTTCACAGCCTCGTGTGTGTCAAACACAGGGTCTCCCACATAAAAGTTTTCAGCATTTAAGAGAATTCCTGTTTATAAGGGACATAAYTGAACAAAGCCTGTGAGACTCAGCAAGGCCTGCAGCTGTTCCCCCACCCTGCTCATGCTTGCTTGCACAGCAGAGCATTAATGGGGCTTGGCCCACTCAAAAATCTGTAACTACAGCTTTACTGGAGAAGCAGCTGCTGTAACACTGTAGCTACTTTCTTCTTCTTACAGATGTTTTGATTTCTTTCCCATCCTGCATAATTAATGCTTGCAGAATTAGTGCAATTCTCAGTGCAGTAAACAGTGCAATTCTCATCAATTTTGACTTCTAGAAACTCTGAAAATATTTCTTCCTTCCAACACCCCAAGATTTGCTTTGAATTTTTGAGCATGAGATGCACTCCCATCTTCCCTGTTCCCCCTGGACTCCACAGGAAATGTGGCCAGAGACGCCTGATTTTCATCAGCACTGAATAGCTCTGGCTTGTTCACATCCAGGTCAGGTTCTGGGGACTGAACACAACCAGTTGATGCTGTCCCTCCTTCCAGAGCCGGTAGGCCCTTTTCTCAGCTCTGTCCTTTCCATCTTATCCAAATCATCTCCAATATTTGCTGCCCTTCTCATTTCTCTTTCTTACTCCTTACCCTCCCCCTGCTGCTTTCTAGTCCTGTTTAGAAGACAGGAATGTATTTTCCTGGTCAATCTCCTCTCCCAGCACCTTTGTCTGGAGGGAGAGGGCTACCCAAGATGCAGGAACTGGCTCTTCTCCTCTTTACAAAGCTCTATCCAGAGCTTCCCTCTTCTCTCTACTTCTATTGATGGCAAAGATTGGAGTGGCCTGAGTTCTCCCTTTGGGCTGAGGCCAAGGGAAAAGATAGGGGAGACAGAAAACACGGAAGAGGGGAACAAACTGTTCTCCTTCTCCTCTGGGGACAAAAAAGAGCTTAGACTACAGAAAGGGAGATTTGGGGGCCTTCTTGAGGGGGACCCTGAGGCTGCCTAGGAAAGTGGAATCACCAACAGTGCAGGTTTCTCAAAGTAGGTCAGTCAAGCATCTGTTAGTAATATCATGGGTGTCTCCAGCCCCACTTGGTCTGGGGCAATGATCTGGATGACATTCTCCATGCAGTCCTATTTCTTCTTGGCATATGCCACTAAATACCCACCTACCCATGCCAGCTGACAGCAGGAGAGAAGCGTGGCCCACCTTTTGGCTTGTACTCGCACACATAGCTGTGCTTGGCCATGCACAGGTCTGTGTTACACTGGCCTGTTGGGCCCATCCGGACGCAGTGGTCAGCATTTGATGGATGGGGTTCTCCTGGCAGCCAATTCTGACAGCTCTCCAGATTAAATCCTTCACCACTCTGTTGTGCTCCAGTGCTTGCAAAATCATTGAATCCAATCCAGACATCGAGGCTCCTTCAAAAAAAAGGGGGGAGGGAGAGTATGTCAGGAAATCATGAGAATTAGAAAGGTCTGGGACAGATGCCATCTATAGTTCTCAATGAAAATAATAACCTTAACAACAACAGCTCCATCTGGGTGCTGCTGGCTGCATTTAAATTTTTAATTACTAAAGGATTTCAATATTCATTCTACCACTGGGACCTGTCTCTTTAATAACAGTCTCCTTCCCGGCACACCATGCTGCTGTCTACCAGCCATTCAAACCATTGTCCTAAGGGTTACAGAAAGCCATCTGCCCTCTGATACACTGTGGGGACAGCTGAGCCAAAAGGATCTGGACAGAGCAGCTGATGTTAATAGTACAGTGTAACGGAGCTGGGAGGGAAAAAAAGCTCACAGGGATCACTGTGTGCAGCTGATTTGGACTCTCAGTGACTGCTGGCCTACAACTTGAATCGCCCTGTTCCCAAAATGCAGGTCTCTCACTCAAGTTACAGGAGAACCCAGTTAAAGGCACTGCCAGCACCACAGAGCTCATGACATGCTGTCAACCACTGATTCATACCAGCCACAATGGAACCACAGCTGGTACAGTACAAAGATATCAGAGAGGCTCATGAAATACAAGCAGGAGATGACACTGGCTGGAGAGGAGATCCATGGAGTTTCATTTTRTTTTTAAAATTTCCCAGGACACTCTCAAATTGCAGGTCTTCTGCTTCCCCAAGTTGGAGTCACTTCCTTCAAACAAGGCTATGTTTACTAACATCATCAAGCAGCCCTGTCTCCCTTCCCAATGGGCCTGGAGGCCYGACAACAACTCACAGGTGCTGAAAAGGCTGAGACCAGTTCTCTCGTGGCTGAGTACACCTGGGTCAAGGTGTTAACTCATATAATATAGGGAAATGGGATGATCTGCATACTAAGAAGTATCAGCAGGTTGCCTTGAACCTTAGACCCCACTTAGGARAGTTGTGTGCTAAAATGGCCTGATTGCAGTAGAGTTTAAATGACCCTCACACATACGTTTAAGCCCATATGGAGTCAAGACTGAAGAGGCATAATATAGTCATACAAAACTGTCTGAAAAAGTTGTGTCTTTTAGAAAACTCGTGCTTCATCTCTGGAGACCTGGAAATTTGCCACTAGTCACTTCCCTAATACAAATGGGACTAGCACCTGGGCAGCGTTAAATCTCAGACTGTCAGTCATGGGATCTCCTGTCCAAATTGGCAGATCTTTGAGGCAGCTGCTGGAAGATAATAAGCGTTCTTCAGTCACGACTGAAATGCAGTGAATTCTAGGGTACAAGACACCAGCAGCAGAGGCTAAAGCACTGCAGGGAGAAGAACCCCACATACAAGAGAATCTGCCAGGATCATTTTAGGAAAATGAAATATCCCTTCCACATTTGGAAACTGGCTGAATCTCAGTAGAGATTCTGGTGGAAAGTGTTGAGTGGTCTTTTATAGCCACAAACAGCCTGGACAACTGCTTTTAATTGCACCCAACAGAAAGTGAGGCATTTGTTCCATATTAATTTCTAGAGGGAACAGCCTTAACATGCACCCTTCAAAACCCCCAGCTTCTTCTCCACAGTCTCTCCTTCAGGTTGCAATCGATTCTGCTATGACCTTGCCCCTCGGCTCTGATACAATCGCAGGATGGTACAATTGCTCTGCAAAAAGCAGACGGATATAATTGGTGTCTCTCCACCACTAGGCTCCTGCCAGATGAAATGATTAATGAGGTCATGCTGAAAAACGACGATGAAAATAACTATTCTGTGAATCAGTAGTTTTCATTGCAAATAAGATTAAAGAATAAATAACCGCTGTGCTCTGCTCCTGAAACACTGGCAGGGATTAGGGAGAATGGGCTAGGAAACCGCCTGTTTGCTGCCATCAGTAAAATCTGATAGTTTTTCCTTTTCTAATTCCAGCTATGATCTAATTGCAAGTCATCAAAAAAGAAGAAAAAAGAAAAAGGCTGACTGGATTGCTCCAGGCCCCTGCCTCACTGCTTGATCCATTACCTTGCAAAGAGGAACAAGAGGGCCCTAGTCACCCTCCTTTGAAGCAAAATGTGGGTGTTCCTCTGCCTCTGAGGAATGAATGAGCTGCCTTGCTTGGGGCAGCAGGAGAACAAAGTCTGAGGAGGCTGAAGGGGAGAGGGGCTCTGGCGGCTCAGAGGGGAAAAATGGGTCCCCTGGAAGGAGGGTGGGTTGGAGCACACTGCTTCTGGAGGAGGGAAGGGAACCGTTTCAGCACGTACTGCTCCTGGGGAGGTGATCAAATGATAGGACCAAAGGAGAGAAGAAAGAGGTCCTCGCTACTGCATGCTCTAATGGAAAACAGATTTCTGCTTCTGTCATTTTCCCACAAGAAACTATGGAAGCTGCTTGTTCCAAAAACCCRTGGCTTGGTTGATTTGTCTTTTATCGCTAGGGAAATCACATCCTGGAACCATCTCATTCATGTTTATCTGAATGGATTAATAAAATAAATACATGAAATAAAGGGGGGCCAGGGAGGAGAACAATGTGGAGCAGCAGCTGGGAAGCAGCTTGGGCAGCTCATTCTCTTCTGAGGTCTCATGATTTCCTTGCACTGCAGTCCATCAAAAGCCCTGCACGCAATGCCTGATAAATCAGTGCACCAAATGACCAGTTCCTAACCCGCTGGAAGGGACAGAATCCTCTTCCCCAGAGCAGGGACCACGTTTGTTATCTCAGGATAAATCCCAGTGTGAAGGGAACAGGGCAAGAATACAAGTCTGGGGAGAAGGGCTGTCAGGCCTAGAGCAGGCATGTTCAAAGCCTACATCACATGCAGCTGTCCTCCTCTCATGTGCTTTCTGGGCCATGTTTATTAAGAGGACATCTCCAACATCTGCATCTGGGAGTGTTGACAAGAGCTGTTAGGCCTCTGAAAGCTCTCCTGGTCTTCCTCTGGAGATGGCTGGTTACAGAAAGGGCATTTAGAAGGGTGGATATAATCAAAAGCTGACACTTTCAGTGCTGCCTGTTTATAAAGCCCAAGTCCTGAGGTGGAACAGATGTTGCTGGAGCCTGGCACTCAGGGAGGAGTGCTGCTCCTTCTCAGGATGGAAAAAAAGAGGGGAAGGGGTCTGCACTTCAGGCTGCAGCCATGTGTCTGGGAGGATGTGGGATTCCCAGCTGAGAGGCAGGATTACAGCATGGGCTGGTGCCTTGCGACAGCGGCTGCTTGATGTCATAGCAACACAAACCGCTCTACTCACTACACGATCCAGCTGAGATTCTGCTCATTGAGGTAGTTGGTTGTAAGGTCATCTTCAGGCTCTGCCATGGAAGCCAAACAGCCTCCAGACACCAACACCTGACCCCATCCACTGTCCAACCAGGGTCTGCAAATTTTGCTGAACGCCTGGGTGCAAAGTCGGCTCAGCCAAGAGCTGCTTGCYCCTGGCTGCAGCTCTCTGCAGCGTTTCAGATGCACCCACAGACACAAACACAGGGCACAAGATGCCCACCAGCAGCAAACCCACAATTCCCAGTTCCAACCTCTAGTCTTTCTGCCCCTTTCCACTTCTTCCCTCCATAAACAAAGGAGACAAGCTCAGCTCTGCTCATTCCTCCTCTTCACTCAGCAGCCTTTCCCCTGCATCTCCCTGTACTGTACTGCACTCTGCCTGGATCCACGTGTCTCTCCAACCTGACCAACAACAGTGGGCTGCAGGCTGCCGGTCTCTGCAACGCACAGGCACTCCCCTGGACACCTCTGCAGATGTAACCAAAGGAACACAAGACCATTCCCCAGGAATCTTAGCCTTTACCCCAATCACTTACCTGATCACATGAGCAACCAAAAAACTCTGGATCTCAGGGCTGCTCACAAAAGCCAGSTCTCCATTGCCATGCTCCTGGCAGTGCTGCTGGGCCTCCAGCCACTCGGCCTTCTCCACCACTAGCTGATAGCAGTGGTTATTGCCCRGGAAAACCAAGCCATCCAGGGGACACATGGGGTGAACTGCTGCATGAGAAAGAAAATCACAGACATGATGTCCTTTCTATGGGCCCACACATCCCAACCCAATCACAAGGCCCCCAAAGAAGCTGTAAGATACCAGCTAAGCCTGTATGCTCATCATTGCCCTGGGATGGCTCCCATCGAAGTCGAGGCTCATCCTGCTGCTGCCTGATCAGCAATTCATCCCTTAGCTTGTGATACAGGGTTGAACGCGTGGTGCTGGCCGTCCTTACCTCATACACATGCCACACTGTTTGGAATCTCTTACCTGATCGCATGGGACCCTTTCAGGGTGCATAAAAAGAGACTAACCCAGAGGGAGGGAGAGGTATGAGGAATGACACAGAGACATAAGGCACTGAGCTATTAAAATGCTGATGGCCCCCATGCACACAGAGGAACGTGTATGTAGGGCAGATCCAATTCACACTGGCACCAGGGAGCAAAACCATACCATGAAACTGACCCAAGGAATGAAGGGAACGGGGGTGCAAGGTGCCTGGAATGTCCTGCTCGTTCTGAAGCCAGTAAATTCAATTCACTGTTGAACTGCACTCTGTACGCTCATGGTCCTGGCACAGTACAAAACAAAACACCGCCTGATCAGCCAGGCTAAAGCGCAGGGGTGTACGGAGTGCACAGAGGAATCTTCCCTTCCCCCTCATTAGGAAGGAAGGGGTTTGGAAGGCCCAGCACTCAGGGCCATCCCCTCCCTCACCCAGCACCTGTTGGCCTCCCAGCTAACCCTGCTTACCTCTGCCTAGCTCTCCGGACTCTGCAGTGATACTGTACAACACTGCGAGGCCAGTGCCACCTCTGTTGCGGATCTGTATGTCCAGACTCTCATTTGTCTTGATCAAGGAAGGACACTGCAGCTCTATCTCTTGGGGCGAAGCCACCACCTCAATTTCTGCCTGCACATAGGAGACCTTGGTGCCCACAAAGAGGGTGGCAGTGACATTGTACCGTCCAGGTAAGACATAGGTGTGGACAGCTGCATTCCCAGTGGTGTTGAGAACCTCTGACTGGTCCCCGAATTCCCACTGTAAAGTGCTGACAGCAACGGGAATACTGATATTGAAGAGCACAGCCTGGTGAAGGCTATAACGGGGCTGGAGTCCTGTGAAAGACACAGGCAGCTGTGCCTGGAAGGGAGAGCGGACAAGTGAGGGTCCACCACAGGCCTGCCCGGACAAGTGCTCAGTGCAAAATGGCAAACAACCGGAGGAAGAGTTTGTTTCATGGGCAGTACCRCACAAACACTGCCCCTGGGTGCTGAAGCCTCCATATTCCTGGTCTTCGGCATAGCAGAGGGCACTGCAGGTCTCCTCAGTGAGGTTCCCAGGGAAAACAGACGTGAAGAGGATGATGAATTCAGCCCCTCCCGTGTGGTTGCTCGTCAGACATGCTATATATTGAGCTCCTGGGGGAGAGAACAGAAGATCTCTTGCAAAACRACACTGCGAAGCCATGACTTGGTGAAACCCTTCAAGAGACACCACCCCACCTCTGTGAATGAACTTCTCCTGGACAGTTTCTACTCCAAGCATTTCCTTTTTTAGTCTTGCCTGATAAGTCTTTGATCCGTCATCAAAGTTTTTCAATCTCTTTAGGCTAGCRATGACAGAAATCACAAGCCAGTCACACAGATTTATGGAGGAGCAACACTCAGCAAATAAAAGGGGCCTTTGGAGAGCCTGCCAGTCCCACAGGATATGGAGCCACTGAGGGTCTGACCCTTCCAAAGGAGCCCAGAGGACTAGTGACTAAGCAAGACTAGGAGAATAGGTTGTCTCCTTGCTGCACCATGGCTTGGCACTGTATGGCGCCTGGGGTTTCCAGCAACAAGCCCATGACCAAATATAGTTGGACAGAGTGTTACGCTGGGGGCAACACATGGGCGAAATGCCTGCTGGACTCTCCACCAGGCAGGAGACGGGCAGAGAGTGCAGCTACCTTCCTCCTCGGAGAGAGCCAAGAGCTTGCCAATTACTTGCAGATAAAATCTGGTGCTAGAAAAGAAGGTGATGCCACAGAGTCTGCACACACAGGCCCACTTGCGTATGTGGCAAAAGGAAGCATGTGTAGGCATTCATAGGAAGGATGCACAGAAACAAAGCATGTCTGACTACAGGCAGCACGGACACACATGTGCATGGACACACAGGCATGTACAGCGATGGTAGCCACAACAATCTCATTCCCAGAGCAACCGCTCACTCCCTTGAGTTTGCTTCCCCCTCACCGGCTTGCAAGGGGCGGGACATTCCTCTGCCACAAGCACACACGCGCTGCCTCTGCCCTGCGCACAGCCGCAGCCCAGCTGGGACTGCCTCGCCTCCTGTCCAACTCTGCCCACGCAACYGAGCCATGTTTGCTTGTCTGTTTCTGTTCGTTGCTACAACATTTCCCCCTAAACATCTCAACAGCTCTGGCCTTGCGTGATCTTCCCATATCAAATCCATCCAACTGTCCAGCTTTCTCCACGGCCTTCCTGCAAACACTGACCCACTTTTCTTAAGAAAAGTCCCCTGTGAGGAGGGCTGTGGCCTGGGAACTACCTTGCTTTTAACACCAGCCTGGTCACGCTCCTCAGCCCACCGCTGGTCACTGACAGCTGTCAGTAGCTGGCACCCTGTCCCCAGCCCATTCCCATTAGACTGAATTACTCCAGAAGACAGCCTTGCATTACTGTGTCCCCACCAACCACCGTGCTTAAAGAGGGGAGCAACTCATTATCAAGGGGAATAACAGTGCCAGTGACTCCTGCGCCAGTGAACAGCACACTACAGGGGGGCTGCAAGGCTGTAGTAACTTTGCTGGGGACAGCAGAGCAGCCACCACCCGGGTTTCAGCTCTGGGAAAGAACTGCACTTCACTAGGTGGCTCCCTTGAYTGCCATTAACTCCTACGCCTTCACCCCTCCTCACCGTGCCTTCCTGCCACGCAATAAAGGAGASGACTGCTGCCTTTGAGGGGAGCACTCTCTCTCTCCCTCTCACTCAGAGAGACAGCCGAGCATCCAGTGGGGTTAGTTTTCTTCKGCTTCCACTCCCCTCCCGCCAAGTAAACACTGCCCCATGTTTATGCTAGCAAGGCAGTCAGAGAAATGCACCACAAGCAGAAGGTCTTTAGATCGGGGCAGTGTTCATTCAACACTCCTGACATGGAGCGCTGTCACCTGCAAAGATTCAAATTAGCATGTGCTCAGGTCCCATCAACTCCAATGAGACTTCAAGAACCTGCTTAAGGTCAGACAAGTTCTGAAATGCTTGAGAAGGAAAGCTTAAGGCTAGAGGTCAGGAGTGAGAATCATCTGATGCCTGCTTGAAGATCAGTGTGTAATGAGTTTGCTGATCTCAGCCCTGGTGTGACTGACTCTATCCTCAAGGCATCAGAGCATAGTCATACATTACCATTACTTGTTTAATTAGATTAGAACTAGTGACTTAAGGGATAAAGAGGTCTAGACAGGCTCGTCAGCTCCCCTTGGGCTCACTGTTTCCACTGGTTTAGTCATCTCACCCACCAGAGCCCTCTGCAGTTCCTTACCACAAGTAGCACTGATGAATGAAACATTGAAGAGAGAAAGGTTTGCCACTTCAGGAGGGTGGGCACATCTTGTATCTGATGCCTGAATAACTTCAACTTTTCTGTCTTCCACCCAACGGGGCAACCAGGAAAGTTTGCAGTCACAAAAAAATGGATTCAAACTTAAGTTTCTGTAACAGGGAGATCAGAGAAGAGTTACGCATTAACTTGACAACAGGAAGCATGTGCTAAGTGTTAATTACACCAATGTGCAGATCCCTCACTGTTCCCATCTGCACCACTCCAGTGAAATGCTTCGGAGAGAACTGCTAGGGGAGTTAATGAATAGGGAATCAAGCAATAATTAACACGATTTTTCTAGAGGCTAGAATTAGGCAAGTACTCCAAGTACTTTTTTCCCTCTACAAATAATTGTTGCAATTAGAAGCAAATTACAGACATAATCTTATATTTAAAATAGTCTGCCATCTAACAGCCATTGGATGTAATGGCAGCCTCTACAGCTAAGGGAGACTATTTACAGCTCCATTAAAAAATAGCTAAGAGGATAAAATTGATCTGTCAAAAAAGAAATGCAAAGTCAAAGATAATCTTTCCATGTGGCAGTTTATTGAAAAGATGGAAACTTTAATTGCAGCCAAGTTTGATCCAAATTGCAGCCTTTGGCATTCAGCTGTGAACAGGACAGAGATGGAAAGATGTTTGTTTAGCTGACGCCAGCCGGGCTGGGCTGCCGCAGGGGTTGAACCCAGGCCTTTTTATACTAAAAGCATCACCTTGCAGGCCAGCCTTAGCAGGGACAGATTCACTTGCACCTAACATGGATCCCTTCTATCTTTTCAATGCCCTTTATAAATGAAAATGCAGAGCAGAAAATGCCCTTTGTGCTTTGTCTTCAGGGAGAACGTGTGGCTGAGCTCTTTTCTTGCTCGTTTAAAGGGTTCATCCTTTGGCACATTCAGCTACAGAACTGTCACTCTGTACTGTGCTTTCATGTAGTTCTCCTGGAAAYGTGTGGCATTCCCTTGCCTCCCTTCACATATCATCAGCACAGATTTTAATTACTTCAGTTGAAAACCATTATAAGAACCTGAATCGCTTAGGGTGAACATCTTCAAGTGAAGGCAGCGCCTTCAAGTGATTCAGACACCTCAGTAAGGCTCTCTTGTGTTGTAGGTCAGTGCCCTTTTCACTAGATCTCCTGTCCCAAAGCGTGACCATACAAACAGGAATAGTAAGTGTGGCCTGGAGCATGGCCAAACAATAACCTCTGCAGAGTTGGTGTGGGAGAGAAGTGGGGAAGCCAAGAAGGTAGCAGCAGAGGTTGGAGATATTCAGGAGACAAAAGCAAAGTCTGGGAAGGGGTTAGGCTTGAAGGGCACCGACAGGACCCAGGAGGAGGACACAGCTTGAAGAAGAAGCTGGAGAGAGTCCAAAAGGCAGCTGCAGGGACTGCAGGAGGGCGAGGAAGCAGCAGTTGGAGAAGGTAACATCAGAGAGGCCTGGTAACGAAAAAGCAGGAGTCAGTGTATCCACTCATCCCTCTACAGCAGAGGACCAGCCAAGCACAGATTTAGCCTCCCCCTGCCAGTGTTGTGTTCTCTAAGGCTCACAGGCTTTGAAAACATGAGAGAGAAAGATGAGGCTTGTGCTGTCACAAACTCACCAAGGGAGCAGCTGGCAAGCAGACAGAGCCAGAAGAAGAGTTAATGGGGACTGAGGGCTTCCATTCCCACAACAGGAAAGTGCTTGCCTTGACATGTGATGTGGAGGAGGCTGGGTAAGTACCCCAGACCTCCTGAAGACAGTGGCTACATCCCACCCCACAGGAAAGGGAAGAGCTAATTCAAGGAAAGCTCTGAACAGAGAACTGGAAGACAGAGAGAACTTACATTTCACTTAAATTAAATAAATTATCAAATATTCCATCTTCTAATGTAGAAATCTTGTTGTGGCTTATATCTCTGTAAAAGAGGGAACATGAAAGGGAGAGTTTAGTAACTGTTCATCATGCTCATAACAACTTCCTGGTCAACATATAGGATCAACCTCTGTCCCAGGCTCTGCTTGGGGACTGGTTACTCTCTGGACACCTTGAGTCACAAAGGCCACTTGCACATGATAGAAAAATTTCCAGACAGGCACTGAGTCCTTCCATTATTCCTTCTCCTTCCAGATTTTGAGATGTAAAGAGGGTAGGCTGTCTGGGCTGTCAGCTACTCTGCTAGAACCACCAACTTGGGTTTTGGTGCTGGCTGTGCTAGTGCCTCTTTGGATCTGATAGTGCAGTTCTCAAAAGACAGCTGATCTTCTCTAGGAACCATCAACAAATAACAATGCAAAGTTACCTGACCAACAACTGAACTCGTGAGTTYGCTAATGGCCAAAGCTTTCCTCTCCTCCTGGCCCACACACAGTCTGGGTATCTTTATGAAATGGGACAACTCAGAGCGTGGGGAGGTATGGGAAACGCAAGCCTTTGCACCACTACAGCTGGGCTCCTCAAAGGACCCTCAGAACTCAGCACCCAGTTCCCTCTGAAGTTCACTGGCATTTTGACACCACAGCTTTATCATCCTTCTCCATGTCCTGACACACATCTTGTGACAAATCTGGTTCTTCGCTCTTTTGCCCCAGTCTCCCCTCCTRTCTAGCAGTACAGTCACGCAAACCCTGTCCAGGTCTCTGAATGCCAGTGAGTGAATGAGCCATTCACTGGACCGTGCAGTTAAATGCCTTGAGGAAGGAATCTACAGAAACATATGCCTGGGGCTCGACAAATCAGATCAGGCAAGAACAAGGCTAACTCATGAAACACAAGCACGTGTTTTAGGTACCAGCTCAAATGTGCATTGCTAGCTGGAGGACTAGAGGTCTGCAGTGTGTACTTACAGTTTTGCCAGAGAAGTCAGGCTTTTGAACATCTGAACATCTAAAATGCTGATCTCGTTACTGGAAAGATCCCTAGAGAAAGAAAACACAGCTTTCACTTATCATTCAACTTCATTTTGTCATTCCTCCATTGCTGAGGCTTAGAAGAGCCTCTCTCCAAACTCTATCCAGACTCCAGACAGAAAGTTCTTGGTGTATTAAAGTGGAATAGTTCTTCCAGCCAAAGAAAATACCTTTCCCAGCATTTGCTGCTCAGAGCTTTGCATAATGTGTAGATATAGGTTAGGACTATCATTATATGCATACCATTCTGTAGCATATTTAGAGTAATTACAGACATGACAAATGTATCATTAAATTTCAGGCATCCTTTAAAAAAATTATTCGAGTCTAATATATGTTCAAAGAAGTAATTAAGAGATAATTTAGACTAAAGTAGCAATTAACTTATAAAGAAAATTTTCTAAGGAACTTTCAAGTCCATTTCTAGTGCTGAAGAACTGATAATTAACTACAGAACTGAGGTATTCAACTTTTAATTTTTAAGTATCTTTTTGTCTCCCTTTGAAAAAGCTTAAAAGAAAAGAAGAAGTAACAAAGAATATTTTCTGTTTAAAATCAGGAGAGATTTTCCCTATAAAAGGAACACTGCTYAAAAAAATCTTTAATCGTTCCCTGTAACACTAACAGCCTTCAGCTCATCCAAAGCAAAATTATTTTTCTCTTCCAGTTCAGTTCTTTCTTTTTACCTCATGTTCTCTTTTTCGATTTTAAAATGTTATTCAGCTAAGTAGTAACAGTSTTGCTGATCAGTCTCCACTTGTTCCCAGTAAACTTCACTCTTTGGTTTCTGATGAATCTTCATTGGCCAAAACCTTCTTTTAGCAGCCCCAAAACACTTATTCCAAGTCCATGCAATGGTTATTATCCTTCAAGGATTTCTGGAAGASCTCCAGGGAAGTGGACAGGACTGGATTCACTACGCCGCTCCCTAAGATTGCAGACATGCTAGGTAAAGAGAGACATTCTCCCATACTTCATCCAGCTTCCTTTCGCACCTTTTTTCCTAAGCGCATCTCCTGTAATTTCTCCTTGCTCTCTCATCTTTTATTTTTACCCCCTAATCAATTAATTTTTGCTTTGATCTGACATTTAAACTTTAATTCAGCTGAATGTAAAGAATTATGCCAAACTGGCAGAAAAATTACTTATGATTCTGGGAAACTGTGCGGATAAGTAACAAGGATGGATGTTTCTTTGCGAGGTTGGAGTTTATTTTTCCTGATTTTGCTGTCCAGGAGTTCTTTGCCAAGCTAAGACTGGATTCAGAAGAGCTCACCATCAACACCAACAGAGAAGTCCAAGAATTGTGCAAAATAGAAGTTCAACATAAGCACACACAAAAAAAAAGGATGCTATCAAAAATATCTGACCAAGCCACTGTGTTCTTTTGTGCTCAGGATAGTTGGGACAATAGCTAAAGAATACAAAGCACCTTTGCTGGCATGTCACAAACCACATGTGAGCCACATTCTGCACGGGAGATGTCCAACCATGAAGGTTACCTCCACAACTGTTTTCAACTCCTACGTGCAAGGCAAACAAACAAGACAGCTTCGGATTGGAATCCCGACGACTGCCATCCTGACGGGTCGGATTCCTTCCTCAGGGAGCCTCCTGCTTCACTTCTCCTTTTGTATTTTCCCTGCTCTCTGCTCTGCACCTAGAACCCTGTTAGCCTACAATTACTGTACTGTAGTCTGCTTCAGAAGAAGATCTGCTGTCCACTGTGGCAGAGACTCCCTAAACAGGAAATCCAAAATAARTGTATTTCTAATATTTATGAAGCATCACCAGGAGGCTTAAAATGAATAAGTGAAAAGAGRCTCTCAACTGGATTTGATCTTTACCCTTCGGCCTCTTATTGTCACTCYCAAAATAAGACTGACTTAAACATCATGAGGTCCCGGACAGTACTACTTCGTGTCTTGCACGCCTTGTGTTTTCAGAGCCCTGGGGATCAGCTATCCTCACTGTCCTCTGTAATTGGGGACACTAAAAGCTTTAAATGAAAGGAGAGGTTCACTTTGTAGCATGAATCCTCTGAAAAAAGCACAGGCATTGGCAAGGTGAGAGGTGCCAACTYTGCTGCAGCAGAGAGAGAGTGCATGGAGCTGAAAGCAAGCACAAAGATGTGTGAAAGCAAAGATGCTCAGACGGTATTTCCTGGCAATGTACCCACCAGCCCTCGCCTTAATTCAGCTCTGCTTTAAGTGGGTTTCGTTGTCTCCTCTGCACGGGGATACATTTTACCCCCCCTCTGCCTCTTCACCTCTTTCCATTATTTGACCAGTTTTGAAAAGGACCAAAACACCACCATCAGCCAAGCATCATATCCCCTCAAGCGCCCAGCTGCAGTAGGGTTGGCTCGGATGCAGGCCTTCCCTCTGGGCCTCAAACACATTTTCAAAATACGCTCWTCCACAGGCCCCCAGCACTCACACATTTCAACATCCTCAACTTTTCCCTGAGCCATTAGCTGGAGACAGGCCGCCTGCCACTCCAGGCACTTGCACCAAAATAGCCCCMGCTTCTGTGGTTGCTTTCCCTTTGGCCTCTTGCTAAAACCACTRCTAGCACGGGATACTCCCGCCTGCTTTCCTCACCTCTGCCTCTCTGCTAACGGACTCCAGCTAACCTACAGCAGAAGGGCTGGACYGGCAGGGTCTTCTGCACAGAAGTACAACCCACCCTTCAGGTAAGCACGGGCCGAGGCTTTAGCAAGCTCTGTGTTCCCTCTGTGAGGGGTGCACATGCACCGGGCAGTTAGCTTCCTCGCAGTAACAGGGAGACAGTAAAAGTATTTCTCTTCTCCTTTGAGATACCTGGAAATATTCCATTTAATTGTTAGGCAGTACCTCAAGCCCAAGACAGAGGGAAATAGTGTTTCAGCCTGATGTCTCACTTGCTCCTTGCCCAGACAACAGAGAACTCCAAAACAAATTGTTCTGCTGTTATAAAATCAGGTCTTTGGCATATGTAAAGAACCTCTTCAAAATGCTGCTTGGCCACGTGGGGAAGAGTGCGCACAGGGCAGGGTGAAGGCCTCAGCATTACAGATGGCACATCAGCAAGCGGGTACCGTGAGCCATGCAGAGTACAGGGACACTTAGCCTCAAGCCCAACCACCTTCTCTGCAGCTCCTTCTCCCCATCCCTTCCCTTCTGCTACTTCCCAGACAGGGAGTGAACTCTGGGATGGCAGATTGGCTCCTCTCCATCCTTCTGTCACAGTGCCAGGCATGGAGGGGTCAGTCCTGAGCCTTCCCAAGCCATTTACTAACATCCCTTACCATTATTCCCATTTCACCCTAGAGAAAGCTTTTAAACTTCAGAGAACTGAAGTGAYCAGCCAAAGTCTGAGACCCCCAAACCCTTGACTCCTCGGAGTCATTCAGCTTCATTCCTACTCTAGATCAGGACAAGAAATGACTCCCACATGGGACCTGTTCCAGGAAAAAGCACAGTGGCAGAGGCTATTCACACTAGTCTTAGCAAACAGGCAAAATGCAAATATAGGCAGTAATTCCTACCTCAGTGCTGCTCTGGCCCAGTGTATGGGACTGACACTAGATGTCACTGCATACTGAACTGCACACAAAAGGGGAGAAGGGGTTCCCTGGTGAACAAGAGTGACCAAGGGGACCCAAGGGGTGCAGGAAGCCTGTCTGCTGTGTCTGCAGCCAGTGGGTGGCTTTTGTTCAAGAAGGGCTTGGGAGGCAGCTGTCCCCCATAAACTAAGAGTGACTTTTGCCTGAATTCTCTGACCTGATCAAGGGACTGCGCTGCTTTGTATTGCCAGGATAACGCGTGAGGGTGTCAGGCCACTCAGATACACGTCTCTGGGTTATCGGCACTGTCAGCTGTCCCTGCGAGCCTCTACTCCACTGCACGTGGGTTACTGTGAAAGGGGCTGGAGGGGGCTCCTTTGGCTTTTTCCTCTTCCTCTCCTGCTAGTTACAGCTTGGCTGTCTGTCCGCACACGTCATCACCAGACTGTTTCTCCATCATGCTGCCAGCTATTATTATTTGAACTCACCTAGTCCTCTATTTTGCACCCACTGCTGTTGTCCAAAGCTAACATTGACCCACAGCAAACAGACAGCTCTACCAGCAGGCTTCAAAGGAAAAAGCTGGGGCTCAGTTTCCAGACTAGGCTGCTTCTGAGAAGCTCTGAACCCTTGGAGATCGTAATTAACCCATGCTCTGCCTAAATGCCCAGACACTTTGTTGCTTAACTGCAACTCACAGCTTTGCAAGAGATCCCAAGACCTCGGCTCCAGACTCTGCCTTCCCCTGCCGGAGTTCACATCCAGCACCAGCGGAAAAGCCGTTATCCTCCATGCAGAGCAGTCACTAGAGGGCAACACACTGTTAGGAACAAACAAAAGTCTAACTCCCTCTCTGGCTATTTTCTACCCTTGCTTTCATCATCTGACAAGGAACCAGCATAAATCCCAGCTTCGAACCTCCCCAGCTCTCCTCGGTGCAGTGCCTGCAAGGGAGGCAAAGATCTTGATGGCAGGACAGTCTCGGACGAGCGAGGAACAGCGGCAGGCACCAACGCCTGCCACCTCCAGCCGGGGTCACTTTCCATTAGCTGTGCTTCCTACCGCCTGCTTGTCTTCTCCCACTGCTCCCTCTCCAACTTGCATGGAAAATAATATTATGCCTTTCTGGCATGGGAAAGATGGCCATGAACCAAACTAGGTTGCAGAATTAAAAAAGAAAAAAAAAATCAGGAAAGAACTACTGAGCAATAAAACCCAACACAAAGGYTGTGGGCAGAGCTCAGCCTTTCGGTGCCACAAACCGCCACGACTGTATTTTCCCAGCCCATTGCCAGGCTGGAGAAAATTCGGAACAGGTTCAAAGCAGAGCTGAAGCCAGCAGAAAACAAGGCTCTCCACCGAAATGCACTGAGCACACAGACTGCCGCTCTCCCTCAGAAGAAAGAAAAGACGAGGGCTAGTTTAACTGTGCCATGGGCRAGACTGTGAGCACGCTGCGCTGCCTGGAAGAAGGAAGCTATGGGCAAGTTACAGCTTCTCGATGCTGCCTCAGTTTCCCACCTGTAACATGGAGCTGTGTAACGTCCAAGCAGGCTGGGAGCACTGGTCCATTTCTCTGCAAAATTCTGTGAGACTAGAGGCACCATGAAAGACCAGCGACCACTGCTGAGGAACTGAGTGAAAGATGCTTTAAGAAGAGAGCTCCCCTTGCAGCTGCCTAAGTGCCCCAGATAGTACAGAGACATTTAGCTTGGATACAAACATGCCTAGTAAAGAAAGTTTTGGAAAAAAATGTCTCTGGAAATGGAGTTGGTCCTGCGGGGAAGATGAAGCTTTGCATAAGGGAATATTTGGTAATGAGGGCATCAGCCTGAACCCTGGGAGCCTTGAGCTCCATCCCAGCTCCGCTACCAGCTCCCTGTGTGATGCTGGCTGAGCCATGTAACCTCTCTAGACCTGTGCATACAGCAGGGATAAGAGCACCCCATCTCACGCAGAGAGGGTGAGGATACATCGCACACAAACACCGCCAGCGAGAGCCCCTGGAGATGGGGTCGGATAACTTCCCGGGGTGCAAAGCTTCTAGCACTCGCCGGGGTGCCRCTTCGGAGCTGCCGCCCTTGAGCAGCTGCTGATGGAAACCAGCAGCAGGGTTTGGTGCCTGCCGCTTGCTTCGTCCATTCATGACACTCAGACAGGCGGAGGGTCGCCAGGGAGAACCGGCTCCCCGTCCCCATGGCAGCGAAGGCTCGGCAGGCCCCGCGCGGCCGCTGTGTTTATTTCTGCAGCGCTGTGGTGGACAGGCTTTTCTTGGTGAGCTGCTGGGTTTTTTTAATTCCACAGAACATATAATGTTGAGCAGAGTATAGCACGCCTCTGCCTGCCAAGCCTGATGTCATGCTCTCATTATGTCATTTGTGGGCCCGCTCTGCCTTCGCTTCACAAAAAAGGGAGGGAAGGGGGGGCAGTGTTGGCTTGTGCCTTTCCCAGCCCTTTTGGTGCGTGGAGCCCAGCCAAAACAGTAATGGGAAAAGCATCCACAGACAGAAAGAAGTGTCTGTGCAGAGAGGAGCCTGTGTGCAGGCCGGGGGAAAGCTGCAGAGATTCATTAAAAAAGAAGCCCCAGGTCTACAAGTCACAACAAAAGCTAAGAGTCTTGGAGGTCAGTGAAGCTCCAGAGGTCTTAGGGAAGGAAGGGGGCTTGGATACATCCATATGTCCATCCAGAGTCTGCACAGGAGCTTGCTGCAGCGGCTACTAAGGGGCCAGAACAGTTTGGGAGGGACAGGGCGTCTGGACTCCCGGATGCCGGGTGTCTGTGCACCCCAGCTTGCAGGCAGAGGAAAAGCTTCCCAAGCCAGGCTGGCCCTGCAGGATACACAGGGTGAATAAATGAACCATCTGCAACAGAGAGACCCTGCCCTTCAGGGAAAACCACTTTTTCCCTGGGGATCTGCAAGACTGGGCTCTCCCCACAAGCCTCCCCCAACCAGCCAGTCTCCCCCCGCCTCAGGACTGCCCTCCTGAAACCTCCTGCCCCACACCGGAGCACCCTCCCAGCCCTCCAGGCCTCCGCACACTCCCCCCCCACATCCACGCACTAGCCTGCACCCCTGGCTGCTCGTGGACAGCACAGATCTGGAGTTGGCTTCATGTTTGTGTGACTGAGGCAAAAGTTATGGGGACATGGCTGGGCCCCATTTTGGTCCAGATACTGTGTTTTAACAGCAGGAATGGTTGCAAGGATGTAGGAACAGCTGTGCCCATGGGATCAAAGGTCCATCCTGCCTCATATCCTGTCCCCAACTGTGGTCAGCACCAGGTGTTCAGGGAGACGCGTAAGCAAAGTGATCAGAGACCAATCCTTCCCCAATATACCTCCCAGCTCTTGGCAACCGGCTACAGAGAGCCTTCCGAGCCAGAGACTGTATCCGGACTATCATATTTAACAGCCACCGACAGACCTATCTTCCACGACGCTACCTAACCCCTTCCTGAACAAGTCTGGGCTCCACAAGAGCCTATGAAAACAAGTTCCATAATATAATTATGTGCTCTATGAAAAAATACTTTATTTGTTTAAACCTGCTAGAAGTATCACTTCACTGAATACTGCTTAATTTTTTGCACTGTGAACACTGAATAATTGTTCCTATTTACCCTCCCTGCCCCACTGCTGATGCCAGAGGTCTTTCCCAGATTGCCTCAGTCCTCTCTTTCCCAAGCACATCCCCCAGGTGAAACACTTTCCTCTCTGATCTCACCAAATTCCACATACTTCACCCAAACTTCCACCAAATTTCACCTTTGGAATACCAAAGGCACTCAGTCCCTTCCAGTCCTCATGGCTAAAGCCTTGCTGTAACCTGGGAGGAGGGGCAATGATCGGAGCGAGTGGCAAACTGAGGCACGGAAGGTGTCAGCGAGGAGTCACAGAAGCAGCAGCCGACCAGCAGGGCTCAGAGTGGCTCCCGCCGCTGGGCCACCTCCCTCCCAAAGGCCAGGCCGCACCACTGCGCCCCTCACGATCCCAGCGTCCCTGGGCGACAAGGGAGAAGAGGGCTTGTGGCCACTGCAAGCACCCCTTCCAGACCTCCCTCGCGCCCAGAGCAGCTGACGGAGCAGCAGAGCGGTCCAAGAGGTTGCCTACGTAGCAGAAACGCTCTCTTAGGTGTTACCATGGCAAATGCTTTTCTAGTCTCCAGGAATAAAAGGCAACATGGTACCCCATGCAACAGTGGTCTGCGCTGACACTGCCTGACTTACATAATAGACTTTCCAGAAAAGAGGAGGAAAAACCCTAGGTGTTTTTGCATGCTTGAGCCAGGAAAATTATGAGTTTTTGCTGATCTGATTCCTTTTTTTCTTCTTCTTTTGGCTTGCACCTCTCCTAAGAAGTACAGTGGAGGTAATGGTGCTTGTGTGCAGAGGGGGGAATGGAGATTTATACCACAGCGGCTATGGAAATTTGAAAAAATACAGTCTCACTTAGGTTTAGAGCTGGGCACCTGGGAAGAAATGCTGTAGTTCTGCACAAAGTATAGGGACATCCCAGCTCTCAGGCTGGAAGCAACATTGTCTCAACAGTTTCCCTGCACAATAAAGCTCTCGGCGTTCCAGCAGGGAGACAGGAGGGCAATAGCTTACGGAGGTTTTCGTCACCAGCTACTGGTTTCAAACACACTGAAGCTGGGATTTTCCAAGGCTAAGGGATTCCAGTTCTCCAACTGCACTGCACATCACCTCCAAGAACTGAAGCATAACAGGACAAAAGGGGCCTTTCGCTGGTGGGTTTCACCTATTTCCCAGAGCCACTTAACAGAAGGTTACTGTGAACTGACACATCCCACCCCAGAGGTGGCTGCATTTCATCTGTGCCCCCAGGGACTCCGTTGCAGAGACCAGTTTCTAAAGAACAGCAAAGCAGTCAGGGAGAAAATGCACTAGCTGGAGTGCTGTCCGGGGAAAGGCTAAAGGGGAGACACGGGCAACTGCCGAGAGCAAGGCCTGAGCAGAGTGCCGCATGCTGCTGCTGGCAGACAGAGGAGAGCACCCTCCACTCCCTGAGGCTGTCACAGCACGATGACAATTTATTTGTTCATTTTGAATTTATGAATTTCAAATGCTGGCCCATATCTCAGTTTCTCTTAAGGAATTTGCCCCAAAAGACTTTTTCACAAATATTCCTCTAAAAAAGAAATGCTTTTCTTCCCACAACAAAATCATAATTGTTGATACGAAAATGTAAGGCAAGGATACAAACATTTCTGCAATGTTCCGTACACTTTGTGCTCTCCTGGGAGGACTGCAAAACTCTCTCACATATGCCCTTGCAAGGCAGCTGTGCCAGGAGACAGTTGGGTTGACACACAGGAGATCCACACACAATGCCCAGCTCTGCCCCAGTCTTGCTGCAGGACCACGAGCAGGTCACTGCCTCCGTGTGTCCCCGTTGCCCCCCTGGGGAAGGGGAGTGGGGCCACACGCCTTCCCCTCGCAGCCTGCCTCGCTGTCCTGCTGCCAGCCTTCCCACAGCAGCCGGCACCATGGGGCAGCCAGATGAGTAGGAGTAAATCCCACTGGCCTTCCTGCTCTGGGGCCACAGGCTCCCTGAGACCCAGCCGAGAAAGGCAGGCGACCGCTCACGGGGGCTGTATGAAACACTCCCCTCGGCTCAGCAGAGTGGCTGAGCTCAGGGTTGAAGCCGGGCAGTGGGGTGGCCCAGGAAAAGGGGTTGTGAGAACCTGTGCTTCAGGCAGCATGGGCTAAGGCTGATTTCTGAGCCCTGCACGAGACCTGGCTGAGGGTCAGGATACCAAAGGTATCAGGATACCAAAGCAAATGCGAGTAGTCCTGACTGGCTGTCCCTGCTCCAGGCGCTCCGCGCCCACACTCCCTTCCTCGCCCTTGTCTGCTCGCGTGGCCGGTCCCAATCCCCCAGCGCACGCGGGGCCCATGCGGCGCGGGGCTGGTGAGAGCACAGCCATGGCATCCCCGAGCCTCCAGGTGGGAGCTGTCTGAAGGGCAGCTGAGATTTAAAGAGCGGCTCCTCGGATCCTTGCAGCTAGGGAACTTTTCTCAGACTTTCCCAAATATGGTTATGCGCAGGACCAGGGATGGAGCCACTCGAACAACGGGGATGTGTTACCTCATGAAGCGACGTCATGTTCTGGCAGGGCCTGCTCGTGTGCAATGGCACCGCGCAGTCATCCCTCTCCTCTCCTCCCCAGTCAGGAGGGCTGGGTGGGGGCTTTTTCACACGAGAGCGCTCCCAGGAACCGGAGCACGGCTGGCTGCACAGGGACCCACAGCACAGCTCATTTTACAAGTTATTTTTAGACTGCCACTGGCTTCAGCTCCTCCCTCCCAACGTTTACACAACGGAAGCAAATGCAACGGGGGCACTGGCGAGGCACCACAGGCCTCCGGCACTTGTGGGGGTCAGCAAGAGCTTCAAGGCGCTTTGGCGGGACGAGGAGCTGGCCGTAGTTTGGGCTGGCCACCCTTACGAGAGAGGCTTTTCAAGCCAGTTGCCACCTTCTGAGCCACGTCAGTGCCCAAATGCCATCAGCGACCAGAACCGGTGCTGGAAGGGCTTCTCCCCTCCATTGCTGTAAGGTGACTTAAGCTGGCATAAAATAAGGTTTGAAACATCACTCAGCAGAAGGTATCCCAGCCCTGATCTGCTTCTGTAACATCTTGCTAAAAGATTGGAACAGAGAAGATCTTAAGTTTGGGAAAGCAGCAACCCAAATATTTAAATAAAGTTGCATAAATTACAGTYGCACATAAACAAGCTGTCTGGAGTTTCATCCAGCCAAACGTCAGCCCTGCAAATATACATTTGTTCCATGGAAAGTTTGCAAAGAAACCAGAGATGCATCAGAACAAAGTATCTTCCCAGCACACACAGCGGAGTCCAAGAAGGAGACAAYGTGAGAAGCCTGTACCCCAAAACCAACCACCTTCCAAGCAGATAGCCACTTCTTCCCTGAAAAAGCATCCGTTCAGGAGAGGCCCACACGGTCTGCAGCATCGCATGCTGACGCGCGGCTCTCCGTGCCCAGCTCTGGTCTCCTGAGAACCCAGAGCATTTCCAAGTCAGCATGTTCAGAGCCCAGTGATAATTTGTTTTACCATGTAAAGCGAGCCCTCTGTAAGCTGTAATTTAGGAGTCATACAGATGAGCTACTAAGTGCTTAATCTGCCTCACAGAAAGTGAAGTTTTTAAATGAAAGTTTAGGTTTTCTTGATATGAATTCTCCCTTGGGACAGGGGATGAAGTAGATGATCTTCAGGTCCTGTTTTTTGTTATTTTATTTGTATCGATTTTGATGTGAGGGTTTTGCCTGAATAGCTATCCTCTAGGGATATTAGCTATTATTTCTCTGCGACAAATAATTAAAAAACAATGCCATTTTTCCCCAGCACCGTGAGTTCTGCTACACATAACACATGAGAGCCACAGGTAAAGTTCATAGGACACAGGAGGCTTTGGAGACTATTGAACGGAGAGCAACAATTCATCGCATAGCTGAGCCAAGAGATGAGGAGAGCTCCAAGTAACTCTTCTCAAAAGCACATGTTCAGTTTGCAAACACTGACACCATATAAGAAAATATTTGCATAGCCTGTTCCTTAGAAACCTTCTGGGGCATCCGTGTTTTGTATCCCAAGAAGAACAGCGAAACAACCTGGGCACCAATACAGCATGAGAGCTCTGCGCCAGGGCACTCTCCTGGAGCTTTACTGGGATTGTCTGCTCATCTGAAAAGTACTGATGAGACTTTTTAAAAGTCAAAAACACTTTTCCTGGTTGAATTCAGACTGGAAGCCAGCTGAGAAAATGTGAGATTGATAAGGTAGTATCAGATCAAAAGCAATTTCTTCAAATATTGGGAAATACTTCTCTCATTCCTTCACACGGGAGAACGGACAGCACATTGCAGGGCACTGCTGCACACCGGCAGTCTATGAACAAGAGGACAACAAAGCCACGAAGCAGCCAGGCAGGGCCTTTCGGGGGTCCAAGAAGGACTGAGAATTTAGTAGTAGCATCAGCTGCTGGCCCAAGTCACCTAGACATACTGGTAAGGGGGACAAGAAGAGGGCACCTTGGATCTAAATACCGTGAGGAAGGGATAAGGAAAGTCTCAGGACCAAATGCCATTAAGCTGGCCAACAGGCAAAGCCACCACGTCCATTTACTGCAGTACACGCTACACAGCTCTGGCTGTCTGAACAGCCTTGCGTAAGCATACTGCACGCCCAACTTGGGACCTTCTTCTATTGCCAGAGCAGCAGAAAGTATAAAGGAGAAGCAGACTTAATACAAAGATTTTGTGGCAATTTGTGACTTTATCAGTCATTTGCCAAGTCTTGAGTGACAGAGTCACCCAAATCCAGCTCCAAAATCCCCCCCTCGCCTCCTGTACGGCACTTAGCAGCAGAGACTATCCTTGGTGTCATCACTCTTACCAGTGCTTCTCCGCAGGCCTCAACAAGACCTGCAGTCATCTGGCATCTGTGCATAAACAGATCTGACTTTCTACCCATCCGTGATAACACTGGTCCAGTAGCCAAATCTCTACAATCACTTCCCACAGGCGATAACACTCTCCCAAACGCTTTCCCTTTTATAGTTGACAGTATAGATTTGTTTGACCTTTAGCTAACAGCAATCTCTAACAGACAAGCAAGTTTTCCAAGTTCCTGGGTGGTTGCTTAAGAAAAACATTTTTGTGTGTATTTTAACCATGTCTGTCAAATGATTTTCACTTTTGATGTTTTACCAACAACATTTCTTTTCATTTAAAAGATTCCCTGTTCCAGGCTCTCACCAACATCCTTCAGTTCAAAGCACGGGCCACAAACTAAAAATAACTGAGATGGTGGAAAGGACAAGAAGTAAAGACCTGGAACATTCAACAAGGTCCAGACCTGGAAATGCATTGTAAGTGACTGAGAACAAACTGCAGCAACATTTTGCAGCACAGTTTGTGCTGGAAAGATGCAGAACCTCTAACTATTTTCTTCTTGCTCTCCAGACAGAAAACTCTGGGATGTGGGGCAGTCACATTAGCACTCGATATGTCTAAAAATAGTATAAAGTAAATGGCGCTGCTCTGTGAAAACAACGATGCTGAGCACAACCACAGAGTTCGCAGCCCACTGCCTGTGACAGAAAATCCACAAACCAGGGGAGCCTCAAGCAAAAAGAAAAGTGCGGCATGTTCAGGACCTGAGACCTGGCCAAACCATGGCTGCAGGGCAGTCCAGTTTGCATTTTCCATGCAACACTGATGTTATGTCTGCTTTCTGTGGTCTAGTGAGGGACAAGCTCTCCAGATGTTCTGAAGCCCTGGGACCTACTCAATACCTTAGCCGGTTTGGGGAAAGCAGGGTGGGGGGAGGGACACGACACAAAACTTCTAACCCTTCCTCCTCTTTGGCAGTCTGTTTCTTGCACTAACAAAGAGCAATGAGAATGACTCACAGATTTTTAAGGCGACCATTTAACCTAACAACCCACGTATGGCAAGCCATAGGGTTTCTTGCAATCAATTCCCACATCCAGTCTAAGAAAGCAGTTGACCTTCTTCTAGAGAAAGTCCCAAACTTCACTTACAGATTTCCAGCAATGGAACAGCCACCATAGCTTGGTAAGTTATTCCAGGATTACTCAGTTAGGCTTATTTCTGGTCTGAATTTGTCCAGTTTGAGTTCCCAAGTACAGGACTCATTCTGCCTGTCTGCTAAACTGAGAGTCCTATTCCCAGCTTGCTGGTCTTCATCATAGATACTCCCCACACTGCTATCACCTTCCACCTTCTCTCCAGTGCAGTAAACAGGAGGCTCCTGCTGTCTATCAGGAGACAGTCCTTTAGATATGCTTTTGGCTGAATCCTTCAGGGCATTGCTATCCTCCTGAAGCGAGGACACCAGGAGATGCGACATCTCTACTCTGTAGTTCCCTGCTTATATATCCCGGGGTTGTACAAATCATTTTGGTGACAATATCTTTCATCTCATGTTCAATGAATTATTACACCTCCCCTGCCAGAGCCCTTGCCTTCCAGGAGAAGGTTCCTATCCTATATGTAGGCCTGCGTTCCTTGCTCCCAGGTGCATGATCTTACCCTTGGCAGCATCATTGCTCTTTCTGCTTTTTTGCAATCAGCTCTCCAATCAAAACAGAGCTCTGTTTCCTTCTCTGTGTTTCTGCATTCTCAGCATGGTATTAGTAATGTTGTTTGTTTTCTTCCAGTCTGTTGACAAATAGGCTTCAGAGGCAGTCAGCAATGAATCCTTGAGACTTCACTCTTCGTGATGACTCCAGTTTATTCTTACATCTAAGGCATAATATTTAGCCAGTATGTAATCCCTTTAATATATGCAGTGCTGACTTTTTTCATTCCAATTTCTGACAAATATATGTGACATTGAGTCAAATACCTTACAGAAGTCATATGTGTATTACATCAACATCATCATCTCCCATCTACTACATCTGTAAACTTACTTAAAAGGCAGAGCTACATTCATGAGATCTATTTTCCATAAGTGAATTTTCCATGCTGATTGCCACTAATTACACTATCCCCTTTAACTTTCAGCTAATGTCCATGCTATGCACTGTATTACTTCTCCTTGGGCTAGATAATCAGGACACAAGGCTAATATATACTTGTACCATACTATTTACCTTCTGTTCATGCTGGCACCACATACATTTTACTCTGGTCTTTGCAAAATTCCCTACTGCTCAAGAGTCCACCAAAAGTGTACATTATTAGTCCATAGGGCTTCTCAGACACATCTTTTAAAATTCTTGGATGCAAAATATCTGAACTTGCTAGTTTAAGAAGGTCTAACATTAATAGCAGCTGTTTAACATCCTCTTCAGTTACTGTTGGAGTGGAAAGTGTTTCATCATCCTCATATGATACAAATACATCATCTGGCTTTTTTTCCCAAATAGAAAACAGAAATATTTACTAAACAGTCCTGCCTTTTCTGTATTTCCATTGATAATTTGACCATATCCATCTAGTAATGGACTGATATCATTTTTTAATTCCTGTAGTTTCTCAACTTTGCTGGCCATAGATTTTTCCTTGTATTCTTTTACTTATCAGTGTCTGATAAGCCTGAGCTCTCAGCCCATACTCATTGCTACCAATGTTCCTGTTTCCCAGTACTGTATATTGCATATTTATTTATTTTCCATAACTGTCTTCATTTCTCCTCTAAGCTCAGCTTGGTTTTTATTCAGGGTATACAGTCAAGATAGCTCTCTATAATGATTAATACAGTGGTGCACAGCAGGCTCAAGGCAGACCTCCATCACAGAAATTTATCTAGCATCCCAAATGGATTTATTTCTAGAAGTGCTAAGGGCCCAAATTGCTCTCACACTGTTAGGAGCAGAGATTCAAGCAACAGCTCCCCACTCTGTCATTAAACCACTTTTGTGGACCTGAAAATCATCACACTTCAGAGGTGCCTTTCAGTAGCAATGAATTCATTAAAACGACACAGACAAGTGAGAAAGCACCTCCAGCGTTGGAGTGGCGAGGCTAAGCTCCATATCCAGACAGGGTTTAAGACAGTTCAGATCTATCATCTGGAGCTGCAGAAAAATTGCACACGGCTCCAAAAGACTGGCTTTGCTGACCTGCAGACAGGAGAACAGCTGTACAGAAGGCACTAACGCTCCGAGCTGAGGGGAGCAGCCCGTGCGGGGCAGAAGAAGGACTCCAGGAGCATTCACAGCGTTCCCGTGGCCCCAGCGCAGATCTGCTCCAGGCACTGTCACTGTCTGCATTACGGTCAAACRTCTAAGAGCGCCAAAGCCCTAACACCCCCAACAGCTGTGCTCTCCAGTCCCATGCAGTAAAGACGATCCTGACAAAGAAAATGACATAAGTGAAAAAATGAGAGATCTCCCGGATCCTCCTAAAAAATAGGACCAGCCCCATAATATATTCTTCAGGGATGGTCACAGCCTTAATTTGAATTCCGAAGTGTTGGGGTTACCTTCCGCCAATGGAGAAAGGCTGTTCCACTAAAAAAAAAAAGTTTTCCGTGTTCTCCCCATTCCACCCAAACTTTCTTGCTCACTTAAACCCCATCTCTCCATTTTCTCTAACTCTGGCCCATCTGCAGCAACTCCTCTTTGTCCTTGGCGTGTACGCTCTTTGGCTACCTGCAGGATGTTATTTTGCACCCAATTAAGCCAAAGTTTTCATAGTTCTTTCAATCTTTCCTCAGAAAACAGTAATATGTGGCATTGTGTAACAGCTGAATTGCACTGACAACACACACGGCTCACCCAGGCTGCAGTGCGGAACCTCTCTGCGACCAGCACATGCGTCTCCCTGCAGCCCAGCAGCAGCCCAGACCAAAGCCTTCTGCAGCTCCGGCAGAGACATCGGGCTTTTTACATTAACAGAGCTTTGAGCGACATTCCCAGCCCTGGTACAGCTCCACAGGGCTGTGTGTGTGTGTTTGTTTGTGATTTTGTGAATAGGGCTGCTTAGCACGTTGAGTCCTCCCCGTAGGGATGATGTGTTACAGCGGATTGGCTCTCTATTCCCCAAAGGAAACATCTGCACATTCCAGACACATTTTGTAACGGGAGTGAAACCCATCCTTGAAGTGAAATTTTACAGCCTCCACAGCACAAAATAACGATTGCTGGCAAGCAGCAGTGGAAAAGTAATGTTTAAAATATTATTACAGGGAAGCGGCTGCCAGAGCCTCAAATTAATCATTAGAATGTGTCTTTGGAGCAGAGTGGTGCGTTATGTAACATTCATCCACCTCCAGTTTAGCGAATGGCTCCTCTCTCTGCCCCACTTCGCGGTTCATTTCTCTTCCTTCCCAAAGAGCGCTATGAGAGACCGAAAGACCCTGTGCAGGTTGCCCACGACACCCCCTCGCTCCGCCACACTGCAGCCGGGCACGGGAAACGCATTCCCTCGCAAAGAGGCCTCTTTCAAGAGACTTCAGCCAGGCCTCTGGTCAGTATTTTTTCCAGGTACCCAATTCCTTCTTAATTAAAGAAAACGCCAGGAGAGACAATGGCAAGGGCTGTTTCTCACCATAATCACCCCTGAAAAGCAGCATTTGCCACAACTTTCCACAGCAAAAYAAACACTAGAAGAGCTAGATGGAGGCTTGGCTGGCTGGTTCCCACCATCTGCCCTGCAGAGGAATGGTCAGTCCTGGGTGCAGGAGAGGAGAAAGCTGCCAGTTTTTCCAGCACTTAGGTCAGCTGGTTAAACACTTTGGGCACTGGTTTTCACCTAACCTGGACTACTCATGTCAGTCATAAGCCAGGTGACTAAATACTGCAGTTATCTGTACAGTGTCCTCTCCCTCAACCCATGTTCTGCAATGATCTGTAACTAACAGGACCAAAACATGATAAAAATGCAACTGACATTCAAAAAATAAAGCTCTAAATTAAAGCAGGAACACAGTAATGGATGCAGAAACATCTATGGCGGAAGAAGCAGCAAAACTTTGGCAATCTGTACCACAAGCTAGAAGAGAAGAACTGAAATGAGTATGAAGGGACACAAGTCCTGTGCTACAGCAATCAGAGAAGAAAAGCCTACAGGTCCTTAGGAAGGGATATTTTCTAATATCTGTTATTCATCAGGCCGAAGATATCATGAATGTAGCCAGAAGCTTCACTGATGAGGACTTCTCTGTCTCTGCTAGTGGGATCCAGCCCTTGAAGGTGATGAGGACCCAGCCAGGCCTCTGGCAAATTCAGCTGCCTCCCCTCCAGGTACGTGGTATGAACAAGAGGGTGATACAGCTGGAGCGAGCATTTGTCAGAAGCTGCAAAGGCCAAGGAGACGTGGGAATGAATGACCCATTTGCGGGCATTCTGATGGGAAGCTGGGGGTGAGGAGAAGCCAAGTGACAGCGGAGATGCGAGGCATGGAAATCAGATTAGTGTGAGATGTGGGGCAGATGCCCAGATGATGCCATGTGGCCCAGAGAAGCGCTGGCCACAGAGCAGATGGCTCAGGCCCTGCTGTGAGCAGAGCACGCTGGCTGAGGTCCCTGGGCTGGACACTGAGCCCAGCAGAAGGGCTATGGGTTTGAGGATGACAGCTCCTGAAGCCCTGATACCTTCCCTCAGTTTCAAGCTGGGGATCCAACACAGGGCTGACTTATGAAATGTTGACCAAGGCTTTAAGTTCACAGCATCCCCAGTACACGCTTGTATTCCTGAGTGTGGCTGCAGTGTCCAGCAACATCTTCTACACTAGCTCCTAAAGCACCTCTCCTTTCCTTTCCTGGCTCACTTCCATGATCCTTGGATCCCTGGGTGTTACAATATTCAGATTTTGAAATGATGTAGGTAGATAGATAGATAGACAGACAGACAGCAGACAGGTAGCTAGACAGATATTGTGCCCCCAAAGGGACCTTCTTATACATTCCATCAGATACTGAAAGAAATGAATCCAAGACTGTTGTTTTAAATACCTAAATATGTGTTTCATTAAAAGATCAAAGCAGCAGTTTTGCAGGAGTTGCTGTGTCTTTCAACTAAATAAAACACATTTGGACAAACTGTCTAAATATGTCATTAACATTCTGGTCTTCTAGGCAAATAACAGAGATTTTAGAATTGACCCTAGAGGTTTTCTCGATAAAAAAAAAAAAAATGCAAAACTGAATAAACAGCCTAAACCGAGCAGAGATTTACACAGTGACCACGCGGCAGCGGTGTTCGGAAGGCAGGGGGGCCCGTGCCGCAGGTGGTCTCCTTGTGTCACCGTTCCTTCTGCAGCTTGCAGATAACAGCATTTCCCCAGTTCTCGTGGGGAGGGGGCTTCCCGTCTACTTCTTCCTCTTAAACATCTCCCTAGCCCAAGGGCAGAGTAATTCAAAGACAGACCCATGAATCCTTACTGGAACAGAAATGTTCAAGGAATTAATTAAACAGTAGCAACTTTGGTTCATGTTATTTGCCATAAAGCACAGGGCATGGTAGAGACCCAGAACCAGTCTGCTCTGGAACTGTGAAGTAAGTTTGGAAAGACAGAAAGAAAGAAAAAATCGTTTACAAAACACCAAAGGACAGGCCTTTCTTTAATCCCTGTGTTTCGGTGCTGTTACTGATATGAGCTCCCCCTGTATTTTTTTAAATGTGGTTGTTTGGGTTGGAGGGCTCTACTCTGAATGCTTTTGGAATATGTTCACTATAGATCCTTAAACATCTTCCTTCTGAAAACAAAAAACAATTAGAACCCAATATAGATCCTCTGTTTCCAGGACAAAATGGATTTGCATGTTTCTGGCATTAATAATCTGTGTGGTTGCGTTGCTTCCTTTTAGCATTAGAAAGTCTTCTGTTATGCAGTCAGAATATTTCAGCTCCAAAAAATGCTGATGTTCAGAGGCCCCAAAGTAGGTACAAAGCAAAGGGAAATCAGCAGCTTGCTCGGGCCTCTGCAGGGCCCTGAGCTCAGAGGCAGACCTGCCCCCTCTAGATCGTGTGAGCAGCCGTGGGAAACAGTAACTGATTTGTTCCTTCTACAAGCTCTCAGGAGGGACGGCTCTTTGCCACTGCAGTGGAAGAGCTGACAGTTCCTTGGGCTCCTCTGACAAGAAGGGACACTGTCACCAGAGGCTGCATGTGTAGGATGGAAATGACACAGTTCTGCCAAGTGCTCCTCTCTCCAGCACCACCTCCACAGCCTGGACGGGAGCGCTTAAGGGCTAAGGACCCCCCAGCTATTCTCCTTACCCTTAGTCATCCCTTTGAGCTCCGGAGATGTGAAACTTATTTATCTCCAGATAAGTAATGTGGAAGAGAACCCAAACCAGCAGCAGCTATTCTACACAGGGTGCCTTCTGGCCGCCCGCTGTCTTCTCTTGCTATCAGCATCTGCAAATTCATACCCAAGGCTAAGGCTAAGCTTTCTGGGTGGAATATAGCCTTTGTGAGCAAATCTTTACAGATCCATATGCAAAAGCAGAGTTTAATGAAAGGTGTTTTATTCTACCAGTGGTCTTCACCTCCTGGGCCTAATAAATGAGGATTTGAGGATAAGAATCCAGGTAGAAGTGTCTGTCAGTACAAACAAGAAGCCAAACTAAAGTTAAAAAGAAATCAGGAGGATATCACAGGAGAAAGATTAGGGGAGAACAAGCAGATAGATTTGTAACTAAAAGGAAAGCACAGAAGGTTTTAAAGGAAAGAGGGGAAATCCACAGACTGGTCCCTGCACAGATGTACCTCAAGTTAAGTTCAGGCTGATTTAAGGACTATTGGCATCTGAGAGCCATTCTAGATTTAGGAATGAGTACAGAGGCTTCAGCAGAGACAGCTGACCCCATGCTCCACAGTAACTGTTCACCCTCCCCTGCCTTGGGAATTTCAAGGAAAGTTTTCAAGGAAAAGCATGAAGATGGAAATCTCCCTTCTCTTGAGGCTCTTCCAGCAGTCAGGTCAGACTCATCACCCAGAAGCAATTTGAGGACGTTTGTCCTGGTTGCTGGCTGTGCTCTGCACTTCTGCAGTGAACAGTCAGGCTTCGTGTCCGCAGATGTTGCTGCTAGCACAGTGGAGGTCCACACCAAGTCAAATCATGTGCCTGGGCTGGGTGTAGGTGATGAACATTTCTGGCTCTTTTTTGGACCACTGTGCGTAGGAGTCTGCTCAGTGTCCTCCTCTGAACCCATCTGGTTTTAGCATTCTTTGCATCAGTATCAGCTAAACTCTGAGTTTTTAGCTACCTCTCCCTTATCCAAGGATATGGACCTTTCCCTGCTCAACCCATCAAAGGAGCTGACAAATGTTCCTGGTAAGAAGGGCAGACCACAAAAACACAAGAACTACAGGGAATTAGAACAAAACTTGACAAGCAGCGATGGGCCAAATTCAGCCTCGAAGCCAACAGATGTACCCCAGGGATCCATTTGTTTCCATGCGCTCCAGTATTATTAAGAGATGTCAACACCTCCTCAATGTGCAAAGGGTGCAGATGGCACAACTGGCACATTAGCCATGCTACAGCTGGAACAAAGCGAGCCTAATGCTGCAGAAAGGAAGGATCTGGATCTCATGGGTTAAACAGGAGTTGCACATCTAACTTTCTACCCATTCCTTGGAAAATTTAAACTCCAGATAGGAGGTAGCCAAAACTTTTACATGATCTGCCTGAGAAGAATAACTGTCCACACTTCTGCCAAATATTAATGGCTGATAAATCCACTGTTCAACACATCTGGGGGTACGGGGTGGAGATCAAAGGACAGATCCCTGGAAAGAGCTCTGGAAGAACTCTCCAGTCAAGTCATCAGCTTATCCTGGAAAGATGCAGCGGACCTCAAGATAACCTGCTCTTACAGCGCTCCCCCCTGCTCAACTCTCCCCCTTGACATGGATTGACCTCCACCTGTCCAAAGCAATGAAAACAATTTACCTCTGACCTCTGGCTCAGGCAAAGACCCTCTTGGGCCTTGCGTCTGCTGGCTGTAACACGGCTTCTGTGCTGTTTAACTGCAGCACATGAGACCTTCAGCAACTGCAAGCTCTTCCTACTACCTGCTGCCTAAAAGGGCTCATGCTGCAGTCCCAAAGTGAAAAAGCTGGGGCTGTGCTCACAAACCATCACTTGCTGAAAAAGCAGGAGGTGCGCTTTGCTTAAGAAGAATTTTCATGCTTCCTTGGGGAAAGTCACAGAAGGCCCTGATCCTTCACAGCTTCCACAGCTCAGTGCCAGGCATCATCCCGTCCTGGCAGATATATGAGCCACATGTGTACACAAGTCTCAGCACCCTCAGGTGATGAACACGTTACCTCTAGAGCATCTGTTTCAACTCAGCCCAGAGAGTAATAAATAGGAGGAAGTCACAATTGCCATTCAATATCCTACATGAAAGAGGCACGGAGATCCCAGTCTGCTTCCTAGCAGATGGTCATCCCAACCACAGTGGCCACAGCAGCTGGTGCAACGGGACGTGTTTCTGGTTCTCAGTGAGGTAAGATGCGTGTGAGCCCCAGCAGAGGGGCTCCCCGTGCAGCTAGTGGTGTGGCTGCTCCCGCTGAGGGGTCTCGCTGGCTGGCACGCACGCCTGGAGCACTCTGCCCTCGCAGCCACCATGCCGCAGGGCCACCCGCACCACTGGCACTGCTGCGCGGCAGGACTCCTGCAGCTTCGGGAGCCTGCCTGCACGCAGGAGCCCCGGGGTGTGGGCACCGGCGTGACTGCACCAGAGCGCATTCAAAATGAGCTTCCAGCCAGCTAGAAAGAGGTGTCTGTTTTTGTAAACTGCTTTATCTGATAAAGTTTGGAAAAGTGATGTCTGTCCCTCAAAATTAAATACATAATGGAGACACAGCTGGTCTGATTTTGTTGTAAGAGAATCGTAAAGAGGATAATTTCATTCACTTCAGATTATAAATCATGTTAGTGTTCTGTTAAAGGGAGGATTGCTACAACGTCTGTTCCTTTCTCCCACAGGAGTGATGCCTATAACCCTCTTTTTTAATCATCATTATATGAAACAAACTGTCTAGGGAAAAAAACAGCCATGCAACTGTGCTAATCTTCCTAATGATTTAATACCTGCAAGTACTACTGGGAGGTATTCCTTTCCTGAGCGCATTAAAAGCTGTCGTATTAAACATCTCACTACACTTCAGCATCCTACTGTGGATTTTTTTTTAGACAAAGCCATTTCTCCAGAGACGGGGTAGGGGTTTTTGCTTCCTTCCCTGCATTATCCCCACCCCAGTTTTTGAAGACCTTCTAAATGCCTGTCTGGGGGATTCCAATAAGTCCTGGCACAGATTCTCCAAATAGTAGCAAAGCTAAACAGGGTATGGCTGTTATTGTAGAGATCACTCACTGCCAGCACAAATACACAGACTGGACCATTCAACCTTTTACAGCGGGAAAGTCACGGACAGTTGATGATTCACAATCAGCATTTTTTCTTCTACTGTAGCCACCCTTTTTCTTTAATTATTCTTTCTTTCTGGCAAGCATCCCTTCCCTGCAGCTTTTGCAATGCTTTTTTCCCCCCGATTTCTTAATCATATTAGCAAGAACAGGCAGGGGACATCCTCGAGTCCACAGTTTGATTTCTGCATCTGCTCAACACGCCCAGTGTGCCTAAGCACTGGTGCTAAGTCACGGGTGACAGACTGCTGTGGTTTAGCTAGTCAGGGTCAAGCATTCCCCAGCGTACAAGACCAGAACAAGGCCTGTGAAACACTCCAGTCCCCCTCAAGACCTCAGAATAAGGCTTAAGTGGTTTCATGGGCCTTGTTTGTGCTGGCTCTGTGCCCAGGGGTGAACCTCACCAATGGTAACCTACATTATGTACTTACTCCTTTTTTTCTTTTCTTTTCATATGCAAAGCCAAGGGCCATTTCTTTCCCAGGTCAATATTTACAGGCATATCAAACTGTAAAATCTGTTAAATTATTGTCTACTCCCCACACAAACATTCACGAGAGCTGACACTGTGGCTCCGGGGCTCAGTACCCCACGGGTGTTGCCCACCAGCCTTCCCTCCCCAAAGCAACCCAGGACCAAATCCATGTGTCCAGAGGCTCCCAGGGGCCAGAGAGGGCAGCTACATGAAGGCCTGTCCCAGCCCAGCCCTGCTTCATCTTGTACGCTCTCGTTTCAAACGGCTGCAGCAAAGGGGCTTTTCCCCAGGAGCTGCTGCTTGCTCTCAGAAATCCCTTCTTGATTATTCAGCTTAAACTTTCCCCAGCTCAGTTTTTCTCTGATGTTCCCAGACACAGCTCGTCTGACAATTCACTTTAGCTACAGGCGTTTACTGCTGTCTAACACCCACGGCCATTACACCGTACGCCGTTCTCAAAGCACGCACCAGGAGAGCAGAAACAAACCGTCAGAGACCCAACAGGGCAGATGTCACTGGAGCAGACAGACAATTAGAGAAAATCACATCGATTCCACTTCATAGATGTTATTCTACTGTAGACAAACTGCTTTTTTGTTTTGTTTAATTTTCTGTTGAGTAAAGCTGAAAACCAAAGTGAATTCCCTCTCTGACACAGCRTTACTCAAAATGAAGCACTGACAGTACTGGTGGTCTTTGTGGAACCTGATGCTTTGCTTCAGGCCCATGCAACTGCCTTGGACTGTGTCACAATTTAACGATTAAATAAAAAATGACTCTACCTTATTTTTCATAAGCTGAAGATACACAACTATGATCGTGATTGTGTAAGAGGGTGTTAGCAGCAAATCCAAACTGTCAGTAAATTTGCTTGGTTTAAAATGGAAAGAAAAGCACAAATCCAAGCAATGCCAAGTCCAACAAAATGCCAAGGGCAGAGTGCCCCCAAAGCAGCGGAGACGCGCAGCCTGCGCTCCTGGGCTGCCTGGCAGGCGAAGGGGGCACGAGCCTGCCCTGCGCCCTGCTAGAGCCATCCATCGTCTCTGCTCCCAGCACCGCAGAGGCTGGAAGGTTACCAGGAGCAGGCTTGGCACGGTGGGACATGTAAATGCAGTCTGATCCCCTCTCCAGCTCCCTGTTACAGCTCCATACAGAGACTCTGGAGGGTTTTGGTAAACATCCCTGGTAATCTTTGGACACCACAGCAGTGTCAAGAAGTATCAGAATAATAAATCAGATCTTACATCAGCTCTGCTGGCAGAAAAGAACATCCGCCCGGATCTCAAGGAGCACTGACCCTCAGACAGCATCATCATTTCTCAGGATTTACGGTAGACACTGAGTTAACTGTATCTTTGGTCTTACATTAAATCATCTTCTTGCCAAGGCTAAAAATTACTCTGTGGTGTAATCAAAAATTGAAGCAGAACAGGGAAATAACAAATTTCATTCCCATATAATAATAACAAGTTACGTTTCCATAGCACCTCTCTTCCTCTCAGATCCAAAAGGACATTACAAACTTAACTTACTGAAGTACACTTTGTACACAGGGATTATGTAACCCGCCACTGAAATACAGCCACTATTTAATGGCACAATCCAGCGTTAAAGGAGAATTTAAGATGGAAAGAAGAATTGCCAGCGTACTAGGAAAGTGATGCCACCAAGCAAGCCCTCAATCCTCCCTCATCCTGCTGATGTGAGGAAAGGTAGACTTTGATCCATGGTCTGTAAGATGCTCTTTGCCAATCTGTCAGATGAGAGATGCTGCTATATGAGGACAAGACTAAGCACAGATCTTTCTGGGACAAGGACAAGTGCTGGAGCTCCCCTTTAGCGCCAGCCAATGGGGCAGCACAGCTGTGTAGCCCCCCCATTCAGCTCAGGGCTGTGCAGCCTCGACAGGCTATTAGGTACCTTGTGTGTGTCCGGGAAAGCAGAGCTGCTGGAAATGCTGCTTTCCAGCAGGATGCGAAACCACAGCCCTGGCACCTGTGATCAGCAAAGGTCCTGGGTCACGTACTAGAAGGCAAAACCAGGCCCTTATTTGGTCAAACCGTGCCGGGATCACTGCCCAGTCGTGTCTATTCAAACAGTGACAATCCCCATTGACTGCACCCCTCCATCTTTCTCGCAGTACAAATAGCAGCTTAGACTCACTGCAAGTTGTGTTTTGTATTAGTTGGTAGGTTCAGGAAGGCAGAGACCCCAAGGCTTTTCCAGATAAATAGTTTGCCCTTCTTATCCCTTGGAAGGGTGTCAAAGAACTACTGTTTCCCGGATAGGAAAGGAAAGGAAAGGAAAGGAAAGGAAAATGCATGTTGGCATTCTAAGTAGAGCAGTGAATGAAGGGGGATTTCAGATAGGCAGAGGGACTGAGGAGTGTGTGATGCAGAGCTTCCCAGCCTTGCACACACTTCTGGTCTTGAGGCAGACTGAGCTGCAGACTGCCTTTGCTCCATTTTTCCTTTCCAACATTTTCCACACCATCCTGCCAAGAAAACTCTGAGAGCTGCCTGCCATGTCTGGCAAACATTTCTTACTGCACAGTCCTCCCAGTTAGCACACACGCGCACACACAAGGAGAAACCTGCAGTGGAGCTGGCTGCTGCTGCACCACTCAGAGATGCTGCAGGACATTTGCAAAGCTCTGCTCCCACTCCACACCAAGGGGCTGAGATGCTGCTGATATCCTTAGAAAGGGGAGATTCAGGGATAGTGAGAGGTGACCCTGAAATACATTAGGCATTTTGGGTCCTTCACAGGCAGCCCAGCTCCCCAGCTACCGAGGGCTTTGGAAGCCTTCTATGATAGGGGGATCACACCGAGGTTTACAGCAGGTTAAGTGAATAGAGAAGGGAATGTGCTGGAAGCAAGACAACCATTACTTGCACGGGTTTAGGCCTGGGCTGTAAATGTGGAAGGGGGTTAGTACTGGTGACTAATGTTCTCACGGATCACATAAAGGCAGATCTCCTGATCTCGGGCGTCTGTACCTTTCCCATGGAGAAGGGACTGGGGAATAGATTTTGTTGTCCTTTGCCAGAGTGGTCCAAACCATGTCTTCAGGTCAGGCCAAAATGTCATTCAGTCTGATAACCAGGAGAGTGGAGAAGCCATCTCTGTCCTACCCCTGGCCTCTTCCTGCAGTATTTTGAACTACTCCAATTCCAGCTGAAATCAGTGGGTTGTCCTGAAGAACCCTCCTACAAAGCTGGGCAAGTGCCTGATTATTGCTTCTGCCACGCTGATGTGCTCAGTTACTTAGTCCCTTATTCTCAAAAGCCTGGCTCTGGTAGTCCCTTTAGGCCTCCAGTCCCTTATGCCCAGGATGAGTCCCTACTCCCCAGGTATTAATGGGCACGTAAGGGGAAGGGCAGGAGAGTGAGACAGCACGAGCTATTTGACTAAGAGACTAGCTGTACTCCCATTGCCCACGTGCGGGGAAGAGCACAAGCGTGTGAGCAGCCAGCTTCACAGGAGGGGGCAGCGGACTCCCCTCGTGAGGGAGAAATCACTAGAAAAATGAGCACAGCTTCTCTCAATCCGTGTCCAGGAATGGAGACATGTTCTCCACAAGCAGCAGCACAAAACACAGATAGAGGGACTATGGGGAAGCGGAGCAAAGCAAACCCAAGGCTGACAGCTGGAGACCTTTTCTACCAGTGCCATGGGCCAGAACAGGAACCACCCTAAACTTAAAACACAGCTAAACATGGCCCCGAAGAGGACACCTCCTGCACCTGACAGGCTCTGGGCTGGTGGATCTTTTTCTGTCAAAGCATTGAGCATAAATTTCATGTATTTTATTACCCTTGGAATCATCAAATATTATGACATTTTTCGGAAGCCACTTGGAGTCCCAACTCCTACATTCATCACAATTTGAGCAAATAAAAATTTGCATCTGAGGTGTCTTGTGTGTTTTTTTTAATTTCCTGCTGTGTGAAATAGCAATAAAATCAAATCCGTGGAAACAAATGATAATTGCTAAGAGTTAAAAAAAATCCCAGCTCCTTCCTGCTCTGCCACAGTTACTCTAAGCATTGCTTCTCACACAGGTAGAGGAACAGGCTCCAAGACCGGACTTCCTCGCTTTTATGGGTTTAAATTGGATCCCACTAGGTGTTTAAAGGCCATTGTTGAACTGCTAACGCATTCTGCAGAGTGACTAACACCAACTGGGTTATTTTTCACTCTCATTTGGCTTTTTTTGGCTCCATCTTCCTGCCACAGCAGAGAGGACAGCAGAACAGAGCAGCAGAATAACAGGTGAATGACACAGTGTGCTGAGTATTCACAGAGCAGGGGGAAGAGTTCGCCARCTACTCTGTGACTGAGGAGATGTAGGGATGAGCTGCTGCCTTCCCTGTTTCACAGTGAGCAAAAAGGATGTTCAAATATGGCTTCTTCCACATAAAGGGCAATTGGTATGGAAGCGTAAGACAGAACAGCAGGAGGAAAAGATGAAGAACTAACTACAGGTTGCTACTACAGAAATTAAAGGAGGAGAGTGACTCTCCCCAAGAGGCTGGCTTCAGTCCTCAGCTGCCCTAGCTGGGCTCCTCCACGCTCACACCAAGCTGCCTGAAAGCTAGACTTTGCCTTGTCCTTCCAGAAGGCTTGGAGATTTTTCCCCTCCCTCTGCTTTTTTTTCTGAAAATCCACCTGCAGATTCTGGTCGACTGCACACATTTAACTGACTGCAGTCTGGCAGAAGGGACAGCGACAGGCCCAGGGAGCAGGATTCAGGCAGTGTTTTATGAAATACCCTCTGGAACCAACACATTCCCCTACGAGGAAAAGTCTTTGGCAACTGGACATCTCTGAACTGTGGATTAGGGTGATTTCAGAACTCTCTATGTCCGCTATCCTTCCCTGCCAGACTGTGGCTTCATCTTAATGCAGGAGACAAACTGATTGGGAACATCACTGATGGCACAGAAAGCAATGGGAGACACTTCCCAAGAAATGCAACTACAGAGCCAGTTCCAGGAGCTCCTCCCTGCACACCAGGACTCCAAGAAGATCCTGGAAATGGTCAGTATATTCATCATACCTGGGATCTGAGCACTGTCACAGCTCAAGCACTGTGACTTCCACAGTCAGACAGCTGGCAACCCAGCCAGCCACTCCATGCAGAGGCTTCTGGAAAATGGTGGACTGTGGAGAACTTGGAATAAGAAAGGAAGGTGAAGCAAGAAATCTCCTCCCTTGAAGATTTTGTCTGAGGCTCTTCAGACATTGAATATGAAGATTCAATGAAAGCCTCTTCAGAGGCACTGAGTACATTTGGCTCCCATCCTAGAAACTGAAAGCATCAGACACATGAGCGGAGCAGGGCTCCTGTTAACAGTATCATCCATAAACCCCAGTGCTGCAACCTCTCCCTGACACTGTAGCTGTATCAAGCCATCAGGCCCAACACAAAAACAAAAACAAGAACACAAGAAACTGCCAGCAAATTAAATTCACCCTCTTCTTGGAATAACCTACCTTTCTTAATGCGAAGAGAGTCTGAACCCCACAGCTGGTAGCTCAGAAGTGGGGAATACAAGTTAACGCTGAATATAAGTACAGCAAAATTTCCCCATCTAATGGCAGTAATCTTAGACAAATCTTCCTTTAGTTCAACATCCCATCAAATGCTCTTTAAAATGCTCCCTCTGCTCTCCCATTAGCTATGCTGTCTAATTAGATTCCACGCAGGGAGCCCTGGTAACTTACAGCGAGCAATTAGGGTTCGCAGTTTCAAATTGGAAACGACCAGCCACACAAGCAACCAGTCACTGTCCGTTATGTCCACACATCTCCCCAGGGCTGGCATGAGCTGTAGGACTTAGCATTCAAAGGCTCACAAACTCAACCGGCACAGGAAAAGCCCAGATCTGTTCTCCCACCTATGTACTTCTGGTGTGAGTTTACAGTACTCAGCTGAACAACACTGTGAACTTCCTGTTATGAGACAGATTAGAATCAGGCTTCAAATCATAATTTTTCACAGTACTCCTGAGAAGATATGAGAGAAATATTGATAAAATATCCCTTTTAGTAACCCTGGAGTAACTTGCCGTTCCAATTAAATGCTTCACAGTACTTGAATTTGGCACTACCCACAAAACACATCCTGAACCTACAGGTTGCCTGCTTACAGTCACACATCTCAAGTCCAGTCAGTGCTCCTGAAGAAGACAGCAGGTCTGTCACAGTAGGACACATCACATCCCCAACTCCACAATCACTTTGTGCAGAAGGAGGCAAAAGTCAGAAGCTCAGGGACAAAGTTTCCCAAGATTTGGTTGGTGTTTGGGGAGGTGCATCTGGGCTGAGAGAGAGAGGAAGTCAGATTCCTGGATCTAAGGCTAGTTCTAGCTGTCAAAGTACTCAATCCAGTTTTGGGTTATCCACAGATTAAATACTTACCTCTAAAGAGCACAAATGCCATATAATCCATCTGATCACAGGATAAATCCTCTGAAAATGACACTCAAGATTTCAACTGCACCTTTACCAACCTCAAAGCTTTATCAACCTTGTCTGAATCCTAACCAGCTCCTTTATCTGGAGCTCCCATGATATGTAGCTCTAAATAACCCTTCCCTGTCCAGTTTTACACAAAAAGGGGAATTAGAAGATGTACTCAGCCTTGCCATCAGGGAAGTGGTAGGTTCCCTAAAGCTGTCTCCTGGAATCAAGACATTAAATGATAATCTATACTTTCTTTCTTCACTTTTTTTTTTGTTGAAATGATTTTTCTCTATATCTCCTTACTGAGTGGTAAGAGATGCCTCCAAAGATCTCCTGCACAGGACATAAGGCTCAGAACCCAGAAGGCAATAACATTCGGCCTTTTTTTGGTTTATTTTAATTTCAACATTTATGGAAGCAGTGGCTGACTCATATTTTGGCTGACAGGGCTGGACTCTTGTAAGTAGTTACATTCTAGCTATTTAATTAAGATAAGTCTTCCCACTTCTGTTTGAGGTGTTGGTGATGCCATTGACTCTTATGAGAAAAGCACAGATCTTTGCCTTGGGTCTCAGGCAGGTGCAAGTCCAGACATTTCCTTCTTCAACCCCTGGCACGTGCATCTAAAGTGAAAGGTGGATATACATCAAACTTCCCAGCACTGCTCAGCTCTATCAGATCATTCAAGCATCTCTTCCCACAGGAGAGCTCCACCCTTAGCAAAAGACGAGAAATCCTAAACACACCAGGGCTACTGTGACTTGTTAAGTATGGTTTTGCTTCACATACCCTTATTTCCTTTCCAGCAATGCACCAAAAAAATGACTGAGGAGAAAAGTTGTAGCTAAGGAATTCAGTGAATGATTAACTCCATCCTACCTATTAACCATTGCTCTCCATTCCCTCATGCCTTGCAGAAACCCCACTTCCGGGTGGCAAAACTATGCCAAAATCTGATATCACATTGGTTTTGCTTGTAGAGTGGTCAGGTGATGCAGATGGTTCTAGCTTTGAGCTAAAACCCATTAAGTTCAGTAATGATTAATCCAGAACCCTGGCACAAATTCATGATGAAATGCTGTTCCTTTTGTCACACCAAATTCATCTAAATGGATCCTGCTTCTTGGAGGTCACCATGGAAGAACAGTCTCTACACAGTCCTGCAGAGGCAAGACCTCCATGCACACCAGAAATAGGGTCTAGTGCAAGGTAGCAAATGGATACAATGACTAGGCGTTGCTCTCCCTACCCCAAAATGAACTGCCTCTATGCTATGCTGTGACGCGTTTGGGACTAGGACAAGAAAGGAAATGCAGTTTTACATGCCTGAAGATGCTACAGACCAGTGGCAGCTGGAAGTAACCCCTGGCTGAACACACAAGTCTCAGCAAGTATATGCATGGTGGTGCAGGTCAATACAGAATTTACCAAGCTCTTCCTACCCCACAGGATAACCCATGGCTTTGTAAATCCATTACTCGTAGACTCCAGTCCTGCAGTTCATGTATCATGTTGCATTGCCCCCAAAATTGGGTGCACTGCTGCTTTTTCTTGACTAACAAAGTCTGGGGGGTTCTTTTGGAAAGGAATCACAATTTCAACCAACCCAGTCCACCAACTATTTTACAGCAGATGTATGTACCCCCCCCCCCAGCAAGCCTTCTCACACTACAAGGTATTCATGGCCACATGTGCACATGCAAGCCCACATGTTCATCACACTCAACTGCACTTCAGAAAACTGGGAGGGCTCAGTCCCTGGCTCTGACACAAACTCCCTGTACGACCTCAGGCAAGTCCCTTACTCTCCATGTGCATAAAGCTTTTACGGCCTTACCCAGCCGTAAAACAGGAACACTTCCTTTTTCTTTTGCCTTGTCCATTTCTACTGCCAGATCCTGAGGATAAGGTCTGTTATTTACCATGCTTGTGTACAGTACCCTGTATGAGGTCCCAAACCTGCCCAAGGCTCTCGGCACAACCCATACAAATAACAGTTCCCAGAGCTTTGGGTTTCTCTGCAAGCTCACACAAACCACGGTACCACATAATAGACACAGCTGAACGTGTGTATTTTAATTTGGGCTTTCTTGTACCTTGCATACAAAGAAAAACCAGTACTGTTGATGTGTCGAGAATTTACTCCACCAGCTTCTTCCTCATCACCCAAGGGCAAGTAGTAGGTCAGATGCCTGAAAATCCTGCTCTGCTTAAACTGTCCAACCCTGGGACCCTCACAGTGTCCACTCAGGGCAGGGAAACGCCAACTAAAACTGTATATGGAGAGCTGAAATAGGAGGAGTCTCAGTATCCCGAGACCCAGGAACCTGTCTTTGTGGTATGAGAGCCATGGTATTTCAAGGCCTGCACATACTGATGGCCAAGCAGGATTTAAAACAGCATGCTTTGCTCAGAGCAACATGGTACACCATGAAAGCGTGGGTGGGAAGGATTAACACACTCCTCTGCAGAGCCAGGACTTGATGCTGTCAAGGCCAAGACTCTCATCTGTCTGTAGCCTATGCAGAAGGCAGGCTGAAAGATCACAACAATCTTCTCTGCTCTTTAATTCTATAGATTAATTCTTTAACTTAAATCTGATGGGACAGATTGTCACTGTCACACCACACATGCACACTTGCCCTTGTGCTGACTCCCTGACTCCCACACAGTCCTCTCCTGCAAACGCTCTGCCAGTGGTGGCTTTGCTATTGCCAGCCAGCCCATGAGCCGGGAAGAATTAGGACCCCACAACGTTAAAAGAAACAAGTGTAAAAGTTGAGTCACAGCCAGGAGGAGAATTGAGACCCATTGCTGCCTCTGGCTTTTATCACATCTGAACAGTAAGCTCAAGGCCCCTGCTGAGGGCTTTTTTGCTCTATATTCAATAAAGAAAATGAAAAAAAAAAAACTTGCTGCTGCTGAAATGTGTTTCATATGGTCAAAGACGAGAAGCCCCTCCCTCTGGAAGGCCATGCTCCAGCTGCAGCGGCAGCAGTGCAGCAGAGGCACCGCTTTTAGCACCCTGCAGTAAGGGCGATTAGGCAGAGGATCAAGCTGCCCTCGAACTGCCCGCAGGAACACTGAAACGCACCCCCTAAGGACAAGGAAAGGGGCAATGTCCTCTCCCTTTAATCAGCCATCATTAAACAAACAGCTAACAGCAGGGATCCTGTTGAACGCGCTACAGCCAAGAGCTACTGCCTGCCTGATCCTGAACCCACACAGCGTTTGTGGCGGTGTTGGCAAAGCCCGAGGCAGAGCGGCCTGCTCAGCCCTGCGGGGAGCCCGGCCCGGGACGCAGGGTGCCTCAGGGCGCTCCCTCACCACGACCAAGCCCTCGCCGCGAGCTGTGCACACGCGGGGAGGCCCGTGGGCCCACCTGCGCCCACAGCGACAGGAGAGGGCAAAGGAGGGAAAGGAAATGGAGGCACAGCCATTTGCCCACGCATCGGGGACGAGCCAAGATGAAACCCCACGTTTCCGGAGGGCCTACCTGTGGGACCATGCTGCCGCCGCCTCCTCACTCCAGCGCCATTACCAGCCCTGTGGTGCCATGGTGGTTCCAACAGGCTGACTGTCCCCAGGCCTGCTGGCCGAAGGCACCAAGGACGGTGACAGGATCAGGTTGTTTACACCACAGAGACCCTCTTGCCAGATTCCCGGAGGTACAAGATAGCTTACGTGGGGAGGGATGGCAAAACAGCCTGCAGCTGAGGTAAAATGGCGCCCAGCTGAGGCAAAATGGCGCCTCGCTGAGGTAAAATGGCGCCCGGCTGAAGCAGGACGCTTTGGGGAGAATGAGTGGAGGCGCTGGCAGCACTGGAGGGCCACCCCGGGCCTTGCTCTCCTCAGAGGGGAGCAAGGCCCAGGCACATGGCCGCAGGCTGCTGTGGCGGCGCAGGCTGTCCTTCCCCACAGCGCAGCCGGGAGCGACGCTGGGCCTTGCTCGCCCATCCCCGCACCCACGGGCTGCGGCTGCGCAGTCTCCTTGCTCAGGCTGCTCGTGGCAAGGGAAGTCCTGCCGGCCCCACGTCCATCTGCCCCCGAGGAGCCCGCGGGGAGCAGCCACGTTGCTCTCAGGAGCTGAGGCCCTGCGCCGGAGTCGACGCTGGCTTCGCAGCTAGAGCTGGGATATTTCCATGTGAGAAGCTGACAGAGCTGCCTTGAGAAAAAAAAAAAAAATTGGGCAGAAAACAAAACTTTTCTTTTTTTCAGATGCGTTAAAAGAAAAACAAATGATTCTCTGGCTGCAACGGCACAGTGAGATCCAAGTGGCGCCGGCACCCACCGCACAGAGCGTACCAGCGAAGCGAGCGGTATGTGATTAGCTTGGGGGTGATGGCAGGAAGGGGTGAAGCAAGAGCAGGGGCTGGAAGGCAGGACCGAGGCTACAAATAAGCCTGTAAACATGGATAAGCGCATGTGCTTTGCTGCCTTAGGGCAAAACTCTTTACCTCGCTCAGGCTGAGATTCAATTTCCAGTGAGCTGGTACAGGGTAACCCTTTGCTCCTTTCTCGCCAGGATGGCAGAGTACCAGGCACACAGGAATTAGAAATCCAGGGCATTTATCCAGCAGCCAAGCATGCAAGCCCTCCGCAAGCATTTAATTCCTATAAATAACCACTACAATACTCCTGGGAAGCAAGTAAGCACGAGCCCCATTGCTCAGACAGGGGAGACTGAGTGCAGATGAATCAGTGACAGGCCAGCCCACGCAATCAGGGTCAGAACCGAAAACAAAACCAAGACATCTGCTTTCTCCTCTCTTCCAGCTGTTAGACAACACTGCCCCCAGTAGCCCGGCTCCCTTCCCAAACTAAGGTATGCACTTCAATGCCCTGATTGTGGAGGGGAGAAGGACAGAGGGGGAAGCAAATCCTAGTCCCGGACATGCCGCACACACAGCCTCCATGGCTGCTGGAGAAATCAGCAACCTCGAGGAATGGCATGGCAAACCAGCAAACACCACACAGGCTCCACTTCCACCTCACCTCTGCATGGCACTGAACCAGAGCTATGGTTGTGCGCGCTGGGAGAAAAGGGTGCTCCATGTTGCTGATCAGACCAACCACCTGCAAGAGGAGAGGATTTGGGGTAGGGATGCACGTGCTCCGAAGATCCAAAAGACTCAACCAATTGTGAAATGTTTTTCCCAAGCAACTAGCATGTGCTTCTACTTTGAGGGAAGTTCTGTGYCCTGTGGGAGCAGGGGTTTTGGAGATCAGTATCCAAATGCAGATTCCTCTCCCAATTCTCTCCAAAGTTACAGGATCAAGCTACAGACTCAGAGGTGTCACAGCTAATCCACAGGAAGATGGAATGCAGCTGTGGGCTTTGCTGGCTTCTTTTTGAGATCTGATGGCTAGCTCTAGTTAACCTTTTAGATGCTGCAAATTCTAAATTATGCCAGAAGGTAATCCTCTGATCCGACTGACCACAAAACATGGGTCACTGCACTCAGCGCAAAGTAAATCCAAAGTAATGCAACTTAAACTGGTGGCTGTATCAGATGCAATCTGAGTATGTGAACAGAAACTAAGCTGTCCAAGAACAGTGACAGTGCTACTTTTACAGTTTACTTTCCTGCAAGCACTGGAAACGATGAAAGCTTTTCAAGAAATGGCTAATTGCTGGATGCAATAAATAAGAGTGGGGGCAGAGGTGATGGCAAAGGGTCTCAGAGTTCAGGGTCTGGCTGTTATGCTGCTGTAGTTACTTTGTCTTGTATGAAACAGAAACAAGAACAAATGATGCTCTTTGCACTTTTTGTAAAAAATAGGGTGTGTTTTCTTTCTAAATTAAAACTTGGGAATTGTGTTCTGCCAGTCTAGCAGAGCCTGAAGTACCATCCAGATAGCTTAAGCTTGGTTTCCATGGTGCTGTCCTGAMACATGCCGTGCACTATAACAGCTCTATGGCACAAGGGGGATGAGTGCATTTCAGCAATGGGGCAGCAAGATTCCTCTTTTTTTTTTTTTTCATTAATAAAGCTATTAATTACTGCTGATATGAACCCAATCCACCACATATATCAGCTATGGTGAGTTCTCATATGCAACTGAAAGACCAACRCAGTCTAACCCTTGGCCTCTCAGAGTTTTTGTCTTACTACCTCAGTTTTGTCTACAGTAAATYTTTTAAGACTTGTGATACAAACTTTGCACTGATCCACACAATCAGGGGTTGCAAATCTATGCAGAATTCAGTCTGTAAAGCCAGTGACTTCATGTTTTCCCTCTGTAGGAGTAAAATAACGTTCCCACACTCTGATAGAAACCTTTGATCTGCACAGATTTAATTCATTACTTATGAATCTCTGGCCAATGTCACTGTTCATTTCAGTGGCTCTCTACTTGCAGTCATCTCCTGTGTCTGGGAGGACAGGGAACCCTTTTTCTTCCATGTAGTGGAAGAGMTGCAAAGTGATCCTGACTAATCAATTCACCAACTTGTTGCTTATGTAACAGTCCTCTTCTAGAAAACCACTGAGGTAGCAATAATGAGCTACCCTCTAGAACAGCTTTAACAGAGGGTTGGTCAGGAGCCAAGATATTTTCCAGTGGAAACTCTTCTCCCAGGGAATCACCCTGTATCGTATTTCAGATTTGTTTTGTTTTAAGATATAGGAAAAAAATTCTTTTTTAATTGTGCTATGTTTAGATACAAGGGCAGTTTTATAACATAAATCACTGCAGGGTCACTATAGGGCCTGCTGGAATCATTTATGAGACTGGAATGACAGCAGCACTGCTAACATCTCAAAGGCAACTGTGCATATCCCAAGCTTCTACTCTTGCAGGATTGCCTGGACCATCTGCAGGTCTTGGGTAAGAKCTGTCTCTTTGCTGTGCCCGCAGAGCCTAAGCCATGAGACATAAGTGGTGGTACAGCAATACAAAATAACGAAGGTGCCAGTCGACTGCTCTTTCCATATTCAAAAAGTCACTCTTTCCACAAGGCTTTCCAGCCCTTTTCATCCAAATAGGGGTGAAACACAACTCTCTGCTGAGAGCCAGCTCCACGCTTCAGGCAGCACACAAAGCCAATTGCACAGGCTGAGGCAGGGCACAGACCCTTTCACAAGGTTTCCACGATGCTCCTCTACAAGGATCTGTCTGGGGATGACAAGGCAAGAAACTGTCCCAAAACCCCTGTCCATCCCCTCTTTCTGATGAAGAAAGCGAGCTTGAAGAGGTGTCTGGGGGAGTGAAAGGCATAGCTGAGTGGAGGGGATGTGGCTGCAATGCTTTTCTTGGAGACTCTGCTCCGCATCTCATTGTGGTTTACAACTGTTCCCTYAGTTCTCCAAGCCTCAGGAGAGGAAACGCTGCACATGTGCTGTGTGCTGGGAGCACATGCCGCAGGATGGGGCCCGTGATTATTATTCTCATCACCCCATGGGTCYGCCTGGCACTGGCTGAAGCGTGGCTCAGACGCTTCCCTCCGCTCACAAGCAGCTACGCAGCCTCTGCACGCGAGATCCATTAGCAAGAGCACAGAAGCAACCCATGAGGCARAATCCGTGAGCAATCCCATACTGACAGCGCACTGGTCCCCGCTGCCAGCACGACGCGGGGGCGCCGCGCTGGGCTGCGCGCAGGTGCTGACGAGGAGCCACGAGCTTCTCTTGGAAGTGAACGCCTGCSTGGCCAGCTCTCCCGACAGCCCCACCACAGCAGGCAGACGCTGGGGAGCAAAGAGCCCCGCGGTGCCTTCCCGGCGCACCGTCCACGGCCCGTGGGCCAACGCTGATGTCCTACTGTTGGAAAGGTGGCTTACGTGCGCATTAGCGGTGGAGACAGGAATTGAAACATCTGTTTTATCTGACCCACACTTGAAAAGGCTAAAGCGTATTCCACCCTTACCACACAACCAGCCCAGCTGCGAGGCAAGCAGAGGGGCAGAGAGGTACAAAAATAGCCACTTCTGTAATGTTCTTTCAAGCAACACAAGGCAGCCGTACAGAAATAAATACACAAAAAAACACAATTTTTTCCCCCAGCTATTAGAGGGACCCATGTGCTCACATCACTGCAGCATGGTAAAAGGAAGCATGCCTTCCACCCGCTCTCCTGTGTGCACRGGGTATCAGCATGCAGCTACCTGACCAAAGGACACAAATTCCCACCACRCGACAGCATGCAACTTCCACACACAGCCCCCGCCAAGACTAGACACTGATGCGTTTACCGACCTGATCTAAACCAAAATCCACATGCTTCAGGCCGGCCTCACTCCACCCCCTTCCCGAGGCGTGGCTTTGAGAGAGAAGCTAGCAACTTTGGCCAACAGAACAACTCGGCTCTGCCTTTCCCAGGCTTAGCTGTTCCTCGGTTCCTCCCTCAGGAGGACTCAACCCACACCCTAGATCCTCTTTTTAGAGAGCCACTCCCACCTCTCCCAACCATGAAGCATTTGCTGTAGCAGAGCCTAGTTAACCCGTTCCCAGCAGGATTGGTGCCCTGCACAGGACAGGGACGGGTGCTTACAGACTCCCATGTAAGCCCCCCGCACGAGCGAGGGGAAGGGGAGGCTGCAGTTCTCGTCTCAACCAAAGCTGCAGCAAAAACCGCTCTTTTGCTTTGGTGATCTGCAGAAGCTCGCCTCCCGGCTGGAGGAGCCTGCAGCAGCACGGATCCTGCAGGAGCCAGGGACGAGGCGCTGCCAGAGGATGTTGCAAGGGAGTTGTGAAGAGGCCACTGCTGGGGACCTGCAAGTATCATTAGGGATGTCTGTCCAAGGAAAGGGCACAGGTTCTAGCCAGGGCTACCAACGCAACCCTGCAAATATCAGTTTCAAACCAGCGATTAGACCTCATGACTTCACCACAGACATGCAAAGTGGTATCATGTAGAGCCAAATGTGTTTCTTGATATGTGTTTCTGCAGGGGGAAGAGAGAGTCCCACTGCCTTTCAACACYGGACTGCTGATGGGCAGCCTGGAGACCCCAGACTGAAGGTACAGCAGGGCCTCATGGTTAACACCTATGCACTCTGATTGAAAAATGCCAGTGTCATTACCACAAGAGAACATCTCCATTTCTCCTCCATCAGGCACTGGTACCAAACCAGCATATCACAGCATCTTACCATGGGCTGCTAATTAAATTAAAAATGACACTGGATTAAACACAACATAGTGCGCCACATCTGAAACTTTCTCTCCGATCCCAATTTATTAAAGTTTTTACTAGGCCTAACGCCAGGAAGCCAGAGAGATCTGCTGGTTCCTAACCTGAGGGGAACTACTTTTACTGTTAGCAGGACTGGCAAGAAACAGCTCACTGAAGAACACACATAGCTTTGTTTTGATTATTTCTGTTTAAGTCCAGTGGTAGCACATCATTAAAACTGATGCAATCTTTTTGGGAAAAGGAGGAGTGGGAAAGTGAAGACAGAATCTATTTACTGGTCGCAGTTGCTATAATTTACCACAAACGCTACAGATGGCCAACTTGCATGTTGTTGATGCTCTTCCTGATGATAGTTATCCTTTAAAAAAATGGAAATGGCTGTAACTGCGTGCTATTTGCTTTCTGTGCTCTTCACAAATCAAAAACTAATGTTATATTTCAATTTGACGTTTTTATTTTTGGCACATAAAGATGTCAACTTAGCTTCAGTGTCTAAGCAAACAACAGCCCTTTTATACAAAAAACAAACTAATGCTTTAATACAAAGGCAGGTTAAGAAATAAGGACTGTGGTTTCACAAGCGCCGTGTCCCCCCACTGCCCTCACTGTCACAGCAAGGATGTCTCTCCACGCAGCTCCCACCCTGCTCCACACCGGCAGCAGAGAGCACATCTTCGCCCAGGCTGCCCCTCTTCACCCCATCTCTGCTCTTACTCACTTACTGCAGCCCTGAGAGTGTTCAGGGACATATGGGGTAAATAAAAGACACGATACCAAAATCAAGCTGAATTGCAGTGATCAAAGTACAACAAAGCTTGAAGAAATGAAGAAAGGATGACACAGAAATGCAGTACGGAAACCACAGTGTGGAAACTGAGGCATCAAAAGAGGTAAAACAGGGAATTCCATTAAATGGCAAACGGAGCAAAGCATTAGCAACCCCAGATGAGCCTCTCTCACTCTACCTTCTAATCAAGAGATTTTCTTTTTAAAACCCCTCTATGTGAGAACAGAAGGAAAGCAGCTGGGTGAAACCAGCTTCCTTCACTGCATGGAGAAACCCGGAGGGGGCTTGCCAGCCAGAGGAAAAAAGCAGGACTGGGCACACACTTCCTCTCCAACAGGGAAAAGAAAACAGAAGGGGAAGTAGTCTGGAGAATGAGAAAGCCACAGATGGAAAGAGACGCCACCAGTAAATCTGCAAATTGCAGGAGATAGGAGGAAAAAAACAACGTAAAAGCAGTACTTGCTAAAAAAAATTTCAGAGGAACCTAGARACATGAGCTGAGCAAAGACAAGGTCTTCCTTTCCACTAACACTAGAAGCTATCACATCCCCGTAATCTCACCAAGTTGAATATGGGAGGGAATTATTAACTGTTCCAAAAGCTCCCTTAGATTCTCCAAGGCAGGGCCCTATAACCACTCTGAGATCACATGGTAGATCCCCCAGATTTATTCTGGAGGGTAGAGGTGAGGGAGACAAAAGAAGCAAAGGGGAGGTGGGATAATATTTTATTTTTTTTATTTCTGCAAACTAAAGCAAAGAATACCTTGGTGCCATCCAAACCCTCYTGGCTACTCTCTGATGAGTATATAGGAAAGCAGGATCAGGCCTTTCCTGACAAGGGCCAGGAGCAGGCCTTCACACAGCAAGTCTTCCCTCTGCCCAGGTGGGATGGGAGACGTTTAGCTGTGGTTTCTTAACGGGTCATTTTCAGCCACTACCAGGGTTCATAGTTTTAACTGCACCGAATTACAAAGTGCAAAATCTTTAAATGCTGGGCCAGCATCAAGGAAGTGAGACACCTTGATGCTGCTCTGGATTCTTTCCTTACAACATTTGCCAAGAAGCAGGAAACCCTTCAAACGTCACCTCTGTGACAGATGTCTTTTCTTCCCTAGCAGTACATTTTTGTTAGTACATTGCTAAACACCACAAAAAAAGTCAAAGTTTAAAATTTAAAAAGGTAAGCTTCTCCGTCATGAGACTAGAGCTCAAACTTCTCCAAAACTTGAGGAAGGAGCACAATAAACAACCCAAAGACCTCTTCCTCGATGGACAGTGCCATCAGTGTAATGCCATCATGGTGACACTTCACTAACACCGGAGACCATTATGCTTTGGCAGAATAATACAGAATTGCCTCCTTGTTCGGTCCTTTAACTACAGTTACAATTTGCTTACRTGGTTGGTCCCTTCCACTGGCTGAATGAATCTTGTTTGCAAAATATTTATCTAGCACCTCATTTAGGCTTTATTCCCCCCTCCAAAATTTCTCAAAAAAAAGAATCACAACCTTATTTAAGCTAAGGATATGGATTCTTATTAGAATGATGTTGCAGATTATCTTATTTTTTTCTAGGAACAGAAGTAAAGCTACTTTGAATTTGTGGACAGACCACTACTGTACAGACACTCCACTCCTCATGGGTTTTTTAAAACTGGATTTTAATTTTAATTGGATTTTCTTTTCCAGTATCTTTTGAAGACTCCTTGAGCCTTGAAAAGGCTGTTTCTGCGTCACATAACAATGCTAAAATCTACCAGTAATTACAAACTTTTGCAATTTAAAATATTACAGACTGAAGGTTTCTGAATCATAAAATCTGTTTATTTTGAGAAGGTTTGCTTAGGTGAAGTCACCGGCTAGGCAGCGTAACCCCCGGGCTCACTGCCAAATTCACCAAAAGCCCCGCTGGGTTTTGGATAAAAATTATGACCCCCAAACCTGCAAAGCTTCTACTTCTGCAGAAGCGTGGTGATAGAAGGTCTCATCACATATTTTCACCTTCTCCTTACTCTTTCACATATACTACTCAACATTAATGAAGAAAAAAGAAGGAAGTTTCAATGCTACAGTGTGTTATAAATTGAGATTCAAATCTCCACTTCAGAACTACCATCATACTAAAGATGTGTCAGAAATAGTCAATATTTGCAAGGGAAAGTCAGAAAACCTTTATGAGGTTTATTTCCAGTTAAGGAACAAAAGAGGTGATATCATCTCACGAAATAGCTAAGTCTCAAAGTAAACGTGAACAAAACCCAGCAGCGCTGAGAGCAGAGCGCCTGAAGAGAGATCAGATCAGAACGTTTCTCGGACGGAGAAACTCAGAAGTGCAAATGCTGACACTCGAAACGCGCTGCTCTTGAAGTATAATTTTTATGTTGTGCACAAGACTATTTGGCGTAACAGCCTTGCTCTTCCAGTGAGACTTTGCATTTTACTTCTTCAAGGACCTGGTTCTAGGGATGGGAGGGGGCCAATATTCCTACTCAGTCTGCCTGGAGACTGCCTTCAGCTAGGTATGTAGCGTCTGCAAGCAGCAGAGCTTATTTCCTTAGCGATTCTTTGGATGTGGCATTTCTTCTGTACTCATGGAAACTGTTCTGCCGAAGTTGGCATTTTCTTACTCTAAGTTGCTACGTCTGTAATGCTGGCTACAAGARGAATTCATTTCCTAGGCCTTATTTCTACAGTTAGACGAAGGGAATCGCATCTGCTTAGGGGAACTGCTAACACCCGCTTGCTGCAGAACCAGGGAGCCTCGGTGCTGGTGTTTTCTGAACTCTGCCTTCCTAAAGGCTGTTTCCATTTCATTTCAGATGAATAAAAAAAAAAAGGTTGTAGAGATATAAAATACATTCCCCTCAAGAGAACAGATAGCAGATTATTAAAAATATTATTTACTTTATCTGTCTGTGTTCAACAACAAGAACATGAAATGAACAGACAAAACTACTTGCATAACTTCGCTGTGTCATGAGCTGGAGTCCCTCTCATCCCTACAGAAATTCATCTATAAATCTTTAACGGTTATAATGACAATGTAAGCAAACAAGTCTCCTTCCTCATTGTCAGGAGGTCAAACAGGGGAATAAACTTTTTCCCAAAGGAAACCCATCTGCCACAGCAGACCATTTCAGCACATCATGTACCAGAAATCAGAACCAGCTCACACTTTTTCAGCTGAGTCTATACACGCAAGATGATCTGTTGCCTGACAAAGATGATTTTACAATTCACTGAAGTCTGAATTCCAAAGACAATCCTTCCTCAGTAGAGCGTTAAAGCACTGCTCTTAACAGTGTTGTAAACAACTATTTCTCCACTGAAAACGGAAAAAAACGTCAGTAATACTATCCCGCAGTTTCAGTAGATTCGCTTTAGCAGATGCCCTCTTCCCACATTCTGGGCACTTTGTTTTGTTGACCTGCAAGAGCTTTATGTCTAAYTTGAATTTGTCATTGCATAATAGGACATAATCCAAAATATTCTGTGAGCTTTTACAACTCAATGCCTCTAAACAACAATAATATAAACAGTCTCAAACACTTACTACCAAAACTAATAATCCTAGAAACACACTGWAATAACCCGAATCCTTAAAAAGCCAAATGAACTCCTTATCATCAGTCTTCTGAAGACTTTTCTACAAGTGACCAGGAAAGTGCTTGGATCTTCTACCTCTTTGTCCCAACGGCACATTCAGCTTCCAGAGCCGCAGATCCAAATGTCTAATGTAACATCAGAAGACATTAAATAAAAATCAGTATTTCCCAGTCAGGGAAATTCTGCAAAAAACAGTGGCTTGTTTGTTTTGAAAAGTTTAAAAGTGTTTTTTAAGAAAATATTTGGAAAACACCTCATCTTCTGGATTTAGAGAAGCACACTTTTTCCTGAAGTTAGTCTAGATACATCTTGCTGATGTACAATTTAATGTTTACTGTGGTATTTTGAAACTTCTGCAATAATTTTAGATCTATATTATCACTAAAAAGTGGAAACTTATGAAAGATTATTGGACTAGAAAAGCAGACCTTTAGCTTATTAAAATACCAGCAGAAGTTAGTTAATGTGAGATTTTTCTATTGCGCCGGGCCCCACGCCATCTCCTTAACATGAATCACTAGCTGCTTTTGTCTCTTCAAGAACAGAAAAGTTACTCCCTAAAGAGCACACATTTAGGTTCTGAAAACAAACCAAACACTTCTGCCCTAAGTCTGCTTTTCACGTCAAGCAGTAACTTTAAGTGACTGAGCATATGGACTATTCTTATGCTCTCCCAAGAAGCGTATCTTTCCGACTGATGTTAGCAAATCAACACAGTCAACATCTAGACACGAGCATAACTGTCATCTCGTTTTACTACTTTCATCAAGAAATTTTGATTTGAACTTTTTTTTTTTTAATTTGTTGTTAACACAACCGTGTTTAAACCACATCCAACTGTTGGTTTCTCGACGCAATTCTCACCCCGTAATTTCCCTCGGAGTCGCAGCAAGGAGCCCCCAGCACAACACCCGCCCGCTCCGGCGCAGCCGGCCCCCTCCGGGCTTTCCTCAACGCACCCCCAGGGAAGGTCTCCAGGTTTGCTCAGCATAGCTGACGGGATGTTCCTGATCCCACAGACTCACATGCCCGGCGGGCTGCCACGTTTTGGCAAGATCTGAGCCAGGCTGTCTGGCTGGGTGTCACGAGATCACCCGGTGCGGGCCGGATCCCAAAAAACGCTCGCTCTCTCCAGGTGAGCTCCGGCACGCGTCGCGGGGGCCCTCGCCACTGCGATTTTCGGGGTCGGCGGCGAGGCCGCGTTAGTCCCTCTCTAGCTGGAGCTACTGAACCAGGGCCGCGCTGCCCGGCTGGGCCCGCATTTTTCACATACTGAAGCTGTTTTCCCTTTTGCTTGGCTCGGGCCACCTCTGCCCACGTCCAAGCCCGCGGCGCCCGCACCGCGCGCTCCTGCAGACGTCTCCGTATCTGCCCCTGCTGTCAGGCGCCCGATCTCCAGCGCCGTGTTAAAGCACCGCAAGTTTTATGAGTGCGCAGATCCCCCTCGGGAAGAATTTAACTTCTGGGAAGTCGAAGGAAGCGAGACAGCTGCCGCCCCGCCGCGCTCGGAGCCCGCCTGGGGCCGAGCGGCGGCCGGCGGCGGGGCCCGAACCCGCGGCCCCGGTGTCACCG